>NW_005187445.1:1995613-2029524 GCF_000239375.1 Pundamilia nyererei | reverse complement strand
GATGCAGACCAGTCTCAAATGCTTACCATTAGTCAACAAGAGCTGGGGGAATCTGATAGAAACAATAACTCCACTGGGTCTGTCAAAAAACAAATGAAAAGAAAGAAACTCCAATGGAAACAACAAACATCTGGTAAGGGCTGAATGACTGCATGAAAATGCACTATATCTTATTCAAGATTTATACTTATGTGTATTAGATATAAATATGTAGATATAAATTATAAAACACTTTTCAACTCCACTTAAGCACTCAAAGCACTTTATACAGCATGCCCCATTTACCTATTCCCACCCATTCATACAGGCACTTTTTCCTGCACCTGATGTTTTGTACCTAACATTCACACACATTCATAATCTGATTAATACATCGGATCGCAACTTGGGGTTCAGTATGTTACCCATCATGCAGAGTGGAGCAGCCAGGAATCTAAGCATCAACTTTCCTCTTGAGCCACAGCAACCCCAATACACTGATGTACAGATGGAAAAACTGTTTATTGCTTTATTATTGTCAGTTTTTGTGCAATATTGAATTACAAAATGCATTTTCTTTCATTTGTATTTTTTTAATAAAATGTAACCAATATGTATCTGAGACTTTTGTTTCAAACCCTTACAAAGTTTTGGGCCATTTCTATTTGTACTTGTAAATTATAGTCGTGAATTATTATTGTAAAAACAATTTAAGTTTAAGTGATATTGCACCATGAGAATTGCTGTCAAAGCTTCTAATGACACAGTTAGCATAGAAGCTTTATCTTCAATAGTGTAAAAATTCAGAAAGATGTCCCTTAGCACTTTTTAAATTTAATTTTTCTTAATTAATCAAAGAAAACAAAATGCAGCAGAACAAAATCAACATCAAAATTACTTAAAAATTCACTGGATAAAGTTGTGCATGTAATACCTGACACAGATCCAAAAGAACTAGCAAGTGAAAATGAATCAAGTCGCTATGATGAGGATGAAGACGCTACTGACCAGGACAAGCACACAATTTCTCCAAAGCAAGACCAAAAGCCAAAGGATGCACTCGATGGTAAGGGAGCACAATTAGTGTGGCATTGCAAGGGGAATTTGTATGATTCAATTTCCTCCATGAGGAAACTCAAGGATATATTCCTGGATATATGTTTTGCTTAAAACCATATATGGTATGATTTTGAAAGAACTTTTCTAGCTGAGAGAAGATTTGTTTTAAAGGTGAAAGTGCAAGTCTGAAAGACGACATTAGGTGTGACAAGACTGAGGATGAGACTGAATCTTCAACACATATGAGGCGTAAAAGACACGCCCCTCCGATCGAAGATTTGGTGGTTGGTAAGTTGGAGACAAAGAATTCTTCTAAACCAGAAGGGTTTTTCTTTTTTGTTTTTTGATGTTTTTTTTAAATTAATAATCTGTTTAACTAAACTGATTAACACTTAAACATGTAAAATTCAATTAGCTGAATTATTCCACTGTATTTCTGTCTTATTAACACAGACATGACTACCTTTACCCGCATAAACATACCTGAACAACATTCTGAACTTGTTGATAGATAGTGAAAGAAACATTAAAGTTTCAGCTATTTATTTGTGGATGGAAAAGAAAAAAAGAAAATAAAACTATTATATTAAACTAAACTAAACTGATCTACAGATAGAAAAGACTTGTTGTTGTAAGATTATACATTTATAATTTATTTCATCTATCAATATCCAAAATCCATTAAAGTGTATTGACTGGTGTCACACTTCATGTCCAAGATTTTCCAAAAATCATTTTAACTGTTCTTAGATCCAGGGGTTCAGTTCATCTGTGGTTTGACTGATGTCAGTGCGATCATCAATGAGATCGCTGAGTTAACATGTAAGCTTAGCAGTGAAGACTGTGAAGGAGCCTGGTTCAGAGATGGCAAACAGGTTAGTCAAACAAACATATACATGTTATATTTCTGTTCTGGTACAGTTCTGTGTTCACCCACACACCCAAGTTACTGTGACAGTGGATCAATAAATTGTCATACCATGCCTAACGAATTCATAACTGAGAAAAAAAAAAAGAAAACAGGTCCATTGTAACAGCAACAAAATAAACATTTTTTTTTTTAAAAAGTAGCATTAGGGTCATATGTATTTGGACAGTTACATTTTTTGGCAAACACTGTGATTGTCCTGAGACTTGTTGTTTAGTTCTTTAGAATTCTGAGATACTGTCCTTGTGTTCAGATTCTTGAGAGCCTCTGAGTTTATATTTAAAGTTCTTGCTTCTTGTTAGATCCCCTTCTTTTCCAGTCTGTTCTAGTCTTTTCTCTGTCTGCAAGCTCTCTCTTGCAACAAACTGACTAACAAAATGCTGTGCATTGAAGTGCAAACTTTTAGCTTTGCAGTAGCTTTGCCTATAAGCTTTATAGAGGATCAAAGATATTTGGACAATTCACCAACAAGCAGTTTCATAGCCAGATGGAGCTTGTTCCTACATTTTCTGTGACAAATTAAGCATATAAAATATCTGGAGTTGATTTCAAAGTGTTAAAGTTGCATTTGACAGGTGCAACAAGGTGCAAACCACTGGTTACGCTGAAGAACAAGAACACCAGATAAGACTGAAAACATCTAAAAGAGTTTAGGTGGGAAACACAGCTTTTGGTGAGACCCCTCTAAACTTCAGGATAGGATGGGATATTTATCCAACTATTCTTATATTTTTACCTGTGGTAGTTAATTTTGAGTATCTGAAATAAGCTGACTATATATAAAAACAGTAATTCCAAAACACAATGCAACATTTTGCTGAACCTCTTAAATTAATGGTGGAAGTCTCTACTTAAATTACATCTTGATTTAAAATCTACTTTGGTGGTGTGTACAGAGGCAAAATTACAAACACTGTCAGTGTCCAAATTCTCATGGACCTAACTGTATGTAAATGTAGCACTCTGTCATTCCTCGCTAAAGTTTGATTCCTTATTGATGTATTTTACATTTTTTAAAAGCTCAAAACTGACATTTAATAAATAAAGAGTGTCATTACTGATGTCTGAAAATCATCACCGGTTTCACTGAACAGCTGTTCATCTTTAATTTACTTCAAATCTTTTGCCAGTGTTCAAGTACTTTAGGCCCATGTGGGAGACACACACAGCTGGACAAGAAGCCCCCTTTGAAAGCCTAATTTTTAACAGGTTTTGCTTCATTTCTTTACGTTTAACTGTTTGCTCTTTTTCCTATCAGATATTCCAAGATGAAAGTTTCTCCATAACTAAAGATGGGCCAATTCATAAATTGGTCATAAGCAAGTGCACGGAAGAGCACTCTGGAAAATACCGTTTTGAGGCAGATGGCCGTAAAACAGAGGCAATGATAAATGTCAAAGGTTTGAGAACTGCTCATTAAAGCATGACATTTTGCAAACTTTAAATGGAAAATGTACAGACATACTAATAAAGAAATGTTGAAGCAGATCACGGATAACATTATACTTCTCCAACTCCTAAAAACTTCTTTAGATCCTCCCAGGTTTGACCTTGAAGACCTCAGTGCTTTTACTGAGCCAAAGACAGTTAAAGTGGGGCACAATGCCATCTTCAAATTGCATTTTCTTGGACACAAACCCATAAAGATTCAGTGGTTCAGAGAAGGAGAAGAGCTCCAAGATGACAACAATACAAGGATAGAAAAATCTGCAAGCCAAAGCCGGTTGCTTCTGAGCAGATGCCAGAGGAAGGACACAGGAGAGATCAAGATCAAGCTAAAAAATGAACACGGCTTCACTGAGGCACTCTCACGGCTTATTGTGCTTGGTGAGTGAATTATGGACAATGCAGAAGCTGAACAGATAAATATAAGTTTCAAACAACAGTAAAAATCTCGACTGACATACCCTCATAATATATTTGACAGCTGATTTGAAAACTTGTGCAAAGTTGTTTTTCTGTTAAAAAGTCCTGTAATTATTAGTTCTACGTAAATACTGTCTCTATTATGAACATTGTAAATGTATTTCCATACTTTCTATAAAACTTTATTGCCTTTTCAGACAAACCAACCCCACCTCTGGGTCCTGCAGAGGTAACAGAGAGCTCAGCTACATGTATTGAATTTAGATGGCGCCCTCCAAAGGATGATGGTGGCTCCCCAGTGATTAACTACATAATGGAGCGTCAGCAAGTGGGGCGAAACACCTGGAAGAAAATAGGGGAAATACCAGGTGTGTCCAGTTACCGAGACACAGGCGTAGAGCGAGGGCGGAAATATTGTTACCGCATCCGAGCAGTGACTGCAGAAGGCACAAGCGAAGTTATGGAAACTGAGGAAATGCAAGCTGGCACACTTGGTAAGCAAAGCTGACTACTCACCAAGCTCAATCACACAGAAATAACAGAATGCAAACTTCATATATTGATTTTTATTGTGGGATTCATTTGTCTTCAACAGAAAAGGAAGCTTTTCATTATGAAATGCCAAATAGACGACCTTGTGACTGCTCACTGTCACCAGTTTTCAAAAAGGTTTAAAAATCTGCCAGTCACATAGGCTACAAAGTGGGTAAACTATACAGTGGGTAACTATAAAACGGTTAAAACAAGCATTCGCTCTCTTATAGCTCACAGCTAAAACATAACACACACAAACCACTGCACAGCATAATGCAAAGAAAGTACTTACTGTTTGCAGATCTGCTTGAAAAATACTTCAAAGTGTTCCTCTGGACCATCTGTCTGTACAGCTTTGCAGAAATACTGGCTAGACTTGTCATTTTTGACAAGCCTGAAATGGTCCTCACCTGAATCCAGTTATTCTCACCAGCTGTTAAAACTAAGCATTTTTTTTTAAATTTATAAAACATGATCGTGGCAGTGTAGCCACATGACCAGCCTTTTCAGTCCTTTTCAGATTCAAAGTCAAATTCATTTCCACCTTCTAGACCAGGGGCAGGGAATTCCAAGCCTCGAGAGCCGATGTCCTACAGGTTTTAGATGTGTCCTTGATCCAACACAGCTGATTTAAATGGCTAAATTACCTCCTCAACATGTCTTGAAGTTCTCCAGAGGCCTGGTAAAGAACTAATCATTGGATTCAGGCGTGTTGACCCAGGGTGAGTTCTAAAACCTGCAGGACACCGGCTCTTGTGGCCTGGAGTTCCCTACCACTGCTCTACACTGACAGTACACTGTTTATGCTCTTTTTTTCTAGATTCTATAAAGTGGGTATGAAGGTGGAATTTAGTTAATGAATCTAAGCATCATCTGCTAAAACTCATCTACAATTCTCTGCTATACTTGATCTAACCTTACTCTGGCCATGAAACCGACCATGAAACCGCAGCCATGGTGCACCAGTCACACACTTTTCCTTACTTTAAATTCACTACACTGCAAAGTATTTTCATACAACCTTTAAAATAACACTTAGTCTGTCTCAATTTCATTTGCAGCATTTCACAATATTAAAAAAAATCCCATGTACTGACCCAAATATCTGATATAAAAACATGACTTAAATGTAAGCTTTACATTTCTACTTTATACAATACAACTGAGCAGTCCTTACCTTTAATCTAACCTCTCTTCTTTCTCTCCTGTCCGGTCTTTCTTATCTTTCTCCATCTCTGAGTGAAGTTAGCTCTCTTTCTTTTCTCTCCCTGTGAAATACAGCAGCCGGACCTTTAGCTAGCAACACACTTTGTTGCTAAACTGCACACAAACAGTTTGTGTGTTTCCTTAGCTTACAGAAACGCTGAATTTGAATTTACCTCTGTCACTCCCTCTATGCTCGCTGATCTTCTGTAGGGCGAGTTAGATGCTTAAGGACCGCAACTTACAGACATCTGCAGTAGTTCCGATGTTTTCACACACAAAAAAGAAAGAAAAATATCCTGACTTTGGCACACGTCATATCTCTTTACGCTACATCCTCTGGTGATTAATAAACAAACTGCCATTGATGTGTTTCTGTGACGTGTTTCTGTTTTTACTCTGAAATCGGTTTGATGTTTTTTCGAAATAACAACTCGATCCAAATGCTTTAAAACAAAAGTAACGAGCCTGTTTTGAAAATGTAAGGAGTACAAAGTACAGACACTTAAAAAAGTAGGGAGTTAAAGTAACAAAAAAACCCCTACTCAAGTAAAGTACAGATACCTGAAACAGTAACGAAGTATTTGTACTTCTTTACTCCCACCTATGGACTTAAGCTCGCCTGTTTTCTGTATTTCATAGAGGAATTTTAATGACACATGAAGTTATAGCTTAGGCTTTAGCTTAAAACGGATAGCTAAACAAGCATCTGTTTTATCAGTTTCCGGTCCTAAAAGACTCAAGTTTATACTAGTGGAATAATTTAGTGGCATAAGTAGCTTGTATCAATGCAAATGATTTTATAGTTCATTATAGAAAATACAGGCACGGGTACATATAACCAGCCACAACAAATTTTACCAGTGAATTTGTCCCTGTGTGCCGGTGTTCTGGGAATGGAGGCTTGTTTTCCCTCAGAGCAGCCTGGAAAACGCAGGTGTTACAACTGATAACACTAATGACTCTTCGCCTACAGTGTAACAACGAGCTAACAGGACCCTGAAACTGATGCAGCTAATCTAAGCAGCAAACGTCATTATTTATCTGCTCTGCCTCTCTGTGGCATGTCCAAAATATGGTTCAAAATGCATCAACCGGTAGGAAAGCGGCGTTACTGCCCCCTACTGTGCTTTACTGGCCATATTCTCCTTTCTTAATGAATCAAGTGATGCGCAGTAAACAACTACTCTTTTCATTATTAACCATTACTTCTGTCTAGGAGGATATGTAGTTGGCTCAGATTACCTGTTTGTGTGTCTGTTTGTTAGTGGTATTACTGAAAAAGTTATGAGGTTTCCATGAAATTTTTACCAATGATGGGGCTTGGCACAACTTAACTTTGGGATCCATCTGGATTACAGTCCACAGCCAGGAATTTTTGGGACAGTTTACCACCGAGAGAGAAACCTAGATAGGATGATATACATATGTGATATACATATACTGCATTATGAAAATAAGAGACCTTTTTAGCCTTGGAGGAGGTGTGAAGCCTGGTGTTGTAAATGAAATTAACTTATCAATTATCAGTTTAGATGTTAATCATTTCAGCATAGTACACGTTGATAAATGAACATACATAGCTAAAACATTAATGTTTATATGTACAGTTATTGTTTTATCTACATAAATTACAGTGCTCTGATTCAAGGCTGCTTCTTCATTTTGGTCTCAAGTAACAAAAAAAGCTATTTTTTTTCTGATTGTAACCATTACCAGCACAATCTATTTCGTTTCTGCATTTTTCAGCCTTCCCTGGCCCTCCAGCACCTCCAAAAGTGGCCAGCGCTTTTGATGACTGTATAAATCTTTCATGGGCTCCTCCAAGTAACACGGGAGGTTCACGTATCTTGGGCTATATTTTGGAGAAACGAAAGAAGGGAAGTAATCTCTGGTCTGTTGTCAATGCCAATGATGAGCTCATAAAAGGTGCATATTTTTTCAACTTACCTCAGTTTAATCTGATGGCCCTGATGACATTAGAGCATAACAGGACTCTTTTTTTGCTGTTGTTTTTCTCCCTTCCTCTCTTTCTGTCTTTCTCCATGTAAACTCTTTTGTAGAAAAGAAATATGCAGTGAAGGATGTTGTTGCGGGTATGGAATATGAATTCAGAGTTACTGCCATAAATCTCTCAGGAGCAGGTGAATTTAGCAGCCCTTCAGAGTTTGTTTTTGCACGAGATCCTAAGAGTAAGTGTTGCAACTATTCTACATGAAACAAAAGACTAAAAAAAAATGTATTAACAAGTATCGCTTAGTCAAAACTTAAATATCTGATGTTTGAACTACACCAGAGCCTCCTGGTAAAGTTACAGGCCTTAAGGTGACAGAAACCTCCTACAACCACTTGGTCCTAACTTGGACAAAACCAGAAGACAAACCAGGCATACAGGATGAAGCAAGAGGGTATTTTGTTGAGATTCGGCAAGCAGATTGCATCGAATGGTCCCGCTGTAATAGTACCCCCATCATCATGACTTCCTTCAGTGTGAAAGGCCTGAAATCCATGGACATGTACTGGGTAAGAGTGATTGCCATTAATGATAGGAGAGAGTGAGCCCGAGGAGCTGCCCAACTATGTACTGGCAATGCCTTCACCAGGTATGTCAACAAGTATTAGATATTTCAGATTCTGTTGGTTTGTTGCTGCTAAGAATGATTTTTTTTGTTTTGTTTTAAATAAAACTTTTTACCCCCCCAGAAAATTCACTCTTTCTTGGTAGAATACAACATTTCTGTGATGATTTATCTTTTCTTATATAGTTTTGTTCATTCCAATTACGAACCATGATACATTACAATATGGTACAAAACCTTTTTTTTTGTTTTTTATTTATTTATTTATTTATTTATTTTGTCACCACTACAGTGAGGCCAAGATTCACAAACAACAAGATGAAGAGTTTCTTTGTTGTGCGGGCAGGAAACTCTGTCAGGATCACAGTCAATTTTGAGGTGAGAATGATATTTCAGTTTTAAAATCAGGCAAACCATGGTTTCGCAAAACGAAACAGGTGAGGCAATAAAAGAAAACGTTGAAGATATTCCTTTTTTTAAACAGGCTTCTCCTCGGCCAGCAATTATCTGGCTAAAGGATAATGTGCCAGTTACAAAGCGGATCACAATCAGTAACTCTGATGGCTCCTCCCAGTTGCTGATTCCTTCTTCTGAGCGCTCTGATTCCGGCATCTACTCCATTTTGGTGAAAAATCTCGTAGGGCAGGAAACATTAAGTGCAGAAGTCAGGGTCACAGGTAAAATAAAACTATAATTGTATACTCGTTTTCTTTTGCAACATCTTTTCGTAACAAAAGCTGATGGATCTGATGAAAGTAAAACTGTTCGCAGATGATCCAAAACCGCCTGGACCAGTAGAACTGGAAGAAAATGTGCCTGGTACTGTGACAGTAATCTGGGAACCTTCTCCTGATGAGAAGCGTGATGACCGTCTCCACTACACCGTGTCCAAACTGGACTCTACCAAGCGTTCGTGGGTCACAGTGGCTGACAGGCTCTTCAATAACAAGTTCACAGTCTGCAATATCATGCATGGAAGGGAATATCATTTCCGGGTCTATGCCAAAAATGACATGGGCATATCTGCACCCTCTGAGTCACCAACCTGGGAGGTGGAGAAGAAGAAAGGTGTGTTTGTCATCTCAAACAATCATAAAGTCCAAATACTCACTTTTTAAGAAAAAAATGATCATACTGTGTCTGCTCTTTCATAGAAAAGTTTCTAGTAAGTGTACCAACCATGAAGGACTGTGATTTGCGGTGTGCCCCATCCTTCATTGTTCCACTGAAGCTGCACACTGCACCCAAAGGTTATGAATGCTATATGAGCTGTGCAGTGAAAGGAAACCCCAAACCTCGCATAACATGGTATCGAAATCACATCAGTCTAAACACTAATACCAACTATTACATCTCCAACACCTGTGGAGTTTGCACCATGTTAATCCTCCGTGTGGGTCCCAAAGACATGGGAGAGTACAGCGTCATTGCAGAGAACAGCTTGGGACGAGCCGAATGCTCCACCATCCTTAATGTCAGAGGTGAGAAGAAAATATACTGGCTGTATTTACGGTGAGGGTTAGTTGGGGGGGGGGTGATAGTAAAGGTCAATAAATCTGTATCTCTTTCTCTCACACAGAGTGAAGACATGGAAGATGCCAGTACGGTGTGAGCAACATTTATTTGAAAGATCAACTGTGTAGCACAGGATGATTGGCAAGACTGTGCTCTTGTTTATTGAATTGGTACTAAAATAAAATAAATAAATAAATAAATACAATTAAAAAATAATTACATTTGTTTATGGTTCGACAAGGTTTCCTGTTTGTTTTTGGTCATGATTTAAAGAGTCTTGGTTGAGCCCTTAATCCAGTAACCAGCAGAATACCCATTACATATTAGATCAGTTGATGAATCATCTGAACAAATACTTGAGAGTTATTTGTAAAGATGGCTATAATTTATTGCAGGCATACACTTTTAATACTACAGCAGTGGTACAATCAGAATGTTTGTCAAAAAGCCTCGCAAAGAAATGTGTATTGTATTTACTACACATATAATCCCCTGATAGGTAACTGTGAGGCAAAATTTCTTTATGTCATATTTTGTAAAATGAATTAATAATTAAAAAAAATGTGATGGAAACGTTTAAGTGGACAGGAAACATGTATATGTATTTATACGTGTAAAGGCTAAATTATACCATGGAGCCATGCTCTCAAAAACTGTCATAGCTTTAATACTGTTGGTGAAGATGGCTTTAAGAAAGAAGTGTTTACAGTTAAGTTTTTAGAAGATGTTTAGCGCCATCTTGTGTCAGTACAGAATGTCAACGGATTGGTTGGTGCTGGCTAGTAGATTAATACTGTTGTTGTTGTTATCGTCATCATTATTATTAGCTTAATAAACCAGAAACAGAACCAATAACCAATAATAATAAATCAATGAGACTAAAACCAAAAATCATTCTAAGAAGATAATTTTGTAAACTGTCCCTGGCTGCAACAATGCGTTTTATGTTAACAAAAAAAATAGGGATAAAGTAAGTGGTTCCTTGTTGTTGGGCTAACTGCACCGAAACGGAAAATCCACCTGTTAGCGGTAATGTTAGTGTTTGTAAAATACGTTATAAGTGAGAACAGTGTATGTCAATCGTTTTTACTGTTCCCTATAGTTTTTAATTGTCAAACATTATTGAAGGCATATGTTTGGATGGGTGTTTAGTAGCTCTGCTAAGAAAAACAACAAGAATAGTTATTGGGGAAAATGTGAGAGACGGGAAGACAAAAGACAACACGAAGGACAAAAATAAATGTAGAAATGAAGTATCAGCTGAAAAGGAAACATAACATTCAAAAATGGAGCTGAACCTTTAAACTAACGAGGAAGACTGAAACAAAGCAGCAAAGACCAAGAAAATGTTGACATTTTAGAAACTGAAGGTGACCTTTACTGCAAAGGGGAATTTTACAGAGTCAGAGAGTGACACTGAACATGGCCTTTCCAAAGTAACATTTTATATTACACTTTCAATATAAAAGAAAATTAATTGTACTTAATGAATATTTTCTTATGGCACCCTTTTGTTAAATGCTAGAGTGAGTCTGGTCCACAGTGGAAACGTGCAGACCTGCCATTTACACTTATGGCTTCTGAAGTAAAAAATAGCGCACGGCACTCCATCAGCGGACGTGCAGTGTTTCCATTAGATGACAGTCAACCACCGTGACTCAGGGCTCAGCCACTCCTGATGGCAGCCCGGCCCTCCGCTCCTCCTTGATCTTCCTGAATGGACAACCACGCTACCTACTGTTCACGCCTCCCTCTCACACCTCCCTCACTACTGCTTCGCCAACGACCCGCTGCAGCTTTATTGTGGAGTGATTAACCCGGGCCGATCGGTGCACCACGCAACTTAAAGGATCCATCCGAAGTAAATCACTGCTCACACCACGGCCCAAGCGTGCTTACCCACCGGGTCCTTGAATATCACCTCACTACCTGATTAGGACGTTGTGTCCTTTTTAGCGCAATGACAGCCAAGCACCGGAAAGCGAAAAACAACCACAAACATGAAGATAACATATTCAAAAATGAAGTTATGGAGACAGAAGTGCGCCCTGGAGGGAATAACTACACACTTCTATTGGTTTTATTTCTGATTTTTGTGATTGGAGGTGCCACCGGAGTGTGGTTCTGTTTCCAGCAGTACCAAACTTTAACCTACTTAACAGACAATCTCATGGGCATACAGATGAAGATAGTGAAACTACAATCCTCCCACGAAGAAATGCGACAGTCTGGCAACAAGGTAAGAATATATCCAGTCACCTAAAACTGCAAGCCACCAAAAGCACCAGATGCACTTATTGATAGCCAATATTTATAATGAACAACCAATCTTGTGAATCATATTTTCACGAGATTAGAATAAAAAAAAAACTCTGTACACACACACACACACAGAAAAAATAAAATAAAATGCTCCAGCACACGTTGTCAGTTGCAAGTAAGGAAAGTTAGCTGCAGGCCTCTATCAGATTTCCACATGCCAACAGCCTCACTGGAGTGAGTACAAAACGCTGCTATTTCTAACATCCACACAGCTGCTGACGTTTGTAATGAGGATTATTCTTGACCTACAAATGCCTGTACCAATGACTCAAATGTAAAATAGATCTCTTTTAGTCTCTAGGTTCTGTGGAAAATTCTGTATTGTAATACCAGTCAAGATTATGCCCCCAAAGCTGTGCTGAAGATGCTGCCAAAATAATAATAAACAAGGCAGTAATGAGCCAAGGCTAAATTTAGTCTGTGATTTTGATACTGAACACCAGTTCAGAGGCTCTTTGCAGGCAATCTGAAAGACTGTAGAAAAGCAGAGAGAGTGATGTTGTGTGTGTCTGTCTATAAATCTGAAAGGACACACTTTATGTAAGAGATAATTATATTTATAGTTAAACACATTACCATGAATGAAATTAACCTGTTATATCACAGTAAATAGTAGTTCATGACTGCCATGTTCAGTATTTTAGTCTTCTTCCATGTGTTTCAAATTCAATTCATGGTATTCCAAGAAGTATTAAGTATATCTGTATTTCCTTCCTTTAAGTATTTCTTCTATTCAGAAAAGACAAGGTTGCAGAAACTTTGCACAAGAACATTTCAGCTAGCTCAGTCTTGTTCGGCAAATATTTTCTGTATGAGTGGTAAATTGTTCTGTCGCTCACAAATGTGAAATGCTTCAGGATGTTGTAAGGAGAAAGCTTAATGAAGAATCCAGAAAAGGTTATAAAGAATGCAAAAAAGACAGTTTTAGCATAAATGCAAATAAATCAAAGATCTGAGGTTCATCTCTGTTAAGTGAGATTTCCTAAATGGCTTGTTCATGATCACGCCTGTTAATGATGAGATTTTGGTGTGGCTACATATTTCCTTCCTCCAAGCATTTGTTATATTATATTATACTATATTATACAGAATTTAAGCAAACAATGCAATGCAAATAAAGGTAAAAGAAAATTTAAAATAAAACTGTCCTTGGTGTTTCCGTCCCTTTAATAGTAACAAAATATTTTCCCAATAAGCATAATTGTTGTCCAGTGACAGTTAAGAGTCTATCAATCATAAAAATAAGTGAGGATCATTGTCCCTTAGCTTGACTCTGTGTCATTCCTGTGTCTTGTTGCAGCAGCATATTTCGGACAACGTGGAGGCCCGACTTAATGCCCTTGAGGAGTCCTATTCACTGGCCCAGAAGCAGGTGGGTATGGCCTTAGCTACAGCCGAACAGCTCAAGACATCAGACCTCCCCGCTCAGGTGCTGTCACTCCACACAGAGATGAAAACCCGCCTGGCAGAGATGCAACAAGCCACAGTGTCTCTGGAGCAACTGAGCCTGCTGCAGACCATGTTGAAAGGAAAGAGTGAGGAGTTTGAAGATGTTAAAATGAAGGTGGAGGTTTTAGCCACACTGACTGGTGAGCTAGCCCAGAAGGTCGACATCTTGACAGGCGGCCTGGAAGAAGCAGAATCTAAGCTGGAGGAGAAAGTTGGAGAGATTGCCACAGTGAGTGCCGCCCTGGATAGACAGGCTGCTGTGATGCTCAGACTGAAGGACCAGCTAGACGCCTACCAGACTCAGTTGAAGGCTAGCGTGGTCGAAATGACTACTGTCAGGTAGGTGGTGGAGTGGGAAAAAGAGCAGTGGAGGAAATAACTTGCCTCCTCTCACCCATGATTTTATGTTGTCTTTGCCAAAGCCCTGTTGGCTGCCACTGTCTGCAACTCTGTGTTACTCTAGACCAGAGTTGGTAGGCCTCTTTATCACACTGTGAGTTTGCCATGATCTATGTAAATATTTCTTTTGTATTCATAAGTTTTAAAGCTGAAAAGTCTTTGAAGCTTACATAACCATCAAGAGAACGTGGCTCACATGCTATTATTGTCATTTGAGCTTTGAAATAGAAGTGTTGTAATAAAACTATCGGTATGTTTTGTGAGTAAAGCTTCATGAAGGTACAAAATCATGACCACAAGATCATAAGAGAAATTTATTCTGTCTTCTGTCTTTCAGAGAGTTGTTTGAACATGAGCAGTCGCAGTGGCTTCATCAGGCCAGAGTACAGGAGCTTAATGTGGTACGTCACAGTCTGGAGGATCGGAACTTAGCAGCCCGTAATAACAAAGAAGCCCATTGGGTGATCTTATTAATTAAATGCAAAATGGAAAAAAATAAAATGGAAAAAAGGTAGCAAATCATGATCTTAGCAGTCAGGTCAAATTAATGTTAAATGGCAAATAAACAAATCAAATGTGAGTGCCCTTGCTGATGTAATATTTTATCTAATTTTGATATTTGTGTGTTAAGCACAACCCTTTTAGTCCTAACAGTCAAATCTATTAAATCATCATTTTCTTTTGCTTTATTCAGTCCGTCTAATAATATTTTTACTTTAAGTTTGTGGATGTTTATTCATATAGTACAGCTGCATGTGACATGTGATATTTACATGATTCTTAAACCTTAAACTTTTTTAAACCTGCCACAAGAACCTGAGAACTCATGATTAGGTAAGCAAAATATGGCCTAATAGCTCTCTAAATAAATCAGTCATTAGAATCAGATTAACCAGGCTAGACCAGATTTATCTTTAAAAGGAAAATAAATAACAACTTGGAATACAATCAGATATCTAGGACTATATGTTAGATATATTGGTTATTAAATATGTACTGAAAGAACATTTTTAAGCTATCGCATTTAATTAGATTACATTTCAATGGCAGAACATGCTTGACATGCTGTCACCACACATGGCCTCTTTACTATTTCCGTTCACAGTGTGCCCATTAGGAACCATAATAACATTTTCATCACATTAATTTGAAGAAGCTAATTGCCTGGCATGGATTCCCCAATGGATTTACATCAGCATTTACATTCGTGTGGTGCAGTTTCCTGTTTTGTATGTCAGTTAATCACGTCACATTCACTGAGATACCTACGTAGATGCCTACATAGCTGAATAGTAAATATTTTGCTCCAGTTATTTGATATGACTTTGCTTATCTTAGTCTGTGGCAGAAACGAAACCTGAGACCAAGCCTCTGGAAAAGACAGAGGGAGAAACAATTCCTACAACTGAAGAAGAGGCGGAAACCAAAGAAGAAGAGGAAGCTGCAGGAAGTGAAGAAAAAGAAGAAGAAACACCTGTAGAAGCTGAAAAAAGAGTAGAAACTGTAGAAACTGAAGAAGAAGCCTTGGGCAGTGAACAAGAAGTAGAAAATGTAGAAACTGACGAGGAGGAAGAAGAAGAGGAGGAGGAGGAGGAGGAGGAGGAGGAGGAGGAGGAAGAAGAAGAAGAAGAAGCCTTAGGAACTGAAAAAGTAGAAGACATAGACACTGAAGAAGAGACACCCATAGCAGCTGGAGAGGAAGAGGTAGCTGCACCAGCTGAATCAGAAGAAGAAGAGACTCTTCCTACAGCTGATGAAAAAGTTACATCCACCCAAGAGGAAGAAGAGGCAGAGTCTGATGAGCCAGAAGAACTAAATACACAAGATACAGCTCCTGTTGAAAAGGTGGAGTCTGTGACAGAGGAAACTGTTCCTACACAGCAGGCAGAGGCAGTAGAGGAAGATGATGCAAAACAAGAGAAGTCTGTTACTGTATCAGAAGAAGAGAAGGGACACACAACACTGACAGAAGAGGAGGGACACAATGCTCAAGAGCAGATGCCTGAAGACGAGAACCGGAAAGGCGATGAAGAGGAGGCACCTGAAAGAGAGAAAGGTGAGGACAACTCAACAGTCCAAGATGAGAGCCTCAAAGCAAGAGATGAGGATGAGACGGTGTTGGAGAAAGAGGAGTCGGAAGACGATGAAAGGGAGAAGTCAGAAGAACACGTACCATCTGGAGAAGAGGAGCAGCTTTGGAAGGCAGTGCTTGAGGCAGAACAACCAGATGTAGAGGAAGATGTGTCAGAAGTAGAGGACGAACAGCAGGAAACAGCAGATGAAGAGGAGAACCATGGTGCAGAGGACCCACAGGAGGCTGATGAAGAAGAGGAGTTTTTAGAATTTGATGCTTTGCCAGAAGACAAATGTAAGATTTCACTTTCTTTTTTTTCATAAATAATGACTTGATTATCAATCCAAGTTATTAATTGACTATTCTGCCTTACTAAAATGTGTTTACTGATATATCCATTCTAATATCTTCTTTTTAATGTTTTTACAGAGTGCATACCACCAGGAAGAAATTTCATTCTTTTATGCTATGGACCTATCCATCAAGAAAAACAGGAGCTTTCTCCGACTTCCACCACTGTCTGCAATATAAAAAATACTGTTAGAAAGAGTTATTGATCGCTGTTGTCGAGGTGCATTACTCATTTGCTTTCTGAAAGGCACACCTAATCGAAAATTCAGTCAACATGCAGAGCTGAAACCTGTACCTCAAAATCTAACATGGCTCGTTTTTGTAAGGAAATGAGTCATTCAGGGTTTACCTGCCAATAACAGTCTAACAAGCCTTAACCCATCAAATGATTATGTTTTTTTAAAGAAAATAAATTCCACTTGTCATAACAATTTACACTATTTTCTACCAAGCTGTTAATGAAATAACAAGAAGCCAGTGCATAAGCTGTGACCTTGAAGCCATAAGTAATACCTGTCTTGGTGACAAAGTGTGCTGCTTTTTGTCACTGCCTGAAATGTATCACGAGAAACAACAATTACAGTTCTGTAATTCATTGTGTCCCTGATGTTGTTTACACAGGGGAAAAAACTACAAGAAAAATGGTAGAAAATCAATAATATGCAATAACTGAATTAATAAGAGTGTTTTTTTTAAAGGTATGGCAAAGTTTATTAAACTTTTTTTTACTCTTTAAAGACATGTTTGTTTTTTAGTGTTTAATAACTAGAGCTGTGCTTGCTCTATAGATTTGGTTATTATCATTTTATTTGCACTTTTTAACTGATTACAATTCCAGCCAGACAGAACACACTGGTGGTATTGTGAGATACAGGGAGGTCAAAAGGTTATTACTCTGTCATTACTCTGCTGCTTTTTAATTAATCATATTTTAATAAATGTTGTGTGTCTTTAACAAACAATCGTAGAAAGACTATGCAACTTTAGAAAAAAAGCTTAATGATGCACCTCAGGGACAAAGTGTTCTGCATATGAGGGGTTGGAGCCTGCACTGTGCTTAAGTTACATTTTTAGGACAGCAGAAGTATTCACATGTCATTCAAAGCATCAGTCACACCAACTAGAGAACAAGTTGTCCACAAAGCCAAGAGGCGACTCATTTTATACATCATCTAAAAATATCTTTTGACGAAAGCTTAGCTTTATAATAATGTTGATGTAGTTTTCAGATTTAAGTGTTTTTCTGCAGCACACTGACAGCAAAGATGAATTGAGGGAGGAACAAATGGCGGTATTAACATGTTTAGCAACAGAAACAAAGCAAGAAACATGATTTCAAATGATGTGAGTTTTCCAATAATCAAAAATATTGTTGCTAAAGTGAGTGTAACCTTAGAGCAAAATATTTTAGTATCTCAAATGTCTTTTTTTCTTAATTTTTTTTCAGGAAATTACAAATATGTGTATTCATATTTTACAAATGTGAAATATGTTTCCAAGAAGTGATTTTTACTGTGCATTTTTACAAAAAAACGAAATAAAACAAACCTAGAGCGCACTTTTTTTTTAAGGTTGTGTTTATTATCAGTATAACAATTATGTTTGTAAAATAAACTCTGGTTCTTTCACTTCTGTATACTTGATTAATTGCTGTGGTGTCAAATTCGGCATGGTCGCCAGGAACACCTCAGTCTGTTTCTTATCTTAAACAGTTACACATTTTTTTTTATAATTTTGTCTCTGTACACCACAACACACAGGAGCCTCTAAAAATGGAATATTATATATAAAAAAGGCTGTAATTCTAAAAGAGTTAATGCAGTACTTTAGTTAAATTACTTGAATTAAAACTAAAAGTTTGCCCTGCAATAACATTTTGATTGTTTGATATAAAACCCATTGTGCAGGTTTACTGAGGAAAAATTCTAATAAATGCCTCATTGTCCAGAAACCTATGAACCTTATTGCAATAAGTTATGCTGCTATCAAATATTATCTATGTCCCTAAAACTTAAGTGCATTCTTCTATGCCATATTAGTGCATTAGTGCTTAGTTTTATTAAAAACTTGAGCCTGTTGTACAGTACTGGACGACATTATAGTGAGCACTGAAACTTTAGTTATTAACACTAAAAAATTTTACTCTCCTGTGCACTTAAAATAGTTTTACTCCGCTGTATAGAGAAATTATGTATCTTTTTGGTTTTCCAGTTTGCCACAAAATGTAACAAAATTCAGCTGAGCATGCCAGGTGTCACACCTTTCATATTTTGTTAAACATGTTTAATATGTAAGTATGCTATCTCCGGTGCAGTGTTTAGGTATAAATCTCCATATTATGCTTCTTTATACTTTTACTCTTCTAAAGGTTCAGGTGAAATATACCTTTGACCTCATTAAATATTAGTGTTACACAGAAAATTGTAAAAAAACAACAACAAAAAAAACAACAACTTTGATATGGACTGATATGCTGTAAAATATGATAAATACATATTTTCCACAAATTTCTGCTTTCATTTAAAGTTTTAAAATGTGTTATATAAAAGAAAAAAGGGATTCCAATACTTCCTGTGTCTTGCTTATATCGATATCTATATTCATCTCAGTTTAGCAAACAACCTCAATAGTTATAGAAGCTCAATTTAGCCTTGACTTAACCATAATCGTACATTTAGTTATTAAGTTTCCTATGTGTAGATGGGATAAGGTTTAATCCTGAAGTAAGTGGATAAATAAACTAAGGAATGAATAACTAGATTGGTTAATGCACAATTCTGTTTTCTTTTTAGAATTCAAAGATTCAAATAATCCAGATAAAGAAAGATAATAGTCTCCTTATTTCTTCAAATAAACTGCTAAATGTGTTTGCTGCTCACATGCACAGCTGAAGTATGCATAGACTTGCTTGCATCAGACCTTGGTACATAGGAGCCTAAATTGATTGTGTATGCATCATTCAGGCAGGAAGTGCCCCCATCCCCCTCCTTTTCTCTTCCTCTCTCTCTCTTCACCCTGGCCAGTTAGAGTCCTTTTTTCTCCAGCCTCTCCCTCTCATCCCTGCAGCATTGTCTCAGTTCTTCAGTCTCTGACCTTCCACAGGGACCATGCAAGCATTTGTTAGCAGGTAGGTTTCAGTGGGGGGGCTGAGTCATGCTGGTCTATTCATGGAGTCTTATTTAGCCATTTTCATTTTTAGATTTATCAATCTGTCAAGCGACCATTTTGGCAAGGCTCCAAGGCCTGATGTTTGTTATCTTAATGTAGAGTAACTATGCTACTCTGTGCAGGTGCTGCAGGCCTCTAAGAACTAATGTGATTTGAGCCTTGGGATTGTTGCATAGGGGGCTGAAAATTCATATTTTCCTTTGATCTATTTGATTAGCTTTTTTAAAAATGTACATTAGTAATTACTGTCTTAAGGCTGTTATTCTTGCTAACTTCTCTAGCTGATTAAAAATAAATTGTTTGAGTATGTTGCCTGAGAGGAATAATTTGCAGTTTTTTCGCTTTTAAGAGTGGGTGGATAAAACTGAAATGTAAAACATGTAATAATACTGGTTTTCCAGCATTCGCCTCTGGAACCCAGTATAGCAGAGATGGCTGCTATACTGGGTTCTAAATTAGTTTGTTCTTGATTATTTTCTTTATCAGTCGGTAGAATTATGCACATTAATGGTATCCAAGTCCTGAACTTTGCATAGACTACATTGTGCTGCTGTGCCGAGCAGCCCATTGAATCTCAGTGAACATTCAGGGTGACTCCACAACTGAAAGATCAATACCAGTAAAAGCATAGCAGAGGCAGTGCTAGCAGTTCAGTGGGTAAAACATGAGCCTCCCCACCGATGCTTGCTCAGCTTTTTTATTTGTGTCTATGAAGACAGCCATAGTTATCAGGCTTGCATCTTTTCAGAGCATGTTGATTCACTGATTTCCTGTGAAAGTGGGTAGAGTAGAATGCCAGGACAGACAATTAAAAAGTACAGAAGTGTGTTCAGCTATCACAGAAAAGCTGTGTTAGCAGCTTAACATACTTGCTGTTGTAACACTGGGTCACATAAAGGCCACATAATAGTGCAATGTTTTTGATTTGGTCTTATTATGCCATGTACAATTAATACTAGACATTTTTACTGAATTTCGGAAGCTTGTGAGTAGATTTGGGATTTGTTAAGGTTTGTAATGCAAATAGTCTATTATTGCTCATATATGTAGCTTTGTTTTGTTAATAATACCTAGATAGTTAGATACTAAATTTAATGTCCCATTTGACTTGATTTGATTTTACATTTTTCAATTTAAAACATTGGTTCTTCATATGTATGACTGTGGCCTCGTGCAGACTAATTACACCTATGCATTTGTGTGTTTTTCCTGACCCAGGTCGTATCTGACCCCTGTCAGGGATGAAGAAGCAGAATCTCAGAGAAAAGCAAAATCTCGCCATGCGAGACAAACTCGCAGGTTAACACAGGTACTGAAATGGTTGACACACGTTTAGATTTTGAAAGATTTAACAAACTGTTCATACATGTGAAGCTGTGTGAATATCCTGCAGGGTATGACTCCGACTGACCTGAAAGAGGCTCAGAAGATCAGCAGCCTGGAAGATGGAAAAAATGAGGATAGCAGCAGACTGGAGGACAGGTCCTGTCTGCGGATGAGCTTAACAGATGATAGAAGAGTTCAGCCTGGCGTTACAGAGTACACAGAAACAACTGATGTCAGTCTAAACTGGAGCCAAATGGACGAGGTTACAAGACAGAATTATTCAGAAATCGTTTTCTGCCTCAGATGTGGCTGATTTGAAGCTTTAGGTGAAATTTATGATTTATCTCTGTATTCTTCTTTATTTTACTCCAAATGTGCAGGAGGGTAACTTTGAAACCAGATTAGAAAGCCTGCCTGACCTTCCGCACCGGCCTTACTGCAACAGCTCCTTCAGAGGTAAGAAAAACATCCAGATTTCTTTTGATTGTCGTGTTCTGTTGTGCTTCATGATCCATATGTTTTGTTCTGGGTTCCATAAAATATAATACAACAACATCAACAACAACAACAAAAAATGTGCTAGCAGGTCACTATGATCCAGACTGTTAGTCCACCTAATGATTTCTGGACAGTTTTGATATTCAGGACTGTTCTTTCAATGTCATTTCAAACATCTTAACAAAAACTCTTGTTTTTTGTTTTTAAGTAAAAATAAGTAAAAATGTACTTTGTAGGTAGTGAAGTATGTGATAAAAGTTACCCTGTAACTATTATCTGTTTAATCAGGCCTCCAGTTGACATTCTTTTGTTATTTATGTTGTTATGGCCTGTATTTATATAGCGCTTTACTAGTCCCTAAGGACCCCAAAGCGTCATTCCAGTCATTCACCCATTCACACACACATTCACACATTCACACACTGGTGATGGCAAGCTACATTGTAGCCACAGCCACCTTGGAAGTTTTTGAGCTCTGAGAGCTCTGAGAGCTCAGGCTCACGAAGACCTCAATCTGAACATTAGCCTTCAGTTTGTTAATCATACAGCACGTCTTTATTTTCCATTATTAGTATTGATCTAGTATAATAATAAAAACACACACTTCCTTTATATGTCCAGTTGGCGAGAGATGGTGGAGAGATGAAAATCAGAACATTGCAGATTCAGCACAGCTGACTCAACAAAGACGGCCCTGCTTTGACACTGAAGGCTCAGACTACATTGCAAAGGTAGGTGGAAAACATCTAGCCACTTTAATTGTAATAACACACACACACACACACACACACACACACACACACACACACACACACACACACACACACACACACACACACCAAGAGACGAATGATGGTTTCACAAAACATTTTAACCATCTACCACTAGATGGAGTCAAAGGATAATCTAATCTATTTTTCATCCATAGCTTGTTCCAGAGGAGGCCAGTATTTACAAAGCTTTCCTGTGTGATACATTAAAATTTCTTTGGAATGATTTTAAACTTAAAAATGTGATAATCAGTTCTCATGCTTCACAAAATCAAAGTGGTTCTCTTTTTTGGTATTCATGACAATGTATTAAATGCATCACCACTCTAATTTAAATATTGTGTGCAAGTCAATATCTGTTGGCGCCGTTGTTTCATGTTCATATTCTGTTCCTCCCTGACCTGAAAGCTGAGTGTGCTTCAAAGGCAGCTGCGCTCTGATCTCTGATGCAATATTTTAAGAACTACTGCAATCACAAATGTCGAGCATGTGTTCACAGAGTACCGTAACTAGAAGTGCTGGATAATATCTCACAGAAAGATAGTCTGGATAGCCAGCCCCCCACTCTCTTTAAGTCATTTTGATTCTTCACATCACATGGCTGAGGTGTCTCAGCATTCCATACCATATTGGGCAAAACTGAGATGGTCTCTGTTTAATCTTACCCTTGGATTCAGAGTGATTGGCTTTGCTTTCTCCTTTAAATTCTTAACTATTACTGTTCTCCCTCCACCTTCATGCTATCAGTGAAACACCCCTGACAAAAGCACTGACAAATTTAATCACTAATTACTCCTACTGGGTAAAATCTGTCAATTCACTTATTAAGTTTCACTTTAGATAATCTAGCCATCTGAGAAATGGAAGCAAAGGGGACACATAGATGACAAGGCTTTGACTTATACAAGACGGTATCCTGATAATAGATGATTATGAATGTCCTAGGTGTAATACAGTATGAATGGAAAGTGGTGTCCATATGAGCTGACTCCAGGTCAGAGATTTGGCTGTAACCCTGTGCTGGAATCTGAAACAGAG
This sequence comes from Pundamilia nyererei, assembly GCF_000239375.1. Taxonomy (NCBI): domain Eukaryota; kingdom Metazoa; phylum Chordata; class Actinopteri; order Cichliformes; family Cichlidae; genus Pundamilia; species Pundamilia nyererei. The sequence goes on along the minus strand of NW_005187445.1, from coordinate 2,006,466 downwards.
ATCTGTCAGTAATACGAGAGTATCTCAGCAGGTACTATATCTGTCTGTGATAATCATACAGAGCAGTGAGGTTTTACCAGAAGCTAGACAGGCTGCCCATCAATAGAGTCGACCTCTGCGTGACTCCATGATTATCGGAACAGATTTTCCGCAGTTCTTTTTATGATTTTTTCCAACAACCGACAAAAAGACAGGTGCAGAGTGAGACAACATAGAGATTCTGGTACTTAAGGGTGACAAGCAGAGATAGCAAGAATGCCGCTTCAAACATACCTCTTTTTATCCTGGAATACATTATGAAATTTGATCTGAGTGGTAGTCCAAACTTAACTTCCACATTTCTGCTATCACTCAGGGGATCTTTGGTAGCCACTTATTTTCTGCTTTACTAAAATGCATGAGCATAGCATCCCATATGGAATATCCTAAAGCTAAGGGTGAGGATCAGACAGAAGGGACTCCAGCTGGGCTAGATTCTCAACACAACTATCCAAAACCAGTGCCAGTGTAGTTTAATGTCTTATTTCCAGAGGGTCTCCAAGTTAGAATGTTTAATGTAAACATACTGCTAGACTACTCTAACTAATACCTAATTCCAATATCAGTTTTGTTAGAACTTACAATCCATGGTATTTGTCCTTAAAATTCAAGCACTGTAAAAGTTAGAGATGCAGGCAATGGTACTTGGGTTGGGAAATTAAGACCTGTTAGATTTCTAGTCTGGGTGACTTTCCAGCCTTAAACCAAAAGCCACAACACATCAGCTTCTCCGCTTCTCTTTGATTCTCCCCTGTGTCCTTGCTCAGTTTCTCGCAGTCCTATCTTGCCTTCTATCTATTTGCCCTGAGCAAGGATGGGGGAGTATAGAGAACCGTGAGGCGCTTGCGTACCTCACTATAAAAGGAAGACAGCAATGAGCCAGCTTGAGCTGACTATGAAATTAAGGGGTTACTGCTGGGTTGTTTAAAGGAACAGTTTGACATTTTGAGAAATACTCGTGTTCATTTTGTTGCCAAGAATTAGGTGAGAAGATTGATACCACCTGTATGGTCAACATGAAGTCAGAGCCAGCGCTGGATTACCTTAGCTTAGCAGGGAAAAGCAGGGAAAACTGTTTGGTTCTGTCCCCGCTGAGCCTCATTAGTTAAAAAATAAATTTTGTTTGTTTAACAACCAGAGAGAAAAGAGATTAACAAAATAAGATGTAACATGTTAATTAGAGAGTTTGAGAGATGCTGGGAGGCAGGTTTAGAATCTTTGAACAGAGCCAGTCGAACAGTTTTTCTCTTATTCGAGTGTTTTTGCTATGCCAAGTTAACAAGCTGCTGGCTGTAGCTTCACACAAGTCTGAGAATTCAGTTAGTCTTTTCAAATAACTTCTGACAAGAAAGCCAAAATGTATATTTCCCCAAAAATGTCCAACTATTCTTTAATAAAATGTTGACTTTTTATAAACCTGTCTATCAATAGGCAGGTTTATAAAACTAAAACTAAAATCAATGCGGCTGTGGGCAAAATGAAACAAGATTTCAGTTTCAGGAAGAGGAGATGTGTCACAAGTGCTCTGTGTTAACACTGCGTAGCACTAATACTGGCAACGTCCCCTCTCCATCACACTGTAGGGCGCACAGAGTTACTTGACACTTTACAGTTGTTGATGGCTCCTCAGGTGATACTGCGTGTTGACCTACCAGGACACAAATTGTTTCAGCCCCCTCCTGACTCTGGCTTTGTGCTCCACCTCCTCTTATCCCTCTTCACATCGGTGGACAATTTTTAGCCCTCAGTGCCGAGTCTGTCCATAGCAGAGCCTCTGGCAGGCTGCCACAGAAAGCTGCCAAAGCTGAAGAGAGCCGGGAGAAGCAGGGGGCTGGGGGTTGGGGAAGCAGAGGGACCGAGAGGGTGACCAAATAGTGAAAGGAGCAGAAGAGAGAGAGCAGGAGAGGGAGGGAGATGGCAGAGAGTGTATAACTTTGGGGAACTCAGGAAGAGGCAGCAAAGGGAACAAACTTTTTCTCTCTTGTCTTGTTTTGGACTTTTGTGCATTTCATAGCGGACTTCAGTGCTGACAGAGCAGAACAAGGGATACTCATTCGTTTGCTTTCTTCATTGAATTGCTCTTTTTCTTTAGATCTCCAGAGATTATTTTGTTTTGTGGTTCTTTTTAAAATTTTTATCTGCTTGTTGTTTAACTGCCTGAGATTTGAAGAAGGCGTGACCGCACATTTGAAATCCTTCCAGATTTAGCAGCAACTGTGTCCACTTCTGGGACATTTGTGGCTGCACTGAAACACCAAACAGACATATAAACACACACACACACACCTGTTGTTGCTGAGGATTCCCCAGGAGCACGGTCATGGACATCTGTGTCCCTGTTGCTTGAGGGAATCTGTGCGTGTGTGCAGCTGTTATCTGGTGGTGGCCTCGGTGAATGTTACAGTAGAAGCTGATCTGCCTGTCCGGGGTAGAGGAGGGAGATGTCATCCTACTACCCACGCACCAAGGACCTGACTCGCACCAGGAAGTCACTGACAGAATCGCCACCATCGTCTCCGTCCCCTACAGAAAAAAACTACAGAGTAAGCTTTATTTCTAGAGCGGTGCACCTTTGCAGGAAAAACTGAATGTGATACTTTTTTGTGATATTGTAGCAATTTTTGGTAATTTATTCCAGTGGCTTTAAATAACTTTAATATCACGACTCTTAGTTTATCTTACTCTTTATTTATCTGTAAAGGGACTTTATAGTATGACCCCTCTGTAAAGTCAAAGAAAGAATAGTATTTTCTGTAGATGTTGATGACTAATCCTTAGACCAGGCTGATTTGTTGATTCATCTAAGACAACTGGACGCATCATTAAGCAGCTTTTTAAGAGTTTGGACAACTAGGTAAAGAATTTGTCAGTTAATTTATTAGATTTTTTTTACTTTGAACAATAGATATATATAGATATATATTATAGCAGTATATATGTTTGGACATCTGCTGTTGGGATACTAACAGTTAAACAAAAAACATCATTATATGATCAACAGGCTAATAGTTCATTTACTAATGTGTATTTGCCTAACTCTTCAGACACTTATCACAGCTTATTTGCTGGCTTGTGAAAGCGAGGCAAGTATTTGCTCTGAAGTGCTGAGAGTCTGACCACATTTTCTGGAAAAGACTTTTGGATTGAAGCATTCCTTCTGTAATTTCCTGTTATTTTTTTTCTGCCTAAGTGGCTTATTCTCACGGGCGTAGTTTGACTGTTTATGTCAGTGCATCAGACTGAGCTGAACTCTGTGTGACAGGCACATTTAAAGGGAAAGAAAGAAAAGAGGGGGGGGGGGGGGGGGGAAACCAAACACAATGGGATCCTGTCTGTTTGGAAGCACGTACAGTAATGTCACGCAACACTACAGACACACTCATTATTATTGCACTGTTGCCAGCAGCGAATGCCTCTGGTGGATGTTTGGATTCTTTTGCTCGCATTTCAACAAGTGTCACTCTCTCTCTGCCGGGGAAACTCTGGCTTTAATTTTCCATGAAGCCAGCCCAATCTGAATTGGCAGTGTGTTCCTGGGAGAGAAAAAGCCGTGGAGTCAGGTTGATGCAATAATTGTACCAATGTAATATGTGTTACAGCTGTGTGCAGCAGGAAGTCAAAGTCAACAGGAACACATTTGCATTATTGGCAGACACTCAACATTTGGCAGATGTTCACAGTGGTGAAATGTAAGTAAGCACATTAAGCCACGTGCTGTACAGAAGGAAGAATTTAGGATAGCTGAGATAGTCAGATCAGATAGTTTCTGCTACTTCTGCTTCATTATGTTTCTGGAAATATGTGCTCTCCATTCCCCCGCATTCAGAAATCATAGCCCATTAGGTTTATTTCAAATTAAAACATGCTTGAATATGCAAACAAGTAATTGCACTAGATCCAAAACACTTTTCCTGTAAAAATCTCTGCAGGTCCACAGAAAGATAAAACAATTACCTGATGTTCCACGAAAAGCAAAGACTCAAATTAGTCCCCCCATTAATAATTTCACACATTTGCTTTATCGTGTGATGCTATTATGTGAAGAGATAGGCCACTTGGGTAGTGGCACTAAATGTAATCGTAATACATATGAATTAATGCATCGATAGTAACACATGTCGTAATAGGCAGTAATGTTTCCAAGTACTGTTATTCAAGAAAAAGAACCCATTTCCTCATTTGATTTGGTCATTTTGAAAACAAGGAAGATACTCTTGGTTGCCTGGAGCTCTGAGATGTTGTGTAAAGAGTTAACACTGTAGAGAAGTAGGGAAAGGTGAGTGAATGCGGAAGATTTTTTTATGAGTTTATGTGTGTGTAGTGTCATTTGCACTGGTGTAGCTCAGATTTTCCTACTGTAGTCAACTAGCCTGCTCTGAAGGAGTGATGCTGTGGCAGAAAGTGGAAAGGAAGAGAAGGCAGTGAGAAGGAGTGTGAAGAGTCTGCTAATTATGATTGTCTTGGCTGACGTTAGCATTATCATTTATACGCTCTAGCAGTGAGCTCATGCAGGTGGCTTGCGTGTGTATACTTCTGATGATGTTGATCCAGGCAAGCTAATAAAACTGGAAACAGTTCTGTTTACTGGGTGCCCATGGTAAAGCCAACACTGTTTCTGAGGCTGTTTTCACCAGTCTGACACACTGTTGTTCATCTCCTCCTCCTTCTTCTGCTCTGCCCTGCTAAGTTACATGTGGCACTTCTTCCTCCCTCAATTTTTCCTAACAAGGCAATCAGATTGGTGCAGCTGCCATCACAAGTAGAATTCAAACTATGGCTCATTTTCTGGCTTCGGTTCAATGCGGATGTTATGCGTTTATTGGTCGTATAAGGACTTGCTCATTTTTTCCCCAAAATCTGGCAGTGTAATCCCCACAGGGCCCACTCAAGGTTTAAAGTATTAAGTTTAAAAAAAGCCTAATTTCCCCAATTTCCTAATCCTTTAGTGTGAAATAAGTTTGCGTACAGTTTGGTTCATATCTCCAAAAGCAGGCTTCATGAAAATGCATTCTTACAACCCGCTGCTTAATGAATGATTACACAATCTGATTGAGGAATCTCCTTGCTATTGCACAAAGAGATCAGAGTGAGTGAGAGCTCTTCTTCACTCCATCCTTAGCCCTTTTTCATCTGAGGTCAGGGAGGTCTGTTTTTTCCTGGATAGCTCAGCTGAAGCACATGACCACATAAGGACAGGCAGCAGTGGCTCAGTTATGTAAACACTTGCTGAGGAACAGCTCCTACGATGCTGTGTAAAATCTCCTCTTAACTCACTAAATCTGAATGCAGGAATACCCACTGCTTTTAACATATACTGTTTTTCTAAATCATTCTTTTAACATCTGCTTCTTGTCTCAAACAGCTTAGACCACCACACTTGATGTTTATTGCCAAACATTTCTAAACACAGGTGTTTAAAGATTTCTTTGCCTGGCTGGAGATCAACTCCAAATCTATGAATTTAGGGAAGTTTTACGAGACTGCAGCAGAGATCACGGATCAAGCTGGTCTCACATCATGGCAGCCTCTCTCACTATATTACTTGTTGTTTCCAGTCTGATATGAACAGTGAAAAAAATTTCACATTTATCGGCTGAAGGCAGCAAGTGTTTGTTTAGTTCAGTTTTGTTTAGGGCTCTCTGCAGTCATTTGACAAACTAAGTATGGAGATTAAATATGGGGTGAAATTCCTGGACAGGCCAGTGCAATGCAAGGCTCAGTCAGTATGATAGCTGGTACTGACTATTTGAAAACAACTGCAGACGTATGGGTTTTGTTTTAAGGGTTTCTAGGAGAAAGCTCGTTCTTTCAAAAAAAGAACATGGCAGCATCCAAATGTGAGGCTTTCTGTCTGACGGCTACAGCTTGGCCCAAACTGGGTCATACAACAGGTCAATGATCCCACACATGCCAACGAATCTGAAACAGAAGCACAGAATCAAGGCGTTTCAATGGCACCGTCACAATCCAGACCTCAAACTGATTGACACGACGCAATGGGACCTTAAAAGTGTTTTGCATAAACAGGTACCGTCCAGCTTCAGTGATCTGAAGCAACGGTGCAAAGAAGACTGGACAAGAACTCCTGCACAAAAATGTGAGAGACTAATAAACTCATACAGAAAACAGTTAGTTCAAGTTACAGCTGCTAAAGGTGATTCTACAAGCTACTGGATCATGAGGCGTACTTAGAACTGCATAGTGTCCCATAGTGTAAACGTTCTTTTTCACATGACTGTGAAGTAATGCAGGAAGGCAGTCAATAGCCATAAAAAATAGGTCCCGCAAAAGGGTCATCTCTGAGGTAACGTAATTTCTGAAAACAGAAACCAAATACAGCCAAAGAACTGTATGTATGCGCAACTCCTCATGTCGCACAGTGCCCAGGCTGCTTGGTGAAGTGGAAACAAACACAGAATGTGATCACAACAGGCAACTTGGCAGCCACTTAGACTGGGCTAGTCATAGCAGGGACCTGCCAGGACAGTTTGATATCAGACTGTTGTCTGAGGTCAGATGGCAGCCTGTCATGCAAGGAATACTTGACTTCTGATGTCATTATGTCATATTTGTGCTGCAGGCATGCTCATTGCAGCAGCGTATTTCAAAAGATTAAACAGGCTCACCGGGGAGGTTTGACCTCTGCGAACCCTGTCAGAGCAGTGTTGGGGAGAATTGTGTCCTACTTCTACATGCACTTCTTCCATCTGGGCCCAAAGGCGTCCGAACATAGTTTATAGTTTATTTATTTATATAGCACATTTAATTACAACAGGAGCGTTGACCAAAGTGCTGTACAAGAATACAACATACCTAATAAAATAACCTGATGTATAGGGGTAAATTATTCCACAGCTTAGGCGCTACGACTGCAAATGCCCAATCGCCTCTATGAACCAGCCTCGACCTTGGTATGGCTAAAAGCAAAAGATCACTTGATCTAAGAGATCTAAAGGGGGTATAAGTCTGCAAGAGGTCAGAGAAATACCCGGGAGCCTGTCCATTCAGGGCTTTGCAAGTCAACAATAAAATTTTAAAATGAATTCTGAAGTGGACAGGAAGCCAATGAAGAGAGGCAAGCACCGGGGAAATGTGTTCACATCTTTTAGTACGTGTCAGAAGACGAGCTGCAGCATTCTGGACCAACTGCAGCCTTGCCAGGCAGGTCTGGCTAACTCCAGCATATAAGGAGTTACAATAGTCCAGCTGGGATGTAATAAAAGCATGAGCCGCATGTTGTGATAATTCAACTGGAAGTTTTGTTTTTGTTCTCTGCTGTCTCAAAATGGAAAATATTTCTCAGCCAAGCCTTTGTTTGGTGATATCAAATGAACAGGACTCGATCTAACCGTGACAGAATATTTTCACAGTGTGATGTTTCCATGCTGCTAGTCAAACTAACATGCCTTATTCCTTGTTTTTCAGCATGACAGAGTGTCAAGGTAAGATTTGGGCTTTTTTTCTTCTGTATTACAGAACTGTAACAGGTAAGAGGAAAAAAACACTGTAAATAAAGCTGCCTTGCAGACTGGCTAAGAGCTGTGTTGCCTCTAGATTTGATTCCATTGGAGAGAGTGCTACAGACAAGTCACTGGGCCGCACCAGCTCATACACACGCAGAGAGGCAAGGCTGGCTGCACTGAATAAACAGGAACAAGACTCCACTGCCAAAGACTATAAGAAGGTAGTAACTCTTTCCTCGGTTTCAAAAACACATTTTAATGTTACTGATTCAAAGCTGCAGTCCTGGATACAATTTGCCTTTATATTTATGCACATTGTATCTATTTGTCCCAGTAATGTAACCGGGCTTTCATGGGATGGGAGTGTCAGAAAGGAACTTCTGACCTGTAATTGTATTTTGCTATTGTAATATTCCCTATTCAAGTATTTGCAGAAATGAAGGTATGTCTTACTGAGATTGCATCAAACCAGTATATGGAACTATGAACCTGCAATGCCACTATACAGTAAGAGTGGCAATACTGTTGACTTCATGTTGTCATGGCGGGGATTGATGTTGTATTTGTGGAGTGGACCCAAAAACAGACACAGGAGAAATGAGCTGATGATCAAACAAAAAGCGAGCCCTTATGCGGCTGATACAAAAAACTGAAAAACAAGGCGAGGCGAAAGTAAGCTGAAACCTAAACTGGGGCAAAACTAAACTGTGAAAACAATGACGAGAGACAAGAACATGAAACTAAACAGGAACATGTGACAACGTAACTATGAAATAAACCAAACAGGAGCATGAACACGGACTTGAACAGAGGGAGGCAAAAACTCTGTGACTTGACGTGACCTGACATGAAGACAGACAGATGAACCAACAAAGAACAGAGGGAGACAGAGGACTTAAATACACAGGAGGGTAATGAGGGAAGTGGAAACACCTGAGGAGACACAGCTGACAAAAATGATCATGACGCCACAGGGGAAAGTAAAACTAAACACACTGAACATGGAAACACCAGAGCTTTCAAAATAAAACAGGAAACATGGAGAGACATGAAGATGTAAGGTTTTTGAAGAAGCTAACCGTTCTATATGTACTTTTACTACATTCACTTAAATAGATGTTGACAGGTGATGCTAACCCTAACCATAAACATACCCGAACATTATTATTTTTAAGACCGACAGAGACAGAGACCCCTTTTCCCCCTCCTTGAAATTCGGAGACCATGCCCAAGTCGAAAGTGGCTCCATAGTCTACTGGTTTACACATTTACTGGGAGGAGGCACAAATTCCTTTGGGGTTGCATCAGGAAGGGCATTACAGTTAGTTTACAGTTGTGATAAGCGTTCATCACCATCATCCTTTTAGGTTAAACATAATCAGATATCAACAAAAAATGCACACTCAGTTTGGTCCCGTCACAGTCAGAAACAAAAGAAGTAACGTTGTGTTAGGTTTGGGGTTTTTTGAAAAAGCTTTTGCTATTGTGAAAGAAAAAACTGTATTTATGTAAATATAACCGATGATCTTACATATTGTTTGAGTTGTGTGGTTCAACTTAAACTGTCTGTTGTTACTCCTTTTATGCTTTGTATCTTCATTAATATTTTGGTTATCAAAATTCAAATACTAAGAATTTCTATAACAAATCCATTCCTATATTTGTCCTTTTCTTAACATTTTAGATGTATGCAGAAGCTTTGCATGAAAATGCAAAACTCAAGTCCAGGTTGCAGGAGAGCAAACAAGAGCTAGCCAAGATACGTTCCCAACTGGAGAAAGTCACTCAGGTACCTTTGGCCCATTCTACAGAAAACTCACATTCATCCCTTCACTTCCTGTGTGCTTGAAGAAAGATTTGACTTTTTACTTCTTCAGTGAAGTCATGATTGAAATTTAAACCAGTTCTTCTAATAAATTTCTCCCAATAACATTACCCCTGTTTTAGAGACACGACACAATATCTGAAAGATCTTCAGCACTTGAATCAGAAAAAAGGGTAAGTGTCTTAACAACCTTCTCCTTGATAATGCTACATATATTTGCATTCTTTCCAATCAGTTTCCTTGTCTACTTCAAATTATAGTCTCATTTTTCCAGTAGAACTTACTTCAGTTTTTTTTTCTTTATTTACAGGAAAAACAAACCCTTGAGAAAAGAGTGTCAGACATGGAGGAGGAATTAAAGGTCAGTCCATGCAAAACAGTGTGTACTCACTTAAATGGCATCTATTTTGTCTCAGACACAAGTTGTGCTTAATTTGTCTCATTGATGTTTTCTCCCCAAAAAACATTATAATACTGATAGTCCTTGCCGGTACCTCCAGCCAAGCCCCTTTCACTCATTCTAAATCAAGCACACCTAAAGTATTTTTACAGAGCAGAACACACATATCGCTCACTGCAGAGTTGTGGTTAGCCAGGTGGGTTTGGAGTCAAGGAGAGAGAAGGTTAGTGCTTCAGGCTCATTACCCACAGTGTTCTGCTGGGCCACTTCCTGCCAGGCTAAGGAGGAGCCTGTGCTGCTGCTCCCCTGCTCCACTTATCCCACTGTTGGGGTGAACATTGTGACCTAGTTCCAGCTGAATACCAAACCCTATCCAAGAGCAAAAGACCTGCTTTTGTGAGACATTCCTGTGTTGCTCTGTGTGTATTCTGCCTCACAAAGAAACATAGGGCACAACTACAAAGAGATGTCAGGCCTGAGTAAAAATGGTCTGCAATTTACGTGGAAGCAATTACAAACTACACGATAAGATTATAATTTGATTACTCGAGAGAACCAACCAGCATAAAATAAACTGTGGAAAAAACTACACAAAACTAGTTAAAGTAAAATGTCAATAAAAACACTCTGCAATGATTTGCAAATCTTGTGAGCCTGTATTTTATTCACAATTGAACAAAGAAAAGATTTCCTATTTCATTAAAAATATTAGCTCGTTTTGAATTTAATGGCAGGAACACATCTCAAGACAATCTGAATGGAGCCAACAAAAGGCTGGAAAATTGAGTGATATTAAAATGAAACAGCTGGTGGAACAATTTGCAAACTAATTAGGTGACAGGTCAGTAACATGATTGTGTAAAAACGAGCATTTTAGAGCGGCAGACGTTCTCAGACGATGGCATTGGTTTACCAACCTGTGTCTGCAAATTGTGTGATTTCAGGTTAATGTTTCTCGACGTTAAAATTACAAAGACTATGAATATCTCACTATCTAAAGTACATAATATCATCAAAAGATTCAGAGAATTTAGAGAAATGTCTTCAATTACTGTCTGTGAACACAGCATGCCATGACTGGAAATGGAATTGGCAGTTTGCACATAGGGAAAGGCATCATCACTGC
>NW_005187445.1:1971008-1995457 GCF_000239375.1 Pundamilia nyererei | reverse complement strand
CTGCATTTTATTCTTATAAAACCCAACTTTTCGGGAATTCGGTTTGCATAACATATGCAGAATTCCAACGTACAACAGCGGCGTGGTATATAAGCAGCAGATGTTTGACCCCCGTATTGTCATGGTTCCTTCAGCAGGATGCCCCACTGCGGTTTCGCTGTGGGTACCAGCCCTGAGGGCAAGCTGTCTCAGGGAAGGGGGGACGGTGAGTGGTTGCTATGATACAGAGGTGTGACTGATACGTACCTATCACCTCACATGTTTCTGTTGTGCCAGAGATTGGGGCATGTTTACACATCTGGACTTTTTATCCTCTCAACAGTAGCTTAGAGCGTAAAAGCTTTGGGAGCACATCACCTCAGAGAACCGGCTTGCACTCTCTCACAAAGTCACTTCTTCACTTTTAGCAAGTATCAGATTCTCCACATGGGGGAGCTGTTTCATTGCTGCCACATAAGTATCAAATTGCACCACCTACTGGAAAGGGAAAATAACAGTAGCCTTTAAGAGGTATATACTGTAAATAAATAGAAGATGTTTATGCGGTTATTTAAAAAAATGCAATAAAATAAACAAAATCAATAAACTGCAGTTGTGACACTCAATGACCACAAGTGTCAGAATTCCTGAGCAGGTTACTCTCCGTTCCTATAAATGATACATAACAGCACATCTTCGCCTTTGCTTGCTGTAGTTACTTTTCTTGCAAATAGGGGTGCATTTTGGGTTTTTGGGCTACCCGCCCTGTAGTTCTGCACTTAATTAGCCTTAGTTATGGATTTTTCACATCAACAGCACTGTGTGTCCATCTTCCCTCTTAAAATAATGGGAATGTGGTAATACTCAAAGTGTCAGATTACTCTGCTGGGTTTTACATTCCAAATGGAAAAGCTCAATTATTCTTGACAGCCTCTAAACCTAATGAATAGTAACTCTGTAGAAATGGTCCCTTAGAACCTGAGAGTGTAGTCAGATCTGATTTAATATCAAACAGCTCAATATTAAAAGAGTGTAATAAGGGATACTGGTCATTATGCATCCTCGGCTCACTGTGTCCTTTTCTTCACCACAGCCAAGGGCACCTTTCCAAAAACTGCGCTGTTTTAATCCAAGAGAATATTTAATGCATGAACTGAAAAGTCCCCAAACCAGGCAGCTTTCATAAATGTGCGCAAGGCGAAGCTGGGTGTCCTCGTTTATATGTCATGCTTTGCCACATTCACCTCCACAAACTTGTCTGTCTGGGTGGCTGAAATGCCACAAGTGCCCTGAATAACGTGTATATGTGTGTGTGTCTGGTCTGCGGTTTACCTTCAGCAATGGTGTCAAACCACAGACAGCTATGTCGAACCACATTGAGGTTTACCTCAAAAAAGTCAGGCCAGGAAGAGGGAGGAAATGAATGATTTCCATTCCTGTGACTTTTATCTGGAGAGGCTCTTGTGCAAAGGCTAAAATATAGCAGCGTTCATCATTTTCTCTCTTTTTTTTAGCTTTCTATGAATTTTATTCCATCTTCTTTGCAGTTCTATGCATATAATAATAAGTCAACACCTCACTTCTTCCCAATAAAGCCCACCTTTGATGAGCACAAATCCAAGTAGAACTGGCTTCATAACTTTCCTCGCTTTGTTGCAGCTTATGGTATTTTCTCTCAAAATATCTCTGTTGTGTAAATATTTGTTTATGTAAGTATTTCTGATAAATCCCTCAGCTCTGCTTCTTTGATTTCCCCTGTCTATGCTGCTGTGTGGGTGCATGCCTGTATGAGCGGATATGGCTGCAGTCTCTGTATGAGTATCTCTCTGTGCGACATGGCCTGCTCCCCGCATGCTCTCTCTGTCTGCCCCTCTCTGTATCTCTCTCCTCCTGTACGCAGGCTTTCCCTGCTCTGGCTCAGGTCCAGACCTTGCGGAGAGTGAACGAGTGTCTCCTGGCTGAAAATAGAGCCATGCTTCGCGTCCTCGCCCGCCTCTCTGAGACGGCCTCGATGCCGGAGACAGAGGACCTCTGATCCTCTGAGACCTTTTCCCCCTTCCTCTTCTCCCCTTCCTCAGCCACATAATTTCTACTTCTCTTTCCTTCTGGTGCCTCTACAGCCCCTTCAACCTCTGCTGTATTCCTCTCAGGCAGGTCTTGCACTCTCTTGATGCTCACGCTTTCCTCCCACCCCTCTCCCCCCCCACACACACACTGCAATGCATCCTCCTGTGCACTTTTTAAAAAAAAATCTAATCTCCTTTATGGTCTAGACCAACCCTGAAGCCCCCTTTTCTCCAAAACAGTTGTCACAAAGCCTTATTTGAAGTTTAATTTTAGGTAGATTTGTGTGGCATGCTAGAAATGAACACTGTGTTTTAAGCTGCATTTATTTATTTACATAGGGGTTGCCATTTTGCATAAACACCTAGGACTCTGCATCATGAAAAATAGAAGCACCTTGTGAGCACCTTTTATTTTCACAATTAAATATATTCAAGTCCTGCGCAATGTGCTGTGTAATCAATGCAAAGTTGTTTTCCAAGGTAATAGCCACTATTGAATCTTCCAAAGGAAATGAAACGTGTCAGATCATTAGCCTTGAAAATGAACACGTGCTTTGTCACTGGATGAGACAGGGGTGCAGACGTACCAATAATTTTGTATGTTTTTGCTAATGAGCACTGGATGTGAAATTAAAGGTATCATTAGGCATCTTGGGGAAATAAGCCCAATGGCCTTTTTTTGTTTTCTGAGAGTTAGGATCGATTCTACTCTAAAGTCTGCATGCCATATTTTCTGTTGGAAACAAATGGAAATATCTCACCAGCTAATCAAATCAAACCCCAAGAAACACACCCTGCAGTCTGATAATGGTTTAAAGATTTTTAGGGACAACAAAATTAACTTTAGCAAAGATTTGTTAAAGTTATTGCAAAATGTTTCGATTTAATGATTAAATGACTAATATTTGCAGAGCTTGACAAATTATTTGTTTTACTTACAGAAAAAAAAAACAAAGCCATAGTAGACTTGCTATAAATTAGTGTGGAATAACAAGGAAATACTGATTTATTTTCTTATCCAATGTAGTTACAGTTTGGCATCTAGCCTGCAAGCTCATCACTAGCTACAAATACTGTATTTTTTTATTTCAAATTTGGGGTTAGTGACTAAATATTCATAGAAGGGTCTGCATGTGGAGGCTGGGGTGGTGGAGGGGTCAACACTAGCACTTATATGTAGGAGTAAATAATGGGAATTTTTTCTGCTTAAACAAAATGCCAGATTGTGAGGGTGTAATTGGTGCATGACACAAGGAGAGTGAAACACATTTCACTGTATATGATATAGCGCAGGGGTAGGCAACTCCAGGCCTCGAGTGCCGGTGTCCTGCAGATTTTAGATATCACCCTGTGTCAACACACCTGAATCAAATGATTAGTTCATTCCCAGGTCTCTGGACAACTTCAAGACATGTTGAGGAGGTAATTTACCCATTGGAATAAGCTGTGTTGGCTCAAGGACACATCTAAAACCTGCAGAACCCTGGCACTCAAGGCCTGGAGTTGCCTACCCCTCATATAGCGCCATTGAAGTATGCTTTACTTCAATGGTATCCAACTCCGCGCCTCAAGGTCCGGTGTCCTGCAGGTTTTAGATCTCACCCTGGGTCAACACACCTGAATCAAACGATTAGCTCATTACCAGGCCTCTAGAGAACTTCAAGACATGTTGAGGAGGTAATTTAGCCATTTAAATCAGCTGTGTTGAATCAAGGACACATCTAAAACCTCCAACACCTGCCCTTGAGGCCTGTTGTTGGACACCGCTGCTTTCCTTCATTCTTGGAAATATTTTTCATGCTGTCTAAGCAGGTGTTTAATGAATAATACCACAACTTTTTCATTTCATCTTTTCTACAGATTGAACAGTTTTAAAGGTGCTAACAGGAAAATTGCTTGCCTTTTATTCATTAACGCTTATCTAAATTAACAGCCTGCTGATAATTTATTGGTCATCTCATCTAGCGTATTCCAAAACTATCAAACTATCATTTAATTTTTAACTTACAACATAGGATTGTCAGCACAGTGGGGCTTTCACTCTCACTTTATGGATTAATATTCAACATATTGGGCAGGAACATGTTGACGTAAGACGTCTCTGCTCACTCAACGTGTCCCAGCTAGCGCAGAAGGTTATTGTTTGTCTCCAGTAGAGGGGAAATACTTTGACAAAGAGGGTGGTTATTTTTAGTCATTGCTTCTCATGAGAGACATGACCTAGATTTGGGGAATTGACCCTCCCTCACTTTCCTTCTCTCTGACTTCATTCTCTGTCACTTTTCACATTCAGGACATACTGTCACTGTCACAACACACTGCATGATCAAGTACTGTAGAGCATGTCCTCATTGCCTGACTTTAAACTTCAGTGAAAGATAACTTTAGTGGTGATTAAAGTTGCAGTGGATAGTCCTGGTTTAAGTCACAAACATGTCAAGTAACCATTTAAATGACACAGCAAAAGCTGTATATTTCCCTGGTTTTCTAATATTGTTTTCTCCCTCTCTTTTTCTAGGTCTTAACAGAGCTCAAGTCAGACAACCAGAGACTAAAGGATGAAAATGGTGCTCTCATTCGAGTCATCAGCAAACTGTCAAAATAAAATAAAAAAGATGTCCGATGCTCCTCTTGTGTGTCTGTGGACGCTCCAACCCTGAAATAGCAGTGTCATTATCCACAAGGTCCCGGGTTTTGACTCGTATCTGAGTTACTGTATGGTGACAGGCTAGTTTGGTTGCATTTTCAGAAACATCCTAGTAATTCCTGTTAGAACTTGTGAAGATCCAAAGAGAAGTGTTGGCAAGCTTCAGTTAATTTTACCATTATTAAAATTAAAGTTTCAACAATTTTTTTTTCCTTCATTAGATGTTGTTTGTTTTAGGAATATTTGTCACGTGTATGAAATAGGGACCAGGTGTACTGTTGACATTTCAAATCCAAACTAATGCATCAGATTGCGTGAGGCTACTGTACCTAATAATATGCCATATAACATTTTGACACTTTTACTTTGGTTGTTACTTGTGCACTCCATAATCGTGTTTTAATATGTTTTTTATTTGAAAGAGAAGACAGTCATTGACTTAGACTGTTTGGAACCGTAGCTTTCTCCTTTATTATGATGTGAGACGTTAAAGACGTTAAAAACTTATCACAAAAACACTTTGACTTGCTTTCACTATAGGCTAAAGATAGTGAAGCATCATAAAATGCATGTTTTGGGGTGTGTTTGCTTCAATTGACAACATTCTCAGGTTTGTCACTCAGCCGTTGCTGCTCGCCACAGTTGAGTGCCTCGCAGATGTGGATTTCCTTGGAAATCTGTGGGTGTTTTTCTACAGTTGCAGGGATGCATGAATGTGATGCACTTGACAAACCTTTGGAAAAACTATCATTCTAACAGATCAGACACAAACTTTAGTCCAATTTTCAGCTTTTTAAAAATTAGCTAATACACATTTGAGTTTAATTTACCTAGTGTGCAAAAAAATGTAACATGTATATGTGGGCTTGATAAAGGAGACTGTACAATAGGCATGAAAGGCTACTTTGTACATGCACATGTTAACAGTGCTGCTGTTATTAGCAGCCCTGTGACACATTCAAAATGGTACACTTTCAGAGGAGATGATATAAATATTTGCCACGCTTTCCTTTTTTGTGTTTTCAGCTGCCTTGCTTTTTTAAATGCATGTTCTTCCAAGAGGATATTTTTATTGAGCTAGTATCTCATTTTGAAAACAAATGAATGCCTGAAGAGAGAGACACCCCGAGTGCAAATGAAAATGCCGTATATATTTTGTTTTTTAATAGATATATATTTATTTATTTATGGATGTGTTAGTTTTAATCTTTATATTTTGCCTAGTCAGTTTTGTTTCAGAGGAGTACACTGATTTTTTTTTTAGCTGACCCGTTGGCCTTCCTGTCATTAGGCCAGGAATCAGAATCGTGCACTTCCTTGTTATCATTGCTCTGTGAGCCTTCACATTAATTGGGTGGCCTTAAAAATCAGCAAAAGCCAGCGCTGTGAAATATAAACTGTTATCAGCTCTTTTATTCTGCAATGATTTCTCACCATTTTAATAGGTCTGCAGTTGTTCAAAGACTTTGTTGCCAATTTATAAGGCACACCTAGCTTCAGAGCAAGCCTGTACTGCAGGCCTTTTAACAAACCAGAACTTTACCAAGCTTCTGTTTTTGATCTGGTTATTTTTGTAGGCTCTATTTACTAGTTCAATATTAGTGATGTCATGTTTTTATTAGTTGCAGTATGAAGGCACTTCTTACTTCTAATGGTTATTTAAGAACTAAACCCACAATGCAACAAAGTGTAGAGATTGTGAGTTTGCTTTAAAGTAGGGTTTAATACATCGTGATTTATAAACTCTGCATTTCAGACTAATTTGCATGAAATCTCCTTCTGTGCTGTACGTGGTGTGAAAGACACACCAAGGATTTTGGTATCAGTCTTCTTTTCACTTAATGGTTAAGTTAACCAAGGTCCTCAGTGTTTCATATATTCCTTAAACCATGTGATGGTTTTGGAGTCCAGCCATGCCACATGCCACATTACCAGTGTTATGTTTGCTCACATCCACTAATTGAACTATAAATAAGCTACAGTATGATTCTGCTCTCTCTACATGTGCTGTAGATATACTGATTTACCGAGTGATTGTGTATTCAACAGTCTGAAATGTTCTGAGTGGTGGCTTAACACAGACACATTACTTAATTCACTCTACTTAATAAATGGTAAAAGGATGAAAATGTTTTGTTTTTGTGACATTAACACACAACGAACAGAGGAAGAGGAACTGCGTATTAAACACAAACAAGTCATGGTAATTAAAAGGCCTTTATTTCCTATTTGTTTTTACAGAACTGTTAACACATATGATAAATTTGTAATAAGTTATTTGGTTCCCTTGATAACTTTATAAGGATCCCCAACGTTTGTCCACATAAGGGTCAAGAGGAGTTTGTGAGCAACGTTTGTGTCCAGTCAAGGGCTAAAGCATGCGATCCACAGTAGGCACAAGTACTGACATGAACACGCGCACCACGACACTAGACACGAAGAAACACGGCTAGAGGACACAACCTGACTGTCCTCTGATGCTTTAAAAGAGGATGAAGAGAAAGAGGTGAAAATAAAAAGGGAAAAGAAGAGTCTTGAGAATACAGTTGCATCAGGGATGAGGGGTGGAGGACTAAGCGCTCAAGAGGGGAGTTTGGTACGCTCCTGCATGTTTGGCAGTATACAGTATGTCCATGTTGTAAACATGAAGGCCGGCATTCTTTACGCCCAGCAAAAGCAGCTTCAGTGGAGAAATCAGTGAGCCTGCTTCCTATTCAGCATCATGAAACCGACGGTACATGGTTGGTTACACGTAAACGAGACAAAGACGCAATGAGAAAGCAAATGTGACAGAGTTTGGTGGCACATCTCTATATTCTACATTAAAGGCATACATCACAAAAAATTTAATGGCAGAAGAAGTGATTACACATATGCACAAGAATACAAAGGAGAAGTACAGCGAGTAATAGAGGAGACAAGACATCATGTTTCAAAGTGGCGTTTTTACCCGCTGAGAGGCTCCTCGACACATTTTGACAAGGTGGTAAAAGATCTGCTGAACTTTGGATGGTTTCCCTTTTTAAATCCCAGCGTTTGCAGAAAAATCGAATAAAACAAACAAACCACAACTGTGTGACCGGTGCTCTTTCAGCTGTCTGCACAGCTGAAAGAGCACACAGCTTCAGATGCGGATGTGCATAAAGATATTACACAGTTCCACAACCAGTAAGAGAACAGATTCATTTCCAGGTTCAAAACACAACTAAGACTGTTGTTTGACCATTACAGTCAAACGCACAAAGATGCACATTTACGAATGAGTAATGTGTCCCATGCATGCAGACCTGTACTGTATATTGTATAATCCAATGCTGTGGTTTTGCACCGTGTCTGCTAAAGGGCATACACCTCATCTTTTTTTCCCACATACCCAAATACACACAACTCCCAGTGCCCCATAGAACTTGTCCAGCGGTCATGCGACTGCAGTGACCCGAGCAGTAAAAGGTACTAAAAAAAACCAAAAATATATCTCTAAAGTGTGCTATAGGTTTACCTGTAATCACCTTTGCCTCATCATCTGAAGTGTTTGTCACTGCTCTGCGTGTACTGTTATTGTGGCTTTGCAGATTCAAACAGTGGTGATGAGTGAAGGCCACCGTAATCAGGTAGTGGCAGTATTTTTAGAAATGCGCTGAAATTTTGTGTTTAAATTATTCTCAGTGCATCATTTGGTCACAGTCTATAGCGTTAACGGGACAGTGAGTAAAAACTATATTGCATTAGACAATGTGTAGCGTCACACAACACACTGCAGATTGTTGCCAGAACAGGTGTGGCAGTTTGACAGATCTGGCAGGATTGAGGTGAACTTAAAGGAATAGTTCCACACTTGGAAAACTTGCCTATTATTGATTGGCTGACACCACCCCTGTGTCATTGTTTGTTTTTTTTTGCTTTTTTAAGTATAAAGCTCAGCACAAAGACTGGAAAAAGAGGTTGCCTCGCTCGAAGTAAGAAAATATGCCTACTAGCACCACTAAAGCTCACAAAGTAACACATAATACCGCTGTTTAAAATGTTCAAAGACAGAAAAGAAAAAAAAGGAATAGAACAAACTAGGGGAGTGGTTTTTTTTTTCCATCAACAACTGATTTCAGGATGACTAAATAACACAAGCTTCATATTTTAGTGTGGACTGTGGAATCAGTCGTCTTTTCAAACTCTCTGCAAACTGGCAAGTCATTTCCCAAAATGTGAAACTATTTCTTTCGTTTAATCTTACGTGCATGACATCAAAATGATTTTTTCTGCCATGTGCCTGCGAAAATCATAACTCTATGCATAGTTCTATGGGAGGGATTCAGGTTTAAAACTTGGGTTCCACTATTAAGTTTCTCAGTTTTTGCTCTCATTTTTGTTGCTTGAGCAGTTTGCTCAAATAAAAAAAATGAAAAGAAATAAAAAGAAAACAACAAAAACAAGGATAACTTCTTATTAATTGTACATATAGTCACCAGTACATTCTAAACTCTGCTAAACTGGAAGAAGAGAAACTAGAAGAGTGACCCAGTTTGGTTCATAAATTGCACTCGGCCCAAGTATAGAACACGCTCTCGTATATATATATACATATATATATATATATATATAATTCTTAGCGTTATTATTGAGAATCTATTGTGATGTCATATCTATTATTTATACTATCAAAACAAGGCATATACATTACTAATCACAATACTGGAAAATCAGCTACCTCTATGAAACAAGGACATCAACAGCTCCGAAAGTAGAAAAAGACACACTCACTCTACTAAACTCACAACTGTTCTCAATGCTCACATATACATTAAATGGATTTTTGCCCTCTTGATGAACAAAGACCTCTGAAAGGAATGTAAAAGAGAAACACTGGCCAAGGAAAATGAAGACATGTCAGATTTGTTTCTTCATAAATAAACTCTAGCTACTCAGCTGAGCTCTAAAGAGTTAGTGCTTGAGTTTTATGGCTTTAGTTTTATCTTATTCATTTATCTTGTATACATGTACACGTATTGTATAATAAACACAGCAAAAGAGACACAGCCGTGAAGTATTTCAGGTCATTTAAATAGAAGAAAAAAGTAAAAACTTCCAAGTAAAGAAGAGACAAAAAGGGATTCCAAGTCATTCGCGTTCACTGGAATGGAACTATTTGTCTTTTGGCCCCAGGAAATGTATTTTCTATAAAGATATGATCCAACAGACATCTTTCTTGGTCAGTGCTGGCAGAAAACTGACTCCTACAATCCACCTACAAATTGCACATTTATTCAGCCTTTTCTAATAAGTTATTTCAGAATCACACTGCGTCAAATCTGCTATTAGAAACTGCTTATATCTTAGACTTGGAGATCCCCTTTCCCAAACATTAAAAACCCTAAATACATTTTTTGAAATAAAAAAAAAAAGCAATAGCAATTAAAATTCAGAAATGTGTCAAATATTGGCCTTCAGAAAGGTGCTGAAACAAAACAGATGGCAGATAAAAATAAAAATAAAAATTCTGATCACACAGAATTAGATAGCAAGCATGCGGCTACATTTTCATCCTACATGAACTCACACACAGTACTGGACGACACACTTGCTTAAGAATTTCAGGCGTGGAAAGGATCTTATTAGTAATATTATTCTAATATCTGTATGACATTCTCTCCAGTGACCCTCATGGAAAATAAATACACATTTGTTTCATTTTAGAAAATATACAGTGCATCTTTTTTCCCTTCGTCGTGTTATTAAAATGACAAATGACACCCATTTACGTACACGAGATATTTTTGCTTCGTCTCTAAAACATGCTCTTATGTACAGTATTTTGTATAAACATGCAGTATCAACGTGTATGAACTATGTATATAGGCAAAACTACACACCAATGGGTTGCTTGATTGCTTCCGTGTTGCCTTTTCTTTAGTGTTGTTTTCGTTAACTGAAGAAAAGAATGATGGGACGTGAAAAACTCAACTCCTGTCAAAGTTTGAAAGAAAAACCTATGATTTCCAACATTCATTAAATTCCCAAAAAGCTGTGGTAATGTCTAAAAAGCCGACCGCATTTACTTTACATTGACTTATATTGCACACAGTTAATGGGTAGCTTTTGCCGTTGGTGCTTTCAGACAGCAGGATTTGCTTTTTTTTTTTTTTTTTTAAAAAATTTTATTCATAGCTAGCTCAGCAAGGAAGTGTATTGGGGTCCAAACACTCTACACATATCAGGAGCCTTTTCTGCTTTATTCAGACCTGATGAGTTTGGGCTTTGTTCATTCCCAATATTTCTCTTGAACAGAATATTAATATACAAATATAGAGAGCCAAACTTGTATAGCCAAAATATGCACAATATCATATCATTCTTAGACATCTGTGTTGGGCTTGTCAAGCTGAGGACTGTGGGTATCTCATGTATGATTCAAGCTGCAGGAGACCAGGACTGTAGAAGTTTTTAGACCACAGAAACTTAAAAAAAAGTATTTTTAAGATGTGCCCTGGTTCAGTTTATAGATTTGGACAAAATAAGCTAAAAGGATTTAAAATATCTGCATTTTTAATTTTCAGCAGGACTTTTTACTTTAAATTATTTTTTTTTACATGACACTTTGGCTCTCTGTACTGGACCTAAAACATTCTGTTAAGAAATGCATTAAACTGAAGGATCTCTCTGTTATTATCAGGTTCATTTATATGAGGAGACCCGTTTGGCATGCCACATGGTGCCACAGAAAAAATTCAATCTCACAACATTTTATCACAGAAAAACTAGACAGATCAAAGAACAGTTTTACCACAGAACAGAAAAATACCCGATAGTGCAATTATATTCAACAGTTTGGTAAGCTGTGTATAAAATACACATGGATCAGTGCCTTCTTCCAGACCACACCCTCACAATCAAGTGAGAAATATAATATCCAAACAATTAAAACGCATACGCAAAAAGCCGAGGCAAAAAAAAAAAAGCAACAAAAACAACAACAACAACAAAAAAAGTCAATCACTGTCTTGCTGTCTGTTTGTTTTTCTTTATTACAGCTAGCAGTAACTACTAACATAAATGATTAAAGCTCTGGTTTCTAAGTGTACTTAAATGTAAGATTTTGATTTAAAGTGCTTAAGGAACAAAAATGTTTGAAGTCAAATAGAAAAAAGAAACTGAGATAAAAGGAAAAAGAGATTAAAAAACAGGGGAAAGAAAGAAATGAAGAGAACAACACTGCTAACTGGAAGGCGTCCCTGGTAGTTGAAAATTGCTTATTTTGTTACTTGGAAGGCTTGTCTCCTTTATGACTGTAAGACGGTTATAGGGATTCCTTTGAAGTAAAACCCTTGTGTCAAGTCCATGACTAATGGCAGTAGCACTGAACAAGTGAGATACAGAATCAGAGGCGTTGGGAGGGGAGGTGGTAGACTGCAGGCGGTAATCGACACCTTGTAAATATCATGTCATTGGTGCTTGGAATCAGTCTTTGTTGTACCTGCTCTGATATTTCCACGCTTGTTGTTCCGATGACAGATGCAGCCTTTTTGCACGGTGGGAAAAAAAATATACACAAATACCCTTTTTTTACTCCAAATCCATTATTCCCTCCCTCTCCCCTGACACACCACTTTGAGGATAAACTAACACTACTCGTGAGCCTTGGGTCACTCAAAAAGATCTTGAATTGAATATTTTTCTCATCTACTTGAGTATCAGAATAATAATAACCCGTTTAGAAAAAAAGGCATGGAGTTTCACTTTCCTCTCAGTTTTCCTGAGACGATGGGCGGAAGGGTAACTAATCAAAAAGGCAGTGTGTTTGTGGGTAACTGGATATGTGTCTATCCCTACTTTGCTACCCACCTCTAGGAATGTACTTTAAACTAACAGAATCATCTAGTATGATAACTGGCAGGTGTGGAACATGGTGCACAATACACCTAAGGAATGAACCTGCTTGTGTTATTTCTCTATCATATGGCAGTATAAAGCATTTTATTATTAAGCTCTATTCTAAGCAACATGTGTCACTAAAGGGAAAAGATAAGAAGTACAATATGAGTGAATGTTGTATGTTTTATCCCCTCTATGACCAGATTCCCATATAGCACTCTTACCCTTCTTCATATTCTACTATGTATTCTTATAATATAATGGAACCACAACCCCAATACAAAAATAGATCTAAAGGAAATCAACGGAGCATCTGTCCATCCTGTAACTTATCTTCTTTTTTTAGTGGCATGATTTTATATAACATGATGCTTTTTTTAAACTACTCCCTTCATGTCAAATGGTATCAGTGGATCTTTTGAAGGGTGGCAGTGGGGAAGGAAGGAGGAGAAGGAAAAAAATGTGGAGAGGGGAGCAGATGTGCAGTTGGGGTGTTTGTCTGGAATATACACTGGGAAATGATGGGGAATGCATGGGTGGGTAGGTGTGGAGATGGTGTAGGTGGGTTTACTTCTTGGCATTCAGGGCTGCGAGAGCGGCATCCACCTCTTCCTCTGGCTGCAGTGGATGCCACTGGGCAATGGGGCGACGGGGGTTGGCCAGCATGTCGGACCAGTGTTTCAGCCCAGCCCCTGTGGACTTGCTTCCTACCAAGATCTTCCCAATGGCATCATTCTTGCCAATCTTGTCGTAATCCAGCACTGTGATCACAGCTAGGATTTTCTGGGAGAGCAGGAAGAAAGGATTACAAAATCTGAAGTGGACTGTAGTGAAATCTGACGTTACTGAAAGATGTTTTAATTGGTTACTGGTGTCAGAAGCCCGGGGGGGGTGTTTATGCTTTCTGCAAAGTATGAGCAATGCTCAGTGTATAGCGTCCTACATACCACAGACAGTCATCATATACAATGTTTTTGGTGCTAAAGTACATATAACTTCTATTTTATAACACACAGCAACATGTGACAGTCATGAAAAGAACATTTTCATCATAGAGTCACATGACAACTTTCTTTTTCACATGATAAAAATGTGTTTACATGGTCAGTGGTCCCTTTGGTCACAAGTGATAATAAATGGGTGTTAGTGTGGTGGTTTTCATTGTTTGAATAAAGTTAGATGAGAATATTGAAATCACTCTTACACGAAATATAAGATCTCCAGTACCTCGAAAGCTCACTAATCATCACACTGATCCCACTTCTTGTGTACTCTACTTCACTACAACAGCAGCGATGGCAGCAACTTAACTTAAAGAATCTACATTAGGCTATGCTAACTGGCTGCAAGTGGTAGTCTCAAGTTTACCAGACAGATACAAGCATGGCGTTAATCTTCCAGTCTATAAAAGCAAGAGCACTGCAACAATGAAAAAGCAGAAATGGATCATGAAGTTTTCTAATAAATGCCACCATAAGCTACCAGTCATACAAGACCCAAATAAGGCTGCTGCAGGAAAACTCAAGAGTACATTTAAAGCCAGAGTGCATTTTTATTACTCATGAAATTCTCTTTATATTTGCAAGAGATGGCACTACACATTGATTTACACCTTATTTCAATAAAATGCTACAATGACTTTTAAATTTTTGTGATCATTACCATGAGCTGAAAACTACAAGTACCATCATAAATTTCATGAAAGACCTGAAAATTAGAAAGCCTGTGTACACAGGTGGATTTACATACTCACTTAACTGGAAAATACCACATCATGTTCTCATAAAATGAAAGACAATTTGGGATAGTGACAATTTCATATAAATATAACTGCCACACAGTCGTTCGTGGTATGCTTGATCACAGATTACTTGATAGACAACATTTATATAACGCTCGTTAAACAGCATGTGTCGACAGGATGCAGTGTTCATTGGCGTAACTTTGTGCTGAACATTGACGGGGTGGGGGTGGGGTAAATTCCCAGATCTCTGGGTAAATTCCCAGATGATTAAACATGCAACTATTTTGCTGGTAATACCTGAAATGAGTAAAGAAAATCAACAGCCTTTTTATGCAAGATAATTCATAATTTTATTGGGGGGGTTACATTGGTTGGGTCTAAATATTGGGGGGGGTCATAACCCCCCTAACCCCCCTGGAAATTACACCCCTGGCAATGTTACTCTTTCTGCCCCTACTAAACGTTAAAGATTTGACAGGACTATTCCGCATCCTTACCTGCATTTGCTCAAGAGGGATCTCAAAGCTGAATGACTCATTGTAATAAGGATTCAAAGTGTTCTTTTTCACTGTCGTCTTCTTCTTCTTCAGCCTCTTTCCATTCTGCAAAAGGTTGATTTTCACATATGGATCTGAAAACAAAAACAGAGGAAAATCACGATAGAGGCTGACAGAAATCCCTCGCACATGCACGCTTTAGTCGCACTGCTTTAATGCACCAACAGATGGGGCCAACGCTGAACCCAGAAGACGTGAGGGTTGCTGCATGGTGACTACTGCAGCATCAGCACGTGAGCAGAGCAGAACCGACCTAATGGCTGTGCTCACATGCTTTCTCCTCCGCACAATGCAGTTTGCTACACCTAAATGTCTCTTTGCTCCAAAGAAATTAATAAGGAATAAAATATTTAAGCTTAGTACAGTACGTATATGTATATATAAATAAATAAATATATATATAGAGGAGCCCACCTGACAATCCACCCACATCCATTTTCTTGAGGTTCTTGGCCTCCAGAATACAGATGGTGAGTTTGCCGGCAGTGGGGACATAACGCAGGGAGATGCAAATGTCACCCAGCTTCTCCGGCTGTGAGGACGAGGCAGGAGGAGAGAAAGTTAAAGCAGATCTGAAGCAGAACCTTTTCTTTGCACAAATACAGAAACGGTGTCATTTATATAACATTTTAAGTAAGCATATTCATTAACAATAATTCCTGCTGCCATTACTTTATTTTTAATACTATCTATATAGCTGATGTATCCAAAGTTAATAACATATCAGCAAGAAATAATTCCAGTGGAAAAGAAGCTCTGTAGGGTCACAGCATACATTACTGCTGAGACATAGGAAGAAATACAGAAATGAAATTGTAGCTATGCTATACTGGTTGAAGGAGAACAAAAAGGGAAAGACCAAACTCTTGAATGAGCTGCACGAGAATCCCAGAGGGAAAAAAGTATTTTGTTTTAATTTATGCTTAAAGTGGACTTTTATTAAAGAGCTTTCTTAGAATAGCCTTTTAAAGAGGCACCTGTGTGGACATACAGCAGGTTTTTAAAGAGTGATATCAGCAGTGTGATAGAGGTAGTAACACTCTTCTTACCTCTTCTTGATCTGCACTGTCCAGGTCTCTCCACTCCTCAATTGGCTTTGCCAAGTCAAGGGTGTTCATGGGTATTTTAATCTCTCCAATGACGTCATGCTTAGAGAAGCGATCAAAGTCATAAACGGACATTACCAGAGTCTTTCCTCCCATCTCTTGGAATGGTATCTGAAAGATAACAACCCATTTACCTATTTTACTAATTTAAGTTTAATTCAACCGGTAGCAATGAGCACACATTTCTAACGGTTTATGACAAAAGATACTTGATATATAAAAGATCAGATAAATCTAGATCAGACCAGTATTGGCTGTTGCCCCTGGCCTGGAGCTCAGAATTGTCTAGCTTCATAACATGCTGCTTCAGCAGAGCTGCCTGTCCCTGACTTTGACAAAGTAAAGCTGAGTTGTTTTCACAGAGCTGTGTCAGCACGCAAAGTGCACCAGAGGTGGCCCTCTCCTTTAATTTGATTCTCTACCATATTCTCCTTGTCAGACACCTTCAGTGTGTCTGCTGTTTTTCATCACTGTTGAAAAGAAATAAGAAACATAGTACCTGCTCAGCTCTAGAGGACAGAAGAGGGAAATTAGAGGAGAATCTGACTCTTATCAGGACCTGTCCACACATCAAATGACTTGACATTCATGTTGTTTTACTAAGTAATTAATAAAGGCCATTTAGCTTTTGCTAGTAACTTACCTTAAAGGTAAAGGTCTCATTGAATACAGGATTCAGTGTTTTCTTGTGAACCTTTGTGTCAAACTTTTTCTTCTTGTCTGGGAGGACAAAGACTTTCACGTAGGGATCTGAGGTGCCACCGCTGTCCATGGAGAGGAGATCAGCGGCTTGCAGGATTCCCACAGTCAACTAGGGAATAAGAAGTTATGCAGTTAAGGCAGGAAAGGTTGAACTAAAACTAAAAACCCAATTTTGGTTTCATTTTTATTTTGGCAAATCAACTAAGAACTACTACACCAGAAGATGTGCTAAAAAGAACATTTAGCATGTGATGCTTCACACATTAGTAACTACTCACAGGGTCTGCTTTGAGTTCATTTTGACAAGAAAATGTCAAATAAACTACTCAAGCACTTGCCTTGTTCTCTTGGAAGTCATAATCAATTGAGTACTGCAGCTTCCCTAACTTTTCCTTCTCCTTCACTTCCTCTTCTTTTTCATCCCCAGTCAGTCCAGGTTCCACATCATCTTCTTCATCATCGTCATCCTGTGGTTTCTGCAATGACAGAAGGGGGGACGGGCGGCAGAAAAAGGAGTGAGATGACGGTTCAGCGGAGCCATCTGTGCTGAACACCAAACCTTGGGTATCAGCAGTCGGGTTAGTCACAGCACCTACCTGCCACTTACCCCCGTGTTACTAGTGCAATCTGCTCATCGATGACCACGGTTGCAACCTGACTTGATTTCACTATTTCTTGGGTGACACCATTTGCTGTTTTTCTTTTTTTTTTTTTTTTCATGAGCGCTACGAGTCTTTTAAATCTGCATAAATCAAAGGCAGGGAACTACAAACTGTTGTACAAGTGTTGTTTCAATAGAAGTGTATGTTACGTAAAAGACTGAGAAAGAGGGGCAGAGAGAGATTAAGATTAAGGAGAGAAACAACAGAATAAAAGCAAATAGAAAAGGAGTGAATGGAAAAAAACAGGAACAACTTACATTGCAATGCAATCTAGTACAACAGCTCTGCTAAACCCTTGGAAGGTCTCAATTTCACTTCTTAAAGTCACTGTAAAATCTCAAATTAATATGACTCACTTGTGTAGCTACCAGTAATAGTGATATTACAAGGAGTGGACAAAAAAACAGAAACAGAGCGGGGAAGAGGACTTTTACTTTGAAGGAACAGCATCACACAGGTAGCTGCACAAATCCCAAACATGACTCATTCCAAATGAGTCATGTTAAGTTGTTTAAAAAGTCTGAAAAATTGTGATGGCGTATCCCACACAGAGTAATGCTGTATCAGCAACGAAGAGCCAATGTCAAAAGCAAGCACGTTAAAGGATATCATGGGATGCTTTTCAAAAACAAGTTAACATTTATTACAGAGCTGCTGCATTATTGCATTGCAGTGCTAGATGTCCTTGCTATTTAGTTGGCTCCGTGTACAGTGTTTCCAACAGAGGCTGAGTGTCCTCACTGAGTGAATGTGAAGGACAGCGCTATCAGGCGTAGATGTGATTTGATCAAAGCACTGACGCAGTATTTACTGACACTTCTTGAAAAGCTCTCAAACTTGCTCAAACCGCGGTGATATTGGCAGTCTGGCAATCAGTTTACTGTAAGCCAGACTATATTAATGTCTGGCATTTATCTCCTCCTGACAACCTTAAATCCCATTAATGTGTTTACATTGGTATTGTTGTTATGACTTTGCTTCAATTACTGTACTCTGGGCTGACTGCTGTAACTAAGTGAATGATTGAAAGATTTCATAATTTATTCCAGAGTCCAGATTTTCGAGCTGATGCAAATTATTGTCCCACTTAATCACACGCCAGAACAACATTCAGCAGCTTACTGACATTTAACTGCTCCTGAGATAATCAGGGCATGATGAAGAAGATAATTCAAATCTTCTGTTATCGTGCATCTTGCTTTTACATTACACCCAGTGACTCTTCAGGGTCCCATATCTTTAGAGGCGGTCACGACTAATCTAGCAAGAGCAATTTGCTAAGATATGAATCTTAAAGTAAACTTTCATTTTGCTATAAGATACTGGGTAATCTCTCAGCGTAGCCTCCTTTTCTACGGCTCCCCTCCTGAAAAAACACTGACGTCTTCGTGAGATCCAGCTACTTACTGATCTGGAAAAGGAACAGGGCATCCACACAGATAATGCATACACTACCGCGCACACTAGCTGCACAGCATACTGAACCCCACCACACCCACACGCACGCACGTCCTTAGATGCATACAACGGCATGTTAGGACCATTCTAAGGGGTACATGATAACTTGAGAATTGGGAGAAAATTCTGTGATTTGTAGAACTGTGCAAAACACTTGAGCCATCCCTCATTTCTTTATATTTTACTTCCAAGGAGTCAGTGTTTCTTGTAATCTTTAAAGTGGTCTTGAGCAATAATTTTCCAGGCATTCTGAGAGCCTTGCAAAGTTTTTCTTTGGATATTTGCTGCCAGTCCAGTCTTTACACCTGATCATTTTCAGAGGACTGTTTTCTTTTTTGTTTATTAAGCTATTTAACACTGAAGTATGAATCATTTAAGCATAAGAAATACACTTAACACAAGGAATGAACCAGTGTTGTGTCTACACATAACAGACAACTTAACAAAGAACCAATTTTGTCTTGTATCTTTAGGGACTTTGTTACAAGGAGGAAGTTGCAACATCTATTTCTTAAGTTGAGTCTACAAAAAACATAACAGTTTCATAGGCATAAAATAGCATTTTGCACCAACAGGTTATACCCAAAAAGCTATTATCCAAAAACATGGAATATATCAGGATGGTATGTAGCATTATGCCTGTGGCAGACTGACGACCTGTCCAGCGTGTACCCTCCCTCTCGCCCTAAGACAGCTGGGATAGGCTAAAGCCCCCCCGCGACCCTGACAAGTATAAGTGGAAGAGAATGGATGGATGGATGGATGGTATGTGGTATGACCTTTAGAAATGTGACGAAACTGGACAAGTAGAGAACAAAAGAAGACGTGGCAGGCCTAAAAAAACAGTCTAGCACAGATCAACCGTATCTGAAAGTCAAGTTCTTAAGAATCAAACTGTGAAATTTCTGAATCATGGATGTTTGAAAATAGCTTAATGCACCTATTTCCCAACTTTCAAAAAAAGGTGGCTCAAAGACTTTTGCACAGCACTATAAGTCGTAAAGTAGATTCAATTTTTATGTTAAACAGGAAAAAATGTTCCTGTCAGGGAACCACATCGCTTTGCTCTCCAAGGCTGGAGCGACCTCACCACACCACATATGTGTAGACATCATATTATTGTGATTATGAGACAAAATTTCTAATCTAAAAAGTTTCTAATCCGGACACTAAGATTCATTTAATTTTCTCTACTGCAGCTAGCACGTACGGAAGGAGCAGGAGCATTGACCCAACCTTGCAAACTGAAGCTAAGTGGAGGGTTTTTAACCCAAAAAATAAATCTTTTTGTACATTATCGACATAATCTCGTACTTAGAGTATTTTTCCCTCACAATATTACCCTCCATACCCTGGCTCTAGAGTTTTTTATTTTATTTTACCTAGAACGGCCCGAAAATGCTGTTGAACATGCAGACTTACATGCATGCTTCACACCCCCACTCACCCATCTCCCACACGCACGCACGCACGCACACAGGCACACACACACACACACACACACACGCACAACCAAATACACTCACATTCTCACACAGTGTCCTACGTGGCATTCTGTATCTTTATTGTTGTAAATGCTTTTCATTCAAGCATGCCAGGCCACACAATGCAGGATCCAAGATTATTTCTGATGGTAAATGTAAATGGTTTATCTTGTGATGTCTTAAGTGTGGTAAAGGTTATGCGTTGATGTTTCATTTAAACGTCGAGGCCCCCAAAAATCTATATTAATGTCTCGAGTGAAATGTACACATCCACTGAGGGATCATGCTGAGAATTAGCAGTTCCTCTCGAACTTTCAGAGGGGGTTCAAAGATAAAGAAATGGTACGTCTGAATGAATGCCCTTTCAACTCCATGGGTTGAAATGTAAGCTCAGTACTGAGTTTTTATTAAGCAGAATGTGTACTAAAGCAGCCGGTTGACTCGTGCGGCATTAGGTTTGGATCGACTAAAATCAGGCTTTTGCATTTGACTGAAGATGTGGGCAAACATTCTGGCCCACCATTTCTCTTCAATGGCACCCAAGTGCTTCGGGGAGAGAGAGGGGATCAATGACTGTCACCTAGTATGTCAGCAGCATGGGTCATCCAGGAAAGTTACTCTCAAGTCAAGTTGTGGCCATTCAATGGTACCTACTGCAAGGGCATATGCTGGTCTTTGTCAAGGGGTACAAACATCTTTATCTGCTGTGGAACTCGGAGCATGTTTGCACAACCTGGGGTACACCATATTTATTTTATAGCTAAGTTAGCAAATCTTTGAAGAGGAATTATTTGTAAGACATCAGTATTTTTGGTCGTGATACACAATAGAGGCCTCTAATAGTGGAAACATGCTCCAAGCTCTCAGTGAGGTAAAGTTTCAGCTAATATTTGACAAATATCCAGCTTACCCCTTGCACATGCATATTAGTGATCTCTAGTGAGCTGCTCAGTGCACTCATCATTCAAAGGCTCAACCATAGGATGAGTTTCATGTTCATTTCAAACCATAGACAACTTAAACAGATGTCTGTTCTGTTTTTTGTTGTTTTTTTATGCCAAAATTGCAATCTCTGGATATACAAGACATAGCATTTAGTGCGGCATATCAGTTCAGTGGGTTTTGCGAAGCAGCTTAATCGCTCCCATGGAGTCCTCAAGCACCCACAGCACCTAAGCTTGCAAAAACTAAGGAAGCCATAGCACTCATTGTCATCATCACTGCAATCCAACCCCTCCAAGCCCAGCCCAGCCCAACCCCACTCCCACCACCGCTCCCACCCTGCCCTGGTCTGTGCTTACACAGAGTGGCCAGAGAGGGGTGCCGCGTGCTATCAGACCTACCGTAGGCAGAGAAGTCCACCACAGTCAAGATACACGGAGCACACATAAGACACAAAGCAGGAAGGAGGAGAGCAGAGACAAAGGCAGAGATTGAACTCACAGCAGACACCAAAGAAGGGTAATCACAGCAAATGTAGTTAGCTACACTGTAGGGACTGAGGAAAATGACAGACGGAGAAGCCCCCTCATTAGCACAATCATATCTTGTGCAGCAAGTCCATTGGAGTTTTAAAATAACATCAATTTTAGATATGTTACTGCACCTCATCAAATTATCAATCATGTTTGTGGGAAAAATAATAATTATAGGCCCAAAACAACAGCATTGTACTAACTAGTAATTTAAATAATTACTCTTTCAGGACTAGGAGAAAAACAATGGCTGTTCTGTATGTTAAAGTCTTGTCATTTTCCACTCA
The DNA here is from genome assembly GCF_000239375.1 of Pundamilia nyererei. Classification (NCBI taxonomy): domain Eukaryota; kingdom Metazoa; phylum Chordata; class Actinopteri; order Cichliformes; family Cichlidae; genus Pundamilia; species Pundamilia nyererei. The sequence goes on along the minus strand of NW_005187445.1, from coordinate 1,973,427 downwards.
AGTCCCAAAGCATAAGTGAGAGAAAGAGCAACAATAACATTAATGACAAATACATTAAATGAAAAAAAAGAAAGAGAAACAAATAAATTAAAAAACATTAACCATGGTGGATAAAGAATGTAATTAACAACTGTGGAGAAAAACTGGGTTAGAAAACATCAAAATTGTAAAGAATCTCTGTTTTCATCTAGCCTAAAATCCAATACAATTCAAACAGGCTAAATTATTTTTAAAGCTACTTGAGTAAAATATGGAAAAATGCTTTTTGTTATTATTTTATTACAATGCCAAACATAACACCCCTAAGCCTTTATATAATAGGCCTATTATTATAGTCATATATAGGTTAAAGACATTTGTTGTTAGCTTTGCTTTATATTCAGTACAATTATAAATTATATCAGGCAGGAAACGTCCTCCTGAGGCAGAACATACCTCTCCACCTTTCAGGTTCTTCATTCCCATGTCACCCTTCCCCTTCTTGCCCTTCTTGTTCTTCTTCTTTTTGAAACAGCACTTCTTGACGATGCAGAAGCAGCATGTTAGAATGAGTAAAGCGGCGACCACGGCGATGGCGATGATGGCCCATGATGGCACTGAGGAGCATATACAGACCAGTGTACAGATGAACCCACACAGAAAAGCTACAAGTAAATACTGTGACATTTGACCGACCAATCATTAAGCCTCCTGTCACGTCCTGGGCCAAATATATTTAGTAAAAGGTGGTAGGTTAGCAATTAGATCTAGTGAAAATTAGATTTCTCTGCCATTGGGAAGAGCAGCCAGTGATCAATACTGAATAAAGACATTAAAGGCCTGCAAATGCCTGCAGCAAAAAGAGAAAATCTAATTCCAAATTCATTGCTTAGAGTTGTATCAATGGGAACTGATGGCTGATCGGATGATTGGGGCTTGCGTGGCACTCACGTGGGATCTTGTCGATTTCATTCAGGAACTTGTTTTTGATCTCGTCAAAGGCATCATTCTTGCTCACTGGTTCGGTGGAGTTGTCTGCCGAGACTAACGCGACCGGCGCTGGAGTCACAGTCAAGGCACTGGCTCCCGTTGGCTTAGCAGCGACCATGGGCGTTGTCTGATGCCTGAACAAGTTCCACTTCATTTAGGCTGCACGTACTGTCCGTGAAAAAAAAGGGGAGGGGTTTATTAGTAGGGAGACCAGACCATTCATGACTTGTTCTCAACCAGCATAATATATTCCACCTGTGTGTCACTACACTGCCAACATTCACAGGTGGGTATTAACAGTTTGACATTAAAGGGTTGAGTCATTTGGCTGATTTTCACATTTTTTGAAGATGTTTGAAAGAAAAAACTACATGAATAAATGCAAAAACACACAAGTTATAGTAAAGCATTAATTTACCAGAAAACAATCAGAAAGGCTAAAACAGTGAAATACTTTGTTTGACTTAAAAGATAAAATGGATATATGGATGGAGCTGTCTTATGAAAGTCGTCTAAATCAGCGGTTCCCAACCATTTTTGTGCTACGGACCGGTTTATGTCCGACAATATGGTGTCGCGGATAAATACAACAAAATAAAACCAGTACCAAAAAAGGAAGATTAATTCATAACACACTGGAAAAGACCCAGGGAAACTGAGTTAACGATAAAAACGATTAAAAAATGACGATAAAAAACAATAAAAACCCTGAAAACCATAAATTTCACACCTGGGCCTCAACTCTTGCAGCCTGGTTGGGGACCACTGGTGTAAATGATACAAAAGGTATAGGAGAGGGATAGCTGATGTATTCGATTCATGGTTTTGATATTTACTCCCTTTTGTGACATATAAAAATGTGTTTGTTAGCCACTGAGCCCCAAAAATGTAAATCACCAAATTAAATACAGGTCATGACAGAAACAAAAGATTCATTCACAGAACTTGAACTTATAAACTTCTATGTAGCATTAAGTTGGACCAGTTGGATCTTGGTTTTTACATTTCTAATACTTGGTAAGTCCCAACGCTACTGATTATTTTGAGGAAATATACCTACAAAAAAGCAAAAAAAATGTTATTACGTCTGCTGAAGTATCACTGAGATCAATTTAGCTCCAAACTCTCTCTCTCTCATGCCTCCAGTTAAATATATATGTAGTAGTATGTGCAGAGGCTGCTTTAAAATCCATCTGCTGAATCCAACCAGAAGGAGAAAATTATATTTACAAAATGATTTTGTGACAGTGGCTTAGAAGCCAGTTTTGATATACTATGCAATGCTGACAAATCAAATGCGAAACTTGAAATTTCCTGAGTGCACACAGTGAGTAGAGAGTGTCTGGTGTCCAGAAGTTAAACCTCTGAAATGAACAATATTTGCATGTATATAGACTTAAGATGTTTCAACTGGGGAAATGAGAAGCTGATCTGTGTGCATGTTTGTCTG
>NW_005187445.1:1953281-1970903 GCF_000239375.1 Pundamilia nyererei | reverse complement strand
TCTGAAATGAACAATATTTGCATGTATATAGACTTAAGATGTTTCAACTGGGGAAATGAGAAGCTGATCTGTGTGCATGTTTGTCTGTGTGTGTGTTTCTGTGTTTGTGTAACATATGCCAAAGTGAATATTTTAAATCTGACTTTTCTTTTCAAATGTCTGGAGAGGGCCCCGTGTCCGATTGGCGACCTGTCCAGGATATACCCCTCTCGCTCTATGGTAGCTGGGATAGGCTTCCTCTAATATAAGCTGAGAAAGGAGATCTTTGGGTTCCCAGAGAACCTTGGGTAAGGCTCTGTGATTTCATTTCAACTTTGTTCATGACGAGCTCACCAACAATTATATAACTTAACTCCATGAGGTGAATAGTATGGAATTTTTATTTTATTTTTATTTTTTTGCTTTTGTGCTATTTCCAACTCAATTTTTTTAGACGTTCTCTTTATTTATCTTGCAGTCAGCCAGTTCATCCCCTGTCTGAAACAAGCCACTGTATCTTTTAATTGGCTGCCCCTCACAAATGAAGTATTTGACCTGTGGCTAACAGGGCCGTTTATTGCTCACAGCATTTGTTTGCCTTATATTACTGTATAAGGGATATGCAAACTTTATTACATCATGAAGAGCTAAGAGTAGACAAAAACTAAAACAAAGTGTGTAGATGAGCCTGAATCTTTGGCTCCCAACCATTATTTGTACATAGGTTGACTTTATTATGTGAAACTCTGGTCATGGGTACTAAAGGCATTTGCTGCTGTAGAAGTATACATGACAGTAAAATCATAAGAGATCCATTTTAACCTATTTCATAAAATTCTGATTTGCAAAGACTTTACTTGATCAAGGCACTAACGCTATTTCTAGTCTGATGTTGCTTCCATACGTGCGCCAGCTGTGCCTGACCAGGAGAGATGTTTAACCACACACAGAAATGTGTGTGGTTAAAATGAACTACTACTAGCCATTCTCCTGTGGTGTTTCCAGAGGCCAAACAAATGTTCAATCAGAGCTCTTATCTGTTCCAGAAATCACAGAGTGACAAGTGCAGCTGAAATCAGCCTGCCGACAGAGCGATGAGTGATTGGGCAAGACCTTGATTCAGAAAGCAGAACGAGAAGACAAGCATAACAAGAGCAGACTTCTGCTGCTGATTTCATTAAAGTCATGGTGATATGGGGAAAAAGAAGGAATTTCCTATTTCTCAAGTGCCAATTCTCCAGGATGGTGCCAGAGATTCTGCTTCTATTTATTGCTACATATAAATTATTCAAATTGAGGCTGACAGCGGAAAGGATAAGCTTATATTATTCAGGGGCCAGGACCACTTTATACATCCCAAAATATATTATGTAAAATAACTTGTGCTGCTGTTATGCAGACTGATGTTACCAGTGATGAACATCTTGTGAATATATACATAGATGGGGAATTGAACAATTACACAAACATTGTCAGTTATTGAGAAAATTACTGAGGAATGCTTTCATCCATCACACATTTAAAAATGAGTGGGCTGTTCAATGAAACAGCAATCACAAGCCTCACTGTCTCCACTCTCCACTGTATTATGCATTACAGTAGATATTTTAGCGCTGTTAAAGATATCCACTTACATCTGAGGTTTATGGGCAGTTTTTCCTTTTTGTCCCTCACATTTGATCAAGCCAGACCAATCAAATTACTTTTCATGGTTATGTGTACAAGAATTTTATCTCCTCCACACTGAGGACGAACATAGGGGACACAGACTTGTTTTATGACAGATATTAGCCCTGTTTTACAGCTAGCTAAGCCCTTACTACTCGCTCCAATAAAATCAGATAAATAAACCATTTTTATTTTAAAGAATGCCATCAAACACCAGACAATGCCTTTTAACAAAACTAAGATTTGAGAAAAATATCTCCTTGTGGAGGCTGCACTAAATACCAAATACACACAGTCTCAGGGGTAGGAAACTTAATCTTCTGAATAAAAAACAGGTCATATCAGACATCCAAGCAAATTGACCTTGCAAGGTGCTTGTTCCTTTTCTCTGACTAGATCTAAATATGCATATCCTGAAATAACTTGCAACAATAATGATCCACAATGCCTCGCTATCTAAATAAAGGAACATTTCTTAATGGGGAATTAAGCATACAAAAACAAGACTAAGAGTTTCCAGCCATGCTAATAGCTGCATCAGTATGCTGTCATGCTAGCAGCTATGATATTCGCCGACATTCGCTAGCAGGCTAACATGTGCTCAGGGTGATTGGTATCATGTATGACGGTTTTGCAGGTATTTAGTCTTAAACCAAAAAGTTACAGACGATAAATAAGTCTTCTAAGTCGTTACAATTAATTTTTGTTTAATAAAAATGCAAAGCCACCAATGTGAATCCTCAAGTGGCACTAGAAGTAAAGCTAAGTAATTATAATGCATCATCTGGAATGATGAATATCTGCACAATATTTTGTGTATTTTGGAGACTTTAACTGGGTAAGTGAAAACTTTATCTTACTGATAAATGAAAAGTCAAAGGATCCACAAAGTCATTAAAATTCTTCCATTAAGGAGGATAAACATTTGTACCAAGCCTCAGAGTAATCTATCAAATAGTTGTTGGAACTGTTACGCCTCCTCTTCTTTCTGCTCTCGCTGCAGGGTTTCTTTCCACAGCAGTCTGTAGGCAGGAAGAGTTGCTGACATATTATGGGTATGCTTGTGTAGGCCTCCACAACAGCTCAAATAAGCCTGGCCTAACTTTTTTTTATCTGTCTCCTTTCAAGGATCCACCTTTCATGTATTTTTTAATTTTTAAGAAATGAACTGATAATTGGCATCCTAACCTTTCTATCTCCTGTTTTCTCACTCGATGTGAGCTACAAGATGTTTCTGCCAGCACCAAAGTAGTATACTACCCACCAGGCTGACACTACTAAGAGCCATGTCGAAGTGTAGCTGATAACTACAAAGATCTGCTGTAATCTACCATCATAAATCACTACAGTGCATATATGTAACACATTAACGCAACATTTTCACACTTGTGCAGAGGTTCCAAGCAAGAAAACTAGGAGTCAGACTGGGAAGTTCAGTCCCTGAACCAACAGATTAAACCCTGAAGATAAGTAACAGTAACACTTGCCCCTTGCTCATTATCATCACTGAAAGGCCCTTGAGCAAGACACTTAAGCTCCATCTGCTTCAGCGGAAATGTACAGTGACCAGTAGATCAGACAGATTTTGTACTGGGCAGCTTCCAGATCTAAATGCGTTTAAGTGTTTGAGAGTTGAGCAGGCCCTAAAACAGCAGCAGTTAGGGCCAGGAAAGCCCACCCTGGATGGTATAAATAGCCTTTCCATCCAATATATATTTAATATAAACCATGACTACTGGAACTCTGTGGGAGGTTTAAGCTCCATCTTTCAATGTGCGTCTCATTTCGTTAGAGTTTGAGTCATCAGAATTAGTTAAAACAAAATGGCTCAGCTGCACGGCACACAGCAGCACAGCTATGGGCATGATCCTTCCCTTATCACGAAACACACTGCTCAGAGTTGGATTGAGATCAAGCATATTTAGCTTTCCCATGCAAACAGACTTGGTATATTAACGCCAAGTACAAGCACAGCACTTGTAAGTGGTACGCAAAGGTTAAATATTTGTCTTTCAGTAAAAGGTGGGATAAAATAAAGGTAGGTGGTTTTAATTTAACTAACAATCACTGGAAATGCCAAAGGTTGTTTCTTTCGTTAGTAAACAAATTAAAGACTTTTTAAAATGCATTCATCTTTTCAAATGCATTAAATAACTACTTCAATCCTTTAGTTGCAGAAATTAATATGCATCTTGTTGCATTTGGTGTCCTAACCTAAGCTCCGAGCATTAGGAGTGTGCTTTGCATCATATTTAAGAGCACGAAGTGCATGTGTTTTATGCTGTAAAATAAATAAGATTAGTAGGTGATATTTAACAAAAAATACTCAAGGCACACTAATGGTTTACCACATCATATGTTGTCTTCATCATCATTAGAGGAAAATATGAGTCACTTAGAAACAGTCCAATACGTCTCCAGGCTTATCACTATTATTACCCTGCACCTGTCAAATCCTAATGATACAATCAGTGTGTCCTCGTGCAAACATAAAAATAAAAAAAACATCACTAAGAAACATGACTAAGAAATTCTGTGCCCCTATCTGAGGTCATGTGCATGACATTTTGACCATTGTGACATCCTCTCCAGCGATGGGAAACCCCAGGCTGCAGATAAGCCAACTGCAAGCACGGCGACTGTGTTTAGTAAGGGCTTATTAGCAACCAGGTCAGATCTCCGAAAAAACAACCTAAGGAGAGTAAGCTAAAGTCACGCAGCTGTTTCACTGCACAACAACAGGGCAGCCTGAGTAGCAATTAATTAACAATCTGCAGCCAAAGAGCCAGGTCTGTTTTCCCTCTGCGCTGACGCTTTGCCTCTATAGCCTTTCACACAGCTGTCCAATAGTGGCCAAAGTATATCTGTGTGTGTGCAGCAAAATTATAGATCCATCCAGACTTGAATTCAAATGCAGCGCATGGCTTTAAACCCCAGAAACATCATAACATCTACTTTCAAAATGGCTTCTACAAATGAAAAGAAAACTGGTCCCAGGGTCATGTGACTGCAGCCTGGGGCAACAGTCAGGATCAGTGGGGCGGCAAATTAAGTATTGAATACAGTAAAGCACTTTGAAAAGATACAAAGAGAAAGGACAGTAAAGGGTGCTTGGATGTCATTGGCCACCAGACGACCAGGGCCCTAAAAGATACAAAGCAATCTGAATTACTCTGACCCCAGTGAAATCATTCAACCCCCACTGAGGCTCCTACCATCTGTGACATTATGGCTTCTGTCTGGGTGAAGTGCTTGGCCTCATACTGAACTAGCTGTGCATCCCATGCTGCTTCATAGCCCTATAAGCCTTCATAATGTGATTGTTTATACAAGAAGCTGCATACATGCAAAGCCTTTCATACTAGACAGACCCTTAAATTTTGCAGAACTGACCCTCATGCAAAATAGTATTTCTTTCACGGACTATCCCTTTGTGATAAGTTGCATGTATGGGTGTGCTCTAATTTTGTACTTTTGCATTTCATGCTGAGTGACTCTTTCATCTGAATCCCAATGAGCTATTTTAGGTTTGAGCCAAGTTGCGTAAGATATTGAGGATATTGTTTAAAGGGTAATTGTTCAAAGGCATCACGCAAATCTCGAATTCATGATAAACACACTTGAAGACACTGGACGAAGAGAATACTGGCTCAGCTAGCACTGAGTCACAGCTGACCTCTGACTCTCTAGGCTGGATTTCAGCTGAAAATGTGGACTGGAACATTAAGAGAATAAGGAGCATTGTATTTTATTAGATCCATCAGACAGAACAGCACTGTAGTTGGAAAGCTGAGCTGAGATGGTGGAGTTCTTTCAATTAGAGATAATGTGCAGCTTTGTTCCTGAACTCTTGCTACTTTATGGTAATTCACCCCTGCTGAAATGGACTCAGGGCTCCTATAGTCATAATGGGCTCATTTTGGCCAAGTTTTAATAGGATTACAGTGAGGATACTGATAGTTGCCTTGCGTGTTATTTACCAGCAAAGACACAGTGTGGACAAAATCTAAGATTGCAACTCACATGTCACTTTATTAGGTTTACCTTACTAGAACTGGATTGGAACCCTTTCTGAAGGCACTATTTATATTTTAAGTATTCATGTAATATATTAATGTAATATTATTCATGGCTAGATTAGACACTCACAAGTCACTTTATTAGATACAGTTTGCTAGAACTATATTCTGACCCATGGGTCATACCAGCCCTAATTTTTCATAGCATAGATTCAACAAGGACATTCAAGGAATGTTGTAAATATTTCTTGGAGATGTTGGTCCATATTGGTCCACATATGATGGCATCACACATTTGCTGCTAATTTTCAGCTGGACATCTATTATGCAAATTTCCCATTTATGTTCAAGAAACCAGTTTGAGATGATTTTTGTGACATGACATCTTACCCTGCTGGATACATTGATTAGAGATGGGTACACTGTGGTTACAAAGGGATGGACATGGTCAGCAATGACAATTATATAGGCTGTGACATTAAAAGGAATTTCAACTGGTACTGAGGGGCCCAAAGTTCCACCACACCTTTACCTCACCATCAGCCTGAACATGGATACAGAGCAGAGTAGATCGATGTGTTAATGTTGTTTATGCCAATTTCTGACCCTACCATTCAAATGTTGGAGCAGAAATCAATACTTATCAAGCCAGGCAACATTGTGAAAATTGGAGCCTCAGTTTCCAGTTCTTAGTTAACTGGTATGGCACCCACTGTGGTCTCCTGCTCACAGGATAGTTTCTCTTTTTTGGTATTCTCTGTCAACCTTAGAGATGGTAAGGGAAAAATCCAGTAGATCAGCATTTTCTGAAATACTCTGAATCATCCATCTACAAGACACGCCATGTCCAAAGTCACTTTAATCACCTTTCTTCCCCATTCTGAATCTTGGTTTAAACTTCAGCAAGTGGTCCCGGCCATGTCTACATGCCTAAATGCACTGAGTTGCTGCCTTGTGGTTGGTCGATTAGATGTTTATGCAAATGAGTTAGGTGCCCCTAACAAAGTGGGCAGTGAGTGTATATTCATTTGTATATGCAAAAACACAATTACACTGCCACTGGATTACAGTATTAGCAATAGAGTTTTATGTATTGCTCTACAGTACTTGTAACAACAAGTTTAGCAGGGCTCCATGGGTATATCTTGTAAAGTCTTTCATGTTACTGCATCTCTGGTTCATCACATATAAAGTCCACGATTTCACCAGGCATGCAGAGTCAGATAACTGCTAATTGTATGGCAGAGGCAGATTTCTGCAAGGTAGCCTACTGGAGTTTTAAAGCACTCCCTGTTTTGCAATTGCATGGTAGACAGCCAACAGTCTGACAAAAGCACTTGCAAATCCAAAAACACAGCATGCAGTGTAAAATATGCTTCAGAGCCAGATTCCTCAGTTTATGACCAACAGCCTTCAAACTGCTAGCCACAATAAATGAGTATGCCAAGTGTCTGTCAGATGCTATATTTTATTTAACAGCGATTTGAACAATGAACTCCCCCAACATGGCTCAAACGTCAGTGTTAAACAGTTCTCATATAAGGTGTTTATGTCTCCTTATTTGTGTTAATGTGGCACATGATGCAAGTGGTGTTAGAAAAGCTGCTGTTAAAAAAGTGATGGCAAAGCATACAAAATTTAAATCTGACATTTTTATAACAAAATAGAAAAACACTTCTAAAAGTGGACAGTAACGCTGTAAACATCACACCAAATCTGCACCAACAAAGAGCAGATTGATTGACATTTACATACTCACTCAGTGACTTATCTGCTATACAGTCAGCGAAACTGCGGTCATCTAGGACAGGATATTTACAGAGACACTAGGACTCTGTGTACAGCTTCAGGGCTGCACGAATACTCTGACTGCAAACATAAACAACACAAGCATCTACAGAAAAAAGTATGACCATCCATCAGCGAGGTCAGCAGGGCACTTACACTTTTATGTCAACAAAATGATGGAAATCCTGCTGATGATGTGAACGCACTGACTGAGATAAGGATGTTAAAAAAAAGGTGTTTTGCAGATCATCTCACTAAAGAGAATTAAAGAAGAGCCTCTTTCTCATCTATCGCATTGTGCACTGATCCAAAGGGTGGTCCAGAGGGCCTCATTTACAAACCTGCTTGTGTAGATAAAACAATGCTTATTCTCACCTGCAGCTGAATGTGATTCAGCTATTATCAGGAGGGATCCTTGAAAAAAGAGGGGGTGGGGGGCGGATGCCAGGGTTTGAATGCTGAGTGAGGAGCTGCGGGGATCATTTACAGCCAGTTGCCATACATTCTCCCTCTCCCCCTCAGCACATCCCCTTTCCCTGTCCCCTGATAGGTCGATTAATCATTCTGTCACAGAGACAGTGACCCAATCTGCATGTAAGGTTGTGCAGAGGAAATGTGACGGAGCAGAGGGCTTCTGCAGCACTGCAGATAGGCTGCATCTAATAACAGTTAAAAAGGGAACATACGCAGGCAGTAAGACTGCTAAACGTAAGGATTTACCCACTATGACTGCTCTGAAGAAGTGGCTTGGCTGAAATAAATAAATAAATAAAATCTTCACATTTATAGATAATGAAAATGAGTATTTATAAACCTACCTAGACTAGCATAAAGACTGCAAACAATGTAAATAGCACTTCTTTAAAAGTTTTGGTAGGTCAAAAAAGTAATGCCTCTTTGACGCCAAATCGAAAGTAATGCCTGAGATGCTCAGCTTATGGCCCACAGGTAACATTGGGATCACCAAGTGGCTGACTGGACCACCATTTTCTAATCCACTAAGAAAATTTTACCTAGGAGGTCCCAGCTATGTCAAGCCAAAGGATTTCCAATTAAAATGCAGTTGATGCTCCTGGATGCAGTGAAAAACTAGATGTATATATCCGAACCAAGACGATATATTCAGTAATTTAATGTAGACCTGCTTGAAACTTAACTGTTCAATGTTCATGTAACTTTTCAGACTACTAATCACTGGGTAAATTCAGAGGTTTTGCTGTAACACTGTTGGTGTTACACAAAACAGTATGATGAAACATGCTGAAAACCACATCACTAATTCTCCAAGTATGCCCCTTCTCTGTGATGTGCTCTCTCTGACCATCACAAACTGTCTCCTCCAATGAAGCTAAGGGGCCAGAAAAGAAAGCTGCTGGAAATTTCGCCATGACTAGCATGTTGTTTTTTTCTCCCTGTAAAGATTAAAGAGTGGTGAAACTGCCCCGTCAGCACTGCAGGAGGCTGTGACTAGTGACAGTGTCTAACCGTTTAACACTGAATCTCTCTGCCATCTCCTGCCAGCGACACACCATCACATGGGCTTGGGCCAGAACTGGAAAGGCTCGACTCTCACCTGGAGTGAAAAACAAATGGCAACTGAGCAATCATGGTGATAGCTGTGTTAACGTGTCAGAGAGGAAATCACTGACTCATTCTTAGAGTCCAACATGGCTGGCATTATCATTTTAAACAAGCTTTTGCTTGTGGAATACTTTAAGATTCAAGCTTAGGGAGAAAAACTATTTAACCTAAATAAAGCTATGGTAAGTTGGAAAACAACAGTAATATGGGTGCAAGAGGGCACACCCACTCTAGCACTATACTGTAGCACAGGATACAGGCTGCACAGTTAGAATAAGCCTCTTTTCTTTGTGTTCCTCTTTAAGCAGTTCCAGCATTCGGGCACCAGCTGCCTTCTTGGTGGGAGCCAAGAGAAAAAAAGAAATAAGATTGGTGAACTTCAAAGCTTCCTCTCATTTTTCTAGTTATGTATGAGAGACTCTGAGAGTATTTCTTAGTGTGAGAGCCACTGGGAGCGGCTGCCTGAGGTTTGAACTTAATGAGCCTGCCTGAATGTTTTAGAGCTTGACAAAAAAAAAAAGAATCATCAGAGCATGCTCAGTATCACATAGCCTCTTGAATACTCTGCACTCTGCATATTGGACATGTAAACACACAGATAGAGTACCTACAGTTCTGCATGAACATATAATGTGATCCCTGACATTCTACAGTGTACTTGTCTACTCGACTTCTTAGAATCGAATGATCATGTGACCATTTCAAATGCAAGCCATTGACTGACTTTGATCATTGTGACACCAGATACTAGGGGAGAAATAGACCTAGTTTAAATCCCAGTATGTTATTCAGAACAAGGCGGAAGAATAAATTATGAATTGATAATTAACAATTCTCTTTGTGCATGATGTAAAAATTGTGTTGTATTTGTAATTTGCTTTCAAAGCAGGATCAAAACTCCTGGCTTTCAAAAACACTGCAAAATAACACCCTAGCTATTTTTAGTCTATTTGTTAAATAGAATTTTAATTAAATGGAATTTAATGATAACTCTGCTGTGATAATGATAGGCTCAGAATTGCAAGAGTCAGCATTAGGAATTAAGAAGTACACGCAGCTCATTATAGGTTTCGTCCTTGGTACTGTCACCTCAGTGCTGCCTATGCTATATGTCCCATAAGAGGCAGCAGAAAAAAAAGAGCATCCTGCAGCACTTTATGAAATCCCCACCCCTCCCTCTATACTCCTCAGCACAACTGTCAGTCTCTTTTTGTGTCTAACTGCTCAGTCTAAAAAAATAAAGAGTAGTGGAGCTTGTGTCTGTTTTGTTACATTGTGGACAGACCTGGGGTTTGTGTGTGTGTGTGTAGTCTGCTTTTTCTGGCTCCACTTGCCTGTTTCTTAGTATTTAGGGAGGTTATGAGAGAAACCGGTGTAGCTAAAGGGGCAAGCACAGCATCTGTCAGCAGGGCAGCCTCCTGGACACTCTCCAGGAAAGAGGTACAACATCCACCAGGCAAGCTAAATGAGCCGTGATCAATGAGAATAATATACAGAGCCAAAGCTACACTCCCCTTCCAAAAAAATTTACGTAACACTACCTGATTTGAAATCATTAATTTCGTGAACTCAAGGTCCTGTGGCTAGATCCCGGGGCAGATAAGGGCCCAGGAACGGTCTGTATTTCTTTTACAAGGAATCGTCTCGGAGTAAAGTTGGGAACACATGCATCGGTAACATGCACACAGCACCTGCGTTATTGTATAAGGAACGAAAAAAGAAAAGCTGAAGTTGGACGCTGCAGGTAAAAATCCTCCAATACAGCAGCAACCACCAGCCCGTAACTCTATTCCAGATTCCACGAAGGAAGTGTTCAAGCAGAGCTGAGAAGAGACTTTAAAATACATCCTTACCTAGCACTACCGTAATTCCGTAATCCTGTTCTCCACAACAGGCAAACCCATTCACCAAATAGGCACTTAGGATTAATGCTACAGTGCCTTAATAATGTCCCTCGACTGCTTTCCCATCAGCACCAGAAACTGCAGTCCTCTTCGCACTGTTTCCACTGCAGCAATACTTGTTCTCCTATATACACACACACGCTCTCTCAGTCATTCTAGCTGTGACTACCCCCACCTCTGTTTCTCTCAATCCCCTCCTCCTCTCCCTCTCTTCACTCTTTCTTTCACTGAATGGAACCCCCTCCCCTTCTTTCAGCTCTCCCTTCCCCTTGCTTTCTCTCCATCTTCAATCTCTCTCTCCGTTCCAGCACTCGCTGCTCGGACAGCTGATTTGTGATGCTGCTCACAAGGTGCTGTATGCAGCAATCTGTGCACCGATGCATAAGGGCAATCCAAAAGCAGCCAGATGCTCTACAGTTTGACCGGCATCCATATCCTTATACCAAAAACCACTGCTGCTGAAGGACTCAATTGGTTTCGGATGTGTCCCTCAGCTAACAAGGCTGCAAGTGTTTGAAAAAAACAACAACAAAAAAAAACGGGGAAATGAAAAGAGGACAGAGGAAAAAAATGATATATTACAGAAGACACCACTATCCAATAATATGCACACACTAAGATGCCTGCTTACCTCAGCAGTAGTTTGCTGCTTTGGCTCTCTTTTCATTTATCTTGTTTATGTTCTTTGACTAACACCCCTGCTACTGTCATAATAAAAGATTTATTCTAGATATTCATACCAACCTAAACCTTATATAAATATATAGATATATAACGTTAAAAACCTTTCCACCATGCTTTACATACTGTAAGCTGTGAAGCTTGATAAATAGAATCTTATCTGTATAATTCTTTGCGTAAATATTGCAAAACCATCGAAATCCACAGCTTTTTTTCCCCTTACAGTGGGCGTTTTATTGGATTAATGAGAAGATGTAATGCACACTTTCACTTGACGCCAGTGGTCAACCAGACAGTTTGGAGCCCTTGGGGCACTGCTGTGTGTCACTGGGAATTATCATCCTCCCCTAAGTGAATCATCCACCTTATTGGGCTGCAATGAGCGCTGGAACCAAAAATCAATAAAGTCTCAATCACTAAAAAGGGAAGGGGTAGGGATAGAGAGGGGGGTGGGTTGCTGCAATTTCAAAACATACATCTGGAAGGGAGGATCGCAATTTGCTCCCTTTCTGTGACATTGCCATTTCTCAGTGCTGGGTCGAGGCCGTAATAGATACTCGCTGTTTTTGAATTAGAAGTGATTTGGTAATTAAAGGGAAGGTAATGGTATTCCAATAAAGTTCACATAAAGAAAAATGAGTAGAGGGCTCTGTACATCTTTGTCCGCTCCATATATCCTCACCTTCCCCTTCCAATTGATGGACAACCTGCTTTATCTCCTAAACCACAGCCACCCCTTTAATAGTTTTTTTAATAACAAATTTTACTAATACCGTTAATGACAGTGGTTCAGTGGTTAGCACTGTCGCCTCACAGCAACAGGGTTTGATCCCAAAGTGCCAGATGGGGCATTTCTTTGTGGAATTTGCATGTCCAGCCTGCACTTTCATGGTTTCCTATCGGCTTCTTTTCAAATTCTAGGTGTGAATGGCCGCGAGTCTCTCTGCTTTAGGCCTGCAGACCTTTTGCCTTACAACAGGTGCGATAGGACAGTTGGATGGATGGATGGATGGATGGATGAATGGGTGAATCTTTAAAAACAGCTAGCAAATGTACAATTTGAGTTTTATTTTTAAAGGCTAATTTACTAACCAGCTGATTTTATGGTTTACAGCAAACTCAAAAAAATGTTTTTGCATCTTTGTTCAGCTGTACACTGATACACAATTGGTATTAGTGAGTTGTTAGAGCAGCAGGAGGGTAATTAAGGAATTGATTCAAAATGACTACAGTGCTCAATCATCAATCCAAGAGTGTGACTCACTAATATGCATGCGTGTGTTTATGTCTGTGTCTGTGTGTGTTTAATTAGTAAGGAAGTGAAAGCTGAGGAATAAGCTGTACCAGACCTTGGCTAGACAAAGCACTTGCTATCATGATCTTTTTATTGTTGGTTTAGGCTTTATCTGTGTCTTCTGGTCTTCTGTCAACAACAACAACAACAACAAAAACTGAAATACGTTCTTAAAAATCACAGAGACACAATCCCTCCCTCTAGTTTTCCATAGGGTGAAAGTAAAATGACAGCCTTCCTGTCTGCTAATTTACAGACCAGCTCTGCAAATTAACAAATGTGACAATATCCTGCCATCATCGTCGATCTATCTTTTTCACATTATAAGAGATATTTCATAGCCTTGTGCTCTAGTCTGAATCGGTATCTGAAGAGTGCAAACAGCATAATGATATGCTGAAGATTCATAGCATGCTGGATTCACCCGTAGTAAGCAACACTGGCTTCTCTTCATTGAAATGTGAAACACAGAAGGGTTTTTAGTGGCAAATGTATCAACGCTCTCATCATAATTTGTTTGCTCCCGACTATTGCTGCAGCAGCAGATTCTCAATACAATAATAATCTAGTAATCATCTGCATAATTTCATTGAGTAATAAGTATTAAAAAAAACTCTAACAGACCTTACTTTGAACTAAGCAGGCCAAGTCTCCAGAGAGGTTCTGTGCAACTTAGAATCCATATTTAATAAGGGCTGCGTGTTGTGAAGACTAACTGCACAGAGCTCACAGTCATGTATTAGGAGCTGCTCAGTCAATAACTATAGGCAGCCATTAAAATGCACTACCCAGCCTTCTCTACAAAATCACATGTAGCACCATGTGCTTTTCTGTGCAATATTAAACTCATGTAGCTCCAAAAATGTGACTACATTCAGGAGGAAACCAGAATCTTGCAGTGACTCCGCTACAAACATTCACAAGAATCCAAGTACAAATAAAAAAAATGAAAGAAATAGAAAGTGTGAAAACAAATGCTAAAAGAAAAATGCTACAAAAGCTCCCTAATATAACTAATAATTGTGTGTGTCACTGTCTCAAAATGATTTTTTCTGCAGCAGCTACGTCAATAGCAGCTTATCCAAAGTGAGCACATCATTACACCCTTGGCCAGGTCCAGTAGATTTTTTATTTTTCATGTGGATTCCCTATTTGTACGTGTATTTACTGGATTAGGAGTGTGTTTCTGTGTGTGCTTTTGTGTATTGCTTTTCTCTTTAAGTACTAAAATAGAACATCGAAAGGGAAGGGGAAAATAAAAAGCACATAAGGAGAAAGAAACCACGAAGCTTATTTTCTGTGTATGTGAGTAGAAAAAGGAAACATTTCCAGGCAACAATTATAGGTCCTGACACAGCACATACAGCAAATGTGCAAAAACACATGACATCATCTCATATTTATTTTATTAAGCGTAATCTTTGCATTTATGCATGTAGCTTGCATAAAGCGGTTCAGTGTTGTCGCTGTTGCCTTGTCTCCAAATCTTTTTAGTGACTGCTGCCTTCATGTTCTTGTGGTAAATATTTCATGCTGTGGCTAGCAGTCAAGGATTTGAACTGGGGGTTCTGTATCTTTGCTGACATGCGGTGCTGCAGATGTGAGATGAGAGCAACAATGCAACACTTTGTGTTTCATTGTGTTGGCTCATTTTAGATCCGACACAATGAGGGAAACCTCACTGCTAGAGCCATATAGATACATGTGTGCTTCCACGCTGCTGTTAAGAAGAAGCAGGTGAAATGATCAAAGATTAAAGGGGTACTGTAAGGGGGAAAAACATAATTTAGGACTAAAGGACATATTTTGGTAATGTTTGTTTTAAAAAATGGGTCTTTAACAACTCCACAAGTGAGTACATATACTTATCATATCTATTATTATTATAATGATTTGGCAGCTTTAAGTAAAACACAAACAATCTGAAAATCAAACTGATCAAAGTTAATCTTCGCATATATACACCGTTAAAAGGCGATATAAGTTATAATGAATTTCATATCGACCACTGATCACAACTGGCAACTATTTTATTACTATTTCATCAAAACAACATCTTTTATCCCATTTTTAGAACTTACTGGTGCTTTCATTTACATGTTCTCTCACATGTTCTTCTCACAGAATTACCACATGAACTTGAAGGTTTTTTACAGTTTACAAACCAGGCGATCAGCATTTAAATAATGGCATCAATCTTTGTTATTCGCCTATGGTGCCACATTCAATCCTGAAGCTGATCCCCAGCTCTTACTAACTAATTGTGCGCCACTGGTCCCCGGGGTATGAATTCTCATTCAAAAGATGAGCTGATCAATATTAATAACAATGAGGCTGACACAGGGCAGTGAGGGCTGAATGACGGCAGATGGATAGAGCCAGTATAGAGGCAGAAGCAAGTAAGCATCTTTCAAGGCGTGGCTGTTACCCGCTGGGGTTTATTAGCTGTCTGTAGCCCCTGCAAGGCTGGAGCTTCCATCACTCATGGAAATGATTCTGATTAATCAGCTGAGTGCTGGAGTGTGCAGGGTATACTGGAGACGGGCAAATCCTACAGTAAATCATATTTGCTCACAGTGGGCTGCGCCGTCATGCGAACCACGCCTTTCCCGCTCACTACACACTGCAGTGGGCTCCCTCCTCCCTGGCACATGCAAAGATTTTCTAAGAACAGATGGTAGAGCGGGGAAAGCCCGACTCACGTTTCATGCTGACATCTAATGCAGTCCAAAACATGTGATCACACAGGGCTAAAATTCGATTGACATATTTCATAATGCAGCGGTGATTTCATTTTTTTTGGACTTGCTGTGTAGCTCAAACATTCTACCGAAAAGAAATTTGGTGTGAGACAAACGCAGCCGTTCTTCAGAAAGAGTTATTTTCTATCTCTCAAATAATAAAATTCAACAGGACTTTTCTTTCGGGTCAACTACTGTTTCACCCCAAAGCTCTTGAGAATGTTATATTACCAGACAGTTTCAGAGAGCATCCAGCCATAGACAGCCTGCCGTGTAGGCCGTGCTTTCAGTGGACAGTAAGGGCACAGAGGCAAGCTGGATTTCTGAAATGACTAGGAGAATGAATGATATTTCTGAAAGTGGAGCTGCAGAGGATGGAATCATGTAACAATGTGCAGTGATCTGTCTCTGCTTAAAAAGAACGGTCACAGCAATGATTCTGGACCGCTCTGCTGAAGTGGAGAAGCTTCTCCTCCCCCTCACTCCCTTCTCTCTTTATCCCTCTGTGAACTTTCCAGCTCACCCCCAACTAATGTAGTCAAATACATAGTATGCCTTTGCTTGTCTTATACTTACAGCCAAAAGCTTGAATCTTGAAAGGTATATCTGGAAGTAATCACAGTGAGAGTGTTGTCAGATGTAAATCCTGTAAGAGAAAGAAAATGGCATTTTTATCCTTGGAGTAAAAGAACAATCTATGAGGAAATGCTCTTGTTTAGTAGTCCATCCATCCATCCGCTTATCCTTTTCAGGGTCGCGGGGGGCACTGGAGCCTATCCCAGCTGTTATAGGGCGAGAGGCGGGGTACACCCTGGACAGGTCACCAGTGTGTCGCAGGGCCAACACACAGGGACAGACAACCATTCGCATTCACTTTCGAATCGCACTCATTCACACCTAGTGGCAATTTGGATTATCCAATCCCCACAAATTGCATGTCTTTCGACAGTGGGAGGAAGCCGGAGTACCCAGAGGGAATCCACGCAAACACGGGGAGAACATGCAAACTCCACATAGAAAGACCCCGGCCTGATGGTGGAATTGAACTCAGGACCTTCTTGCTGTGCGGCAACAGTGCTAACCATCGTGCCACCGTGCTGCCTTGTTTAGTAGTTTGACAAAAATTCAAACTTGGCAAATTTAAGGTTGATGAAAAACTTTATTCGTCTTTTGGGTGATTTGAAAGCATTTCAAGATAATATATGACATTAAATCCCACTGGGTGAGCACATATTACTAGTGCACATTACAAAATCTTACTCCAGCAAATCATCATCATTTTGTGCCAATAAATACTGATAGCTTCCTGCCTTTTTTTTTCACACAAACAAGTTGATAAATCCTGTTTTGATCCCCAAAATGGCAGAATGAATGAATTATCCCTGACAGCTATCCGTTGCACACTACTGCTCAGCAGTTATTGAATTAATTCATTTTCATTACCGCAATGGCACTGTAATGACCTAAGTCAACAGAGCTTTGATTTCACAACACAGAAATTGTTGCTTAGTTTGTCTCCAAACCTATGTGCCACAACATCTCCAAGGTGTGGTTTACTATAAAAAAGCATTTACCTTCAAGCATATCAAATCAGACAGTTGTTCACCACGACTCTTAGAGCTGGGTTAGACAAATAACAGATTTTAACACAGGGAACATGTCTCCCATTTGTGGAGTGCATTGTTTGCTGAATTTTGTAAAGAAAATCACCTTTGGTACCATCAGTGTCGAAAACAGGAAATGTCTGACATTTCCTTACTTTAAAAATAGTCAAAGGCTACAGGTGTTATTGATAATTTGGGAATTTCACTTATTACTTTTCTGGCCAAGAGTAAGCTGACAAAATCAATAACAGTTTTAGTTCTTTACTCTCTGCACACCCAGAATTGGTTGACTTCATATAAGCTGACAAAAACCTCCAAAAACATTTCTAAAGCTGTTTATCACACTTAATTTTCTTCTTCCTT
>NW_005187445.1:1910636-1953261 GCF_000239375.1 Pundamilia nyererei | reverse complement strand
ATAATTTGGGAATTTCACTTATTACTTTTCTGGCCAAGAGTAAGCTGACAAAATCAATAACAGTTTTAGTTCTTTACTCTCTGCACACCCAGAATTGGTTGACTTCATATAAGCTGACAAAAACCTCCAAAAACATTTCTAAAGCTGTTTATCACACTTAATTTTCTTCTTCCTTTTTTTGTAAATCTGCACCAAAAAAATGCAGATCAAATGCTAAGCTAAGCTTAGTATCTACGTGCATTTATATTTAGCATATAGACATGAAAGTCACATCAATTCACTTGTCAAACAAAGCCGAATAAATGTTCCCCCATTACGATGCAGCTCTAAGATCATCTGTTCTTTAGTGATCTTGCAAATCAAACTTTGCTGACAAGAGCAATGATGAACTTCTACAATCAGTCAAATTCCATCTTTATGCTTAAACCTCAGAGGATATTTTATTTGGGGCCCAATTTCCTTCTTCTGTTTTGGCAAAACAATCAATTTCATGACTCAGTGGACTTAATTGCTTTATTGTAATTGTATCATGAAAGACATCCACAGGGAGAGATAACCAACTTCATTTTGTGCACTTCAGTGAAGGAGAACAATCCATACAATTTACACCTGCCATCACCAAATCCAATTTTATTCTGTGAATTTCATGTATGTTATACATTCATTTGACTTTTCTAAACAGTAAAACTCTCAAGATCGCCACTGAGATCAATTCATCCTTTGGACCTGCTGAGACAAGAAAATCTAACACAGCTACAGTACTGAAAGAGATTTTTTTTATATGCTGGTGTTTTATGGTGTTGTTTTTTTGTTTTTAATGTGAACACACCCAAGGCAGATGTAGACAACAAGATGGCTGATGAAAAATATCAGGACTACACAAAGGAATAACTTCAAGGTACATGGAAGAATACAGACTTTTTTATCTTTCAGCACAGAGAAATACCCGCAGTCCTCATAGAAACACTGTGAAAGTGTCAAAGTGAGCTGTTTGCAGCTAGCTGAGGGGCACTGGTGACAGTAAGGAGAAAAGCAGTGCTTCGACACTGCTTCACGCTGCAGCTAGAGTCCAAGAAAACAAGCGGCATTTTTTTGTACCCTAAAAAGACAGGTCAAATGACAGAAATGTGACAGAAATGCAGAATGAAAAACAAAAAACAAAAACATTCAATCTAACTGGATCTCAACCTTAAACCTTGACAGAGAAGTTGTTTTTTTGTACTGCATGCTTATATAATACCATAATCCAAAAGAATCTCAGAAATAAATCTCAAAACTAGATTTTACCCTGTAAGGACAAATAGAAAGTAAAATCTCACTCTACATCATAAATTAGCTACCTGACAAGAGAGACAGACTCTGATGTGCAGAATCACAGATACAATCATGTTAAAGGGAATTGCCTTGTGGTGAAAATAATTGGATCCTTCCTCACCTATTTATGCCCTCAAGGGACCAAACTACACAGAGGAAAAATAACTGAATTTGATAATGACTTGGGGTTTTTTTGCTTCCCATATAAGCCCACATCAGTGAACCATACTGGCAGTGGACTCCTATCAAAATGAACATGACGACCCAAACTGACAAAGGTCAACTATAGTACAGATACCTAGGTAATTGCAATCCGTTTGTTTATCACACTACAACATGGCACAGAATATACATCATCAACTGTTATTTTTGTAGCACATGAACTTGAGTTACAGTTGACTAATTGCTAGATGTGACATGCAAGATACGCAAAATACAATAATTCAGTTGCAAGGTGATTGCACAGGCTGCCTGGTGTCTCCAAACAATTGAAGTCTGACTCACACTGCAATCCCACTCAGTCCAATCAATAAAGGTTTGCAAATAATTCTAAACACAGACAGGTTGCCAGCACGTTGCAAGCATTCTTCGTTGATCGCTGCAACTCAGCTGCAACGCGTGTCTCAACTCAGCTGGTTGCCAACTTGTATTCTGGATATATTCCTGTACATAAGTAAGTCAGGAAGTCAAAATGTCATTTTTGCTGTTAAATTATGACTTACAGTAACTATGTCGCTATTTGTGGAGGAATTTCTGTTTCAAATTATGAGGTTCTGACTGTACTTCAAACTGATATTAGTAGTTTAATTGATTGGCAGTAATTAATGAGAATTTCTGTTCAGTGTGAACATCTATGTTGACAACAACCAACGTATTATTACCAACTTCCCCCCAATCAGTCGCAAACTGATAACAGACTTTACCACCACGTCCATGGACAAAAGTCACTTTGAAGATGGCAACTAACAGCAAGCAGTCAAAGGTCTGGTCCCCATCTTTAAAGCAACCATTTCAAACAAACCATTTCAAAGGTAATGCAGTTCCAAGTTCATTTCACACAGTTGCAATAACTGTGTTTGTGCTGTGGTCTCCAACCACTTGTTTTTGTTTTTCCAGTGGGACGTTAGCATTAGCTTGCTGCAGTGCTTACTAAAATACTTCAAAACATATGATAACACTGCAAAATTTCAGGGGCAGGATGACCAATCGGCTATTACATTAAGACAAAATTTTACTTGCGTTAATATTTCATACACCCAGCATCAAAATAGTTGCAAAATTTCCAAATCACGTTGATCAAATCTCACTGATGTCTAACACAAAGAATCCTCTGATTAGTCTTTTTCCCTGGATGATCTCTGTTTGGTAAGGATCACCATGTAGTCCAGCGACAACTGGAAAAGTCAAACAGTATGAAACTACAGAACCTTCCCATTCTTTATCGAGATTACTGTGCAGCTTTTCAGACAGCACTTGAATTGCTCAGCCCCGAAGGATCCCATGTTTTCTTTTTCTCTCTCAGTCTCTTACTCTCTCTGTCTGTCTCCAAGACACGTGGCTCTCCATGACGGTTGCTACAGGAGACTTTTGGGGGCTCTCAGCTGCCCTGGGTCTCTGAAGCGTAGCATATGAACACTGGAAGATGTGCATGTGTGAGCAAGGAGCTTTCCACGCAGGAGGGATCTGGCCCAAATTTAATCTCTCTATTGTGAGGATGGCGGGTAAGCGAGAGAGAGAGCGAGAGAGAGAGAGAGAGAAGGGCCGTGCCTGCTGAAATCCCACTGGCAGTGCTGCAATGCAGGGGTTTAACAGTGAGCCAGAAGGCAGGCAAACACATTAAAGAATTGGCCTTTGCATGACACACAAGACACACGAATTTACACATAAACATAAGTGTACACAGATGAATGATCGCACGCATGCATGCTTACAAAAGCCAATTTGATATGAGATAGCTGTGCAAATAGAATTTGACAGGCAGGAAATAATGATATTAATATTATAAAATGATGTCACGTTGAGTTTTTAACGTACATTCTCTCTAAGTTCTGTCATTTGCAATTTCTTAAGTATCAGGTCGCATTGGTAATGCAAAGACAGCTAACTGAGATAGAAACTGTTAAAAAGACTGAAATAGTAAATGTTCAGAGCCTTCAGTCTTCAAGTCCATAATTGGAAATAGAAAAAAAGCAATATACATATTTTAAATATTTATAATTATTCATGTGTAGAAAAGTATATACTCTCACAGCCACTTTATTAGGTATACTTTGCTATTACTCGGTTGGACCCCCCTTTTACCTTCAGAACTGCTTCATTATTATTCTTGACATTGATTAAACACAGAATTTCAACAAGGAAACTGAAGGAATGTTGGAAACATTTCTCTGCGATTTCAGTCCATACTGACATGATAGCATCAGATAGATTTGTTGGCTGCACATCCATGATGAGAATTTCATGTTCCACCACATCCCAAAGGTGCTTTATCTGACTCAGATCTGGTGACTATGGAGATGATTTTTGTACAGTGAACTCACTGCATGTTCAAGCAACCAGTTTGAAATGATCTAAGCTTTGTGATATGGCGCATTAAACTGCTGGAAGCAGCCACCAAAAGACTGGTAGACTGTGCACACAAAGGGAAGGACATGATTTCAGGCAGGTTGGGTTATTTAAATGAGGGGCTTAAAGCATTCCAAAAAATATTCTGCACACCATTACACCGTTCAACAGCACCCTGAACTACTGATATAAGCCAGAATGGATCCTTGCTTTCATATGGTTTATGTCAAATTCTGACCCTAAAATTTCAGCAAAATTTGAGCTCATCAAAACAGACATTGTTTTCCCGAGTCCATTGTCCAACAATGTTCCTAGCTGACAGGAGTGGAACTCCGTCTGGTCTTCTGTTTCAAGGTTCAATATGTTATGCACTCAGCGATGCTCTTCTGCATACCTTTCTTAAAATTGGTTATTTGAGTTAGTTTTGTCTCCCTATCATCTTGAAGTAGCCTGGCTGTTCTCCTCTGACCTCTAGCAGCTCACTTGATATTTTTTCTTTTTCGGACCGTTGTCTGTAAATCGTAGAAATAATTGTGAAGGAAAATCCCACAAGATCACCATTTTCAGACCACCCCATCTATGAACACCAAATATGCCACTATCCAACCCAGTTACTCATTTTGATACCTGGTTTGAACTACAGCAGGTTGTTGTAGAAGTCTTGAGTTGCTACCATGTGATTGGATGACTAGATATTTTGTTAAGCTCTAGTCAGGTAGTTCTGCTGATTGGAAGATTGGTGGTTTGATCCCTGGCTCCCTCAGTCTGCATGCCAAATATCCCAAGTTGCTCTCCATCCATCGGCGTGTGAATGTTAGTTAGAAAGCACTGAAAAACATAAGAAAGTGCTTGTGCAAATGGGGTGTGTTGTATAAAGTGCTTTGTGTAAAGGAGAGTAAAAAGGTGCTATACAGGAATCAGTACATTTAATAAGCAGTTGAAGAGGCGTCCCAAACAATCATCTTAGGTGTGTTTGTGGTGGTAGGTGATGGTTTATAAAAGCGCATACCTTAAATATTTAGTTCTTTTAAGATTACATATTTCTGACTAACTGACACTAAAAACAATTGTTAACGTGCACTAATTAAATTTGATTAACACTGGTGCAAAGATATACCTCCAAGATAACAACGAATCATTTATAACACGATTCCTATTAATAAGATGGACAGGAATATCAATTTTAAGGCCCTTAGGAATTTCTATGTTTAGGTTTTCATTCATCAGCTCAGTGGGCACAGTGCACCATTTTTCTGAATATAAAGGAAGGGGTGGAGGCAGCCATGGGCTTCACTTTTAGCCCATACTGTTTCCCAGAGTGTGAGAGGTGAAGAGCGTGATGGGTGGCTGCTTACATGACAGATTGCTGACTGCGGGAGGCTTTTATAGTCAGCAGAAACACAAAATTTGTGACTCCTTGGCTTCTTTATGTTCCCATTCAGTGAGTAGACAAACAGAGAATGATAACATTTTATATCTTTAAAAATATTTGATCTTGATTAAAAAATGGAAGTCAACATTAGTATTTGCAGGATACTCTAAAATAAAATATATTAAACAATGTTTTGTAATTTGTAAACTTACTACACCTGGCAATGTTTTTTTTCTTATTTTTTCCCCTTGGGCAAAGCCTCTGATCTCCTTTTTCTTGATATGCTGTGACCACTGTTGGTTTATCTATAAGCCCACCAAAGCTTTGCTGTCATCATGTCACCCCTCAAGAATTTTAAGGATTAAAAAACAGCTCCCACGGCTCTTCTGACACCAACAGCTTGGTTCAGTTGGGCATTTTGTTGCTAGTGGTAACTTATAGTGGTATAGTTTAACTGATGTTAACACATCCAGCATGTTGTCAGTTCATGAAAACCTTAACATGTGTCTTTTGTCCTATTGCCTAAATACTTTGTTAGATTATTGTCCAAATGTTGTACTAGCGCTGGTATTATAGTTTGTATGATTTGTGTTGTAAAATTTTATTTCCTATCATTAGCTTTCCAGGGGGCTAACAAACCAAGCTAGCAACTATACTTCCTGGACCTAATATTAAGGTACAGTAAAAGCTGAGTTAAGTAAATGTTGAATTAATATTGGGATAATTGCTGTGTTAGGGGCAGAGTTGTCCAGGACCAGTCAGTTTTGTAGTTGTTGTTGTTGTTGTTGTTTTGTTTTTTGTTGATTTATTGTTTTGTCAGAAATTTCTGAACTGAATTCTTAGTTCAATCCTAAACTATGTTTATTGATAAGTGAGAACAGAATTGCAAAATACTTCAAAAAATACTTCAATACATGCTAGAAATAAATGATGTTTATCCAGCAGGATAACAACTCAATCAATTTGTTTCTTGAAGGTGACAGTCAGTTCACTGTATTCAAACGGCCTTCACAGTCACCAGCTTTCAATCCAATAGAGCAACTTTGAGATTTGGCACAACAGGAGATCGCCATCGGGGATGTGCAAACAAGAAGTCTGCAGCAACTACGTGAAGCTCTATGTCAAGTCTCAGAGGAATGTTTCCAGCACCTTGTTGAATGCAACAAGATGCTGGAAAGGCGCTTTGTGCAACAAAGAATTAAGCCAGTCCTGAAAGCAAAAGGGGGTCCAACCCT
Organism: Pundamilia nyererei; assembly: GCF_000239375.1. Lineage (NCBI taxonomy): Eukaryota > Metazoa > Chordata > Actinopteri > Cichliformes > Cichlidae > Pundamilia > Pundamilia nyererei. The sequence continues at coordinate 1,946,775 of NW_005187445.1, read as the reverse complement.
TTGCTAGCAAGGTGTAACTAAAAAAGCGTGTCTACTGGAAATCAAACACTTGTAGGAAAATGTGCTTTCATTTTCTTGACAATTTTTCTCAGATGAAGCTACATCTTTGGTGATTTTATCTCAAAACTATTTGAAATAAGTAAATTTGTCTTGATACATGAAAAAACTTTATCTATATGATTTGATTAAAATTATTTTAAAATGAAATGAAGTGCATATATGAGACATCTAACGTTTATGTTTTTACAACAACGACTGCTATTCATGCTGACAAAAGGGGTCATTACCAACCCAGCAACCCACTGCACTCATGGTGTCGTAGCCCTACTAATCTAGCATGAAGTAAGGTGCAACATGAAAAACTGAATTATTGGCATAATGGAACAAAAACAGAAGAACGCAGCATGATATTTTAGTCCATAAAACCAAAACCATTATCTAAAACCAAAACTTTCTGACAAACTACAAGACCGTTAAATAAGTAATCTTGACTAAGCTAGATCTACTTTCACTTTCAAAATGAACATAAAATGCATTTAAAGTCGAGTTGCATGTAGAAAATTTTCAGAATAGGATTAATGCTTATGTTTATAACTGGATGGAGCTATTGCTTGATTTGTGAAGTACTGTATTTAGTCTAAAGGAATATTGATACAAATACCATAAGAGTGATAATAAAAGAATGAATTCAATTTGGGCATAATTTGCGTATGTGAAGAGATCAAAAATAAAAGATGCACATAATTTGAAAATCTGACTTTGACAAAGCTGTTTTGCACTTGTCACTGTTGATCAAACACCCTCATAATTCTGTTAATTCAAGCATTAAATAATTTAAAATGGGTAATACCATCTCAGTAACAAGAAATAATAGCTTGTAAAGCTAATTAAAGACAAACAAGTCTGCAATGAGTGAAATGCTTGAACATAAAAACAATCTGGTTAGGAGATATCTCGTCAGACACAAAGTATATATTACCTTAACCAAGTCTTAATTGCAGGGCACCGTGGTATAATATATGAGGATTCAACATTTCTGATTTGGAATCCCAACAACATTTTACAACAATATTATAATGCCTCCATAGCCCATCTCTTGTCTTTGACTGCTGCTGAGTGATTAGTTTTCTGCATAGCTGTAGCACCTACACACATACAAGGATGAAAGAATAACCTAACACCCTTCAGCAAAGATGTTGCTCTCATTATTGTGGACTGCTCTGCGTTAAGCCAGGTTAGATCATATTTAATTTAGATGCATAGGTTGAAAAAAACTGCTGTGGCTACAGATCTATTTCAGTTAAATTTAAAATGGCTGCATCAAATCAATTTCAATGTCCTATCTGGCAGCAGTTAAAATGTAATTGCTCCATCAACTGCATGACACAACTTAAACATCAACAAGAATGTTTCTTTTTTTTTGCACCATATTTTTCAGTCCTCAGACTTTTTAGGAAAACAATGATCTGACTTCACATATTTGAAGCAAGTACTATTTTTCACAAACCCACTGTCCATAAATCCTGGCGGAGAGCGCCTACTTTCCTCTGGCTACTAGCTTAACTCAGAGACAAGAACTGTGTTTATGTGAAGAAACAAGGCAATTCGTCATCCAGTCCCAAAGAAATGGTCAACAGCAGGGACAAAATGGCACATAATTCAGATTAATTGCTTCCCTACACATCTTCCCAGCGAATAAAACATAACACTACAGACCACATTAGACAGAAAGAGAGATCACAAATGGCTGAGGAATATAATGAAAAGTATTGATTTTCTTATGTTATTTTAGGTGGAACACCCAAGTATAAAACGTTGTGATTTAATTATTGTAATAATTGGTTGACCGTTATGAAAGAGGACAATCTATGCAAAGACAAATGGAAAAAAGGATGAACCACTCAAAAGCCTCCAGACTTCAGTGTCTCTGAATTACGTGCTTCCTGAGAGCAGTGTGACGACAGAAAAACAACAAAGTCCTCAGGGGACCAACAAACTCTTATAAATGTCAAATAGATTTTAGTAATGTGCTCCGCAAGCGCTGATTTCTTTTGGACAAGGCCTTTCAACATAATAAACCATGTTACCTACCAAGGCCCATGTATAGCTGAGGGTACAATCTATACTCCTACAGTTCAGTGGGTCTGAACATGTCTGCAGAAAACCAACACAGCAGTTAACCATTATGTTTATTATATATCCTTTGTGCTTTGATCGTGTCCTATCATATAGGTCCGAAATGCTTGAGACTGAGGAGCATCCTGTTAAAGATCAACATTAAGATGCAGAGATAAACTCGAAACTTGTCAGAGGCAGGCAGATGTGCTTTTTTGCTCCTTGTAATGCGGTCAAAGGTATTGTAGGACAAGGGATAGACAAGCCGCAAGTGGCAAGCAAAGTGGCTGCTCATGGGGATCATTCACCTTCACAGCATCAGTGAACTCCATTACAAGTCAGGACCAACTGTTGGAAACCACTGAGCCATTAGTCAAACACAGATTGAGTTTGACAGCTAACCTCTTATGATGATCTCCTTGCACCACATAACAAACTTTTGTTGCCGCATAATCTAGTTGTTGTACTCAAGGAAGACTCGCTGCACTGCTATAGCTCAGAGCAAAAAGCAGAGAAATATCATTGTAATAATAATAAATTTATGTAGTAGAGAGAATCAGAGTATTTGAACCATCTAATAAGCTGAATAAACCATAAAATCCTAAATGATGAAATAAAAAAAGAGATATTCTGTCGCCTGTGACTCAAACACAGTCAGGAAATCCTCTGTATAACAGCATGTTGAATTTAATAGGGCTCACTGCAAGTTGTTTCTTCCCACCATGGTGACTTCTCACTTAAAGTTTTTAATGTACACGTTCTTAAATTAAAACTCCTACATGGGTTTAAACAGTTCAATATAGTCTTGCCCTCCTGTGATGATTTATCCACTTGTGTATTAGAGAGAAATATTACTTACTTTTCAAAACTAATGCCATTACTTTTTTCTCAAAGTCACTGTCTCCACCGATGGAGCGATGGAAGATCTGACCTAAGAACATTGCAATATTTAACTGAGATCATCTGTAAAGTAGACGGAGTCTTTTTCAATTAAGTGTTCATTAAAAACTAAATTAGGCAATGACCTTTGAAACACAGTTGCAAAGGGAAGAGAAGAGAAAGGTAGACGTGCTCTTATAACATCCGTCACTAATTAAAATAAGAAATTTCAGTGCTGTGCTTCAAGGGTGTCGCTTCCTTCATTCTGTCAATAAAAACAACCAGCAAGACTTAATTACATGACAATGTATATGCTATTAGCATCATATTAACATTCAATTGTCACCTACTAGGTTCTAACCTTTTAAAATGTTTAAGCTACATGCCCTGAGAAAGCTTAAATATCTGGCGTGCTGACCTAAAAGTTGAATTATTCCACCGTAGCATAGCTTATATTTATGACCCATTTATACTTGGTTCATATACTTTGCATTTATTTTTTATTAAGCCCACATTTCTTCGTAATGTAATTAACATGTATTTATGAAAGAATTTTTAACAACAAACACAGAGGAATTCATAGATCAGAAGGCATACATAAGGGATGTGCCTGCAGCCAGACAGTAGTGTATTATCACCTGCCCTCGCATGGCCTCGTAATCTGAGAGCGAGATCAACAATCAATGGAAGGAGAGAAGGAGAAGACAAGACCAATCGATGCCTTTTAGAAACACTATGGTAATTTGCACTTATCAGTTTGGAGCAGCTGACTGCTATGAACTTCAAGGAATTGGATCACCAATAGATACAAGTTCAATTTGAATCCCCAAAATGTTTTTAACATGTTTGTAATCATGGTATTTTAATTGACTTGTCTTGAAATTGCAGTTCTGTGCAGTACAGTGTGAGTCTGTTGTTGCTGCTTTTTATTCAAGTCAATTCAATTTTAGTTATATAGGGTCTTAGTAACAATCGCCTCAAGGCGCTTTATACTGTTTGGTCATGGCACTACAATCAGACAACCCTGATGAACAACCACCTGGCGACGTTGGAAAGGAAAAACTCCCTTTTAACAGGATGAAACCTCTGTCAAAATCAGGCAAAATCCCCCAGCAGCCTAGGCCTTTTCCAGCATTACTAAGGCATGGGTCTCCCTGATCCAACCCTAACTATAAGCTTTACCAAAAATGAAAGTTTTAAGCCTAATCTTAAAAGTAAATCCAAACTGGGATCTGGTTCCACAGAACCAGCTCCGGGGGCCTGTAAGCTGACGGCTCTGCCTCACATTCTACTTTTAAATATCCTAATAAAAGAAGGCTGCAATCTGAGAGCAAAGTACTCCACTGTGATGTGGTACTGTGAGGTCTTTAAAATAAGATGAGGCATAATTATTCAAGACCCTGAATTTGAGGAGAAGAATTTTAAATGTAATTCTACATTTAACAGAGAACCAACGAAGACAAGCCAATATGGGAGAAATATGCTCCGTCATTCTAGACCCTGTCAGTTCACTCGCTGCAACATTTTGGATCACCTGAAGGCTGATACTTTATTATTGGTAAAGTATAATACTATAATAATTGTGGGAAACAATTATGAATGTCTTTTGACTTGTGGATTTTGGTCCTAAACTGGACTAATTCAAATTTTGATGAATGACACTGGGATAGCTGTGGGTCAGGAGGTAGACCTGAGGTAGAGGTAGAACTACTACTTGGAATATTGTTGTTTCAATTCCTGGCTCCTCCAGTCTGCATTCCACAATATTCTTGGGCAAGATACTGAACCCTGAGTTCCTCTCGGTGCATAATCTGAGTGTGAATCCATGTGAATTCTAGATAGAAATGTCTTTTGTGGGTAAGTGGGTGAATGGGACATGTTGTATAAAGCCCTTTGAGTGGCAATATATATATAGCAATATATAGCAATATATAACAACCAGTCTATTTGCTCATCAAGTCATCAGCCAATGTTATAGCAATCATTTCGAAATAAAAAAAAACAACAACAAAAAAAGCAGTTACCAAAATCATTGGTCTTTAACCTCTTGGCTAAATACATTAAATATTTTTTCAGACATTTCAGTCAGGACTGGACAAACATACAAATTGATGGACAGACTGTAGTATAATTACCTAAAAACAAATCTCTTTTACAAGATATGAAAAAATGACTCCTTTCATAAGGCAAATTACCCAAATACTGTGCTGCAGTAGAACCGTCAGACATTTTTGGCAGTCAGAGTCAGCTGGCAAAAAAAGCCTCAGTACTTTTCAGGCTTGGCAGGTAGATGTTACCACAAGTTGCTTTACTTGTTAGCCAGAATCATCCTGAATTTTCTAAAAAGCCAGAGCTCGCTAACACGGGTGTATTTTATGAGTCCATCAAATTATCCCAGCGTGATGTTGTAATGCTAACAAGGAAGCAAAACAGTTGTGAAAGGGGCTTATTAAATGTCACTTTTGAAACTGCAAACAACAACTGCAGGGCCCAGTGCTGTAGTCATTCCAACTAGAAAACATTAGGGACTAAAAACAGTGATGCAACAAATTTATCTTCTGTCTGAGATGAAGAAACTAATGTTAAAGCATGCTAGTGATTACAAAATGAAATGCATCAAATCCACTTGCAATGTGACTGAGTTCCCTTAAATAAATTAAATCTTGTTGCTTAAATGCCAATTTTACAGGTAGCCTTAGGATTGGATTCAGTCCACAATAAAAACAACCATCATTTCTACCTTTTACTGCTTCCCAACAGATGTTAGCAAATGCCCGAACAATTAAAAACCACAAAGCGTTGAAGAAACACATGACACATACCAAATATTTCCACTCGATTGGCAATATTTTAAATCCTACACAGGCATCTGACAGTATTCCATCAATTATTCAGGAGGAGTAAAGACTCACAAAAAGTACTGCACCCCCGGCTATGCAGCAGTAAATCACTGTATAGCACACCATCTGCTGCCTGTCAAAGCCAACGGTTGCTGTGTGCACAGGAGTGCAGTGCAACACTGATTCATAAGTCCAGGGTGATTTCCAGTGCAGGTAAAACAATGCTTTTTCTCTAGATATTTATTATGCCTACGCTTCGTATTAACAAATGATTTCACAATATACACAATATTAGCAGTCTGACCTGAGCTGAAAGCAGTGCAAAAAAGTGCCAACATTTCTCTGGCTGAAAAAGGGTATTAAAAAAAAATATGTCATCAAATATTTATCGCCCACAAGATGGGATTTAAAGATGATTCTCCATCTCGTTGCTGGTTCCTTCACCTTCATTAGTGTTGCAATGCTTAACCTCCTCCTGAGACAAAATATCCCATATTCAGACTTCAATAATGCAACGCCTTCATTCTTAGGGCTGAGGGCTGGCTTGCCTGATGTCTGACTAATCGCTGACAAAGCTATGGCTTCACTGGCTATTTTTGGGCACATAAACAGTGGAGTTTACAACAATATTCCACTACTTTGATATAAACCAACACAAACTATCTTGTTACCAACTGAATCTTTCAAAGTGAGCTTGGTTTCTGTGGCTTCTTCTTTAATTAACTTAATGTCTCCATGTAGTAAAAATAGCATCACTTCCATTAGTTAACTGTCAAAGTGCAATGACTTGGTTTAGTATTAGCTGAGGCTTTCCAAAAACCCCACATATTCAAAAAGTCTGTTGGAAAATGTCTAAAAGAAAACGCCCTGTTGTGAACTGCATTATGTCCCAAACTGAAATGCACAGAGTCAATGCGGTTCTCATTATGTTGTTGATTATCAGTTATTCTGCATGCCAGACTCAATATTCTGTTTTGCCATTCACCCAGTCAAAGAATGACAGTCTAATTATCTGCTGTGTTTACATTTACCGATGTCTTCATGTAAGACACTGGCTGCATTTCACCCATTCCCTCTCTCTCAGGGAATCCTTTAAAATGTTGATTTAAAGGATTCCCCAAGGCATTTCTGTACATGAAATTACACTGCTTTGAAAAGAATAACACTCTGCTTTGTGTCTGACATAGTTTTTGCCATTAAAAAAAAGCCTGGTTAGACATTCCTATTATGGTGCCCATTTCTCCAGTCTTTGAACAGAAAAATCTATGAATATGCAAATGGATTTAAGAGTTTGTTTGCAAGATACAAGATGACTCATTTACATGTGCGTGTGTGATGAGCTCTTTAAGCTAAACTAGTTAAGTTGTCACAAATCTTACTAACAGGTCGATGCCTCAAGCTTATAAGTGCCAGCGGAAAAACTGCTCCATTTTCAGCATTAAAACATCCAAGTGAAGCAACATTAACTAGAAGAATTAATGCCCAAAGTTTCCAATGATAAACTTTTACTGTTCAAATTTTATATCTAAATTCTGCTACATTGCTCCCTTTTAGTTAAATTAAGTAATAACGTTTTACTTTTTAGTGTCTGAAACCAAGAGGCAAAATTATGTCTCCCACATTAACTCAGCAATTTATTAAGCAGTGGCCCTCGGAACAGCACTGTACCTCCAAACAGCAGCACTAAATTATTAACTCCACCACATTTAACACATTGCATCATCTCAAAAAAAGTGCCACTGGCAGAGCTTAATGTCAACCAATATTTTCATTAAAAATTGATATCTGTGAATGTTTTTGGCTTCAAAGAGTTGGAGGAGATCTAATTCCAGCCAGTATGTCCTCAGTGTTTCATGCCTGTCTGATCTGTACTTCCTAATGCCTGTATCTAGACATAAAAACTATGAATTTAAAAGGCTCAGCTAACAGAGACGTGCTTCTTGAAAGGCCAAAACAAACAAAAACTAAACAAAACAACAAATAGCAGATGCTGTAAAATGGTGCACAACGCAAATGTTTCACAAATCAGCGGTTCAGTTTTGCTCTTCAGTTTTGCTCCAACATTGTGTCCTGAGAATCCCACAAGCAGTGGCAGCTTAACCACAAGCTTTATAAAATCTGCACAATACAAACTGCACAGTTTAACTTCGATTGCAGCTTAACTTTCCAATTTGGATTCACTTTTTCAGTTTGTAATATGAAAATGGTGAGACTGCAAAAATGAAAAGAGCGTTTGTAAAGAGATTCTTCAACTTTTCAGCCACATGCTGGGAACTAGATAAGGAGAAAATGTCAATTTCAGTGTATGCATGAATTACTCTGTAATTCACAGTTTCACTTTGCTTTCAGAGTGAGAGCAGCGCAATCAGCTAGTCACCATTAATTTCTCATAGAGCTCAGGCCAGCATGGAGTCAGACAACAGGCTTGACAGCTCAGATAAAGCCAAGCTGAGACGTTAACCACTTTTTGCTAACAACAAACAAATTTCCATAATTTGGTTTCATTTTATATATGTAAGACTTTATAACGTTCAAGACATGATGCGGTTACCCCCACTGTGGGAGTCGGTTCCTTTTTTTTTGATGGGGGGCACTTTAATTGATTGTACTTCATTTTTGCTTGCCACTAGAAATTGTACTACCTGTAATGACGATCATGACAGTAAATATTAAGGCAGAAGTATTTAATTTGTCTATTTTTAAAGACAGAGGTAAATTCAGAGCATTCTGCAGTAAACATATGCTTAGACAATAAAATGTAAGTGACGAAAACAACTGATGTCAAACAGTTCAAATATGAATATTTCAGCTCATGTATTTAAGTGCTGTATTGTTGTTCGACAATAATAACTTGTGTAGTTATACACAATCAAGGTCCTTAAAGAAAGGAACCTTGATTATAATGATTATGTGAATTACAGGCCGATCTCTAAGCTCCCGTTCCTCTCTAAAATCCTTGAGAAGATAGTTCTTTCACAACTCCAGGCGTACCTGGATGAGAACGACATTAATGATAAATTCCAGTCTGCCTTTAAACCACATCATAGCACCGAAACAGCGTTGCTTAGAGACCTTAACGATCTTCTTCTAATTGCTGATACTGGACGCTCTGCGGTCCTAGTTTTATTGGATTTATCCTCGGCCTTCAATACGGTAGATCACAACATCTTATTAGCGAGGCTTGAGCATACTGTAGGCATTAAAGGTGTTACCCTTGACTGGTTTAAATCATATCACTCCAATAGGTCCTTCTTGGTCAACCTGGGCACCTGCTCTTTCTCCGCTGCACCTGTCTGCTGTGGCGTGCCTCAAGGATCTGTGCTGGGCCCTATTCTTTTCTCCCTCTATATGCTCCCTCTAAGCGCAGTCTTTGAGAAATACCACACCGCTTTTCACTGCTATGCTGATGATATACAGATCTACTTTGAACTAAATGATGATCTTGTTTGTCCTTGTACGGCTTTCAAGAGTGCATGCGTGAGGTCAAAGAGTGGCTCTTAGGAAACTCTCTTATTCTAAATGATAAGAAAACTGAAATCGTGGTATTTGGCAGCAACGTTCCCCGTGGCCAACTTCATGATGCCTTTGGTTCCCTTACCAGTTCCCTCTCTGACACTGTTAGCAATTTGGGCGTGTTGCTGGACAGCTCTTTCAAATTCGATAAACAAGTGTCTGCTGTAGTTAGATCTAGTTTCTACCAACTGCGTCTCATTTCCAAGGCTAGGCAGTATGTTCCACATAAGGACCTGGAAAAGCTCATCCACGCCTTTGTGACCTCTAGGCTGGATTACTGCAATTCACTTTATTTCGGTCTTCATTCTGCCCTTCTTCATAGACTGCAAACAGTTCAAAATACTGCAGCACGCATTCTGACCGGAACTGGGAGGTTTGCCTCTATTACTGTTCTAGCTGACCTGCATTGGCTACCCATTAAATACCGCATCCAATTTAAAATACTGCTGCTTACGTTTTAAATCACCAACAACACAGCACCGAGCTACCATATCGAACTCCTTAAATCGTATGTTCCCGCCAGAGCACTAAGATAATCTACTCAGTTACTCTTGGTGCAGCCTAGATCTCGGCTGAAGTCTAGAGGTGACCGTGCGTTTGCCTTGGCTGCACCAGAGTTGTGGAATAACCCTCCTATTGCTATCCGGGCGTTCGATTCTATCCAATCATTTAAATCACGGTTAAAAACCTATTTGTTTAATCTCGCTTTTCCTGCTTGTTAATGCCTGTACCTGACTCTTAGACTTACTCTATTTTCCTTTATACATATCTTTTAAGGCTTGTGCTTTTACATTGTTTTTACTTGATATGTATTTTATGCTACCCCTGTGTATTAGTGACAATGACCTGTTAGTATATTTGGTACTTTGCTAAGGCCTTATAATACTCATGTTACTTTCTGTCTTTTATGCACTTTGGTATACCGCTAGTTTTTAAATGTGCTCTATAAATAAAGATGTATTGTATTGTATACACAATTATTATTATTTAACATTACCAATGCTAACTAAGGTGAAATAACATGGAGTTCTAAAAATCCAAAAACAAAGCTTAAATTCGAATTGCTCTCTGCTGCATCACAAACTTATCTCATGGGTAAAAACTAATTCAAAGAGCAAAGTAATGCCCAGACAGTGATCAAAGAGCATGACAAATCAACAGTGAAAATGGAGCTGGGTAAGAGTTATGTCAATAAGAAGGGAGGATGTTTTTGGACCAAACTTTTCACGAAGCCTTCAAGTGTGATAAATGTGCTGCGGACTATAGTGTCAGGAGATAGTCTGTCATGAAAGACAGCAACACTGGCCAGATGACGTGGAAAACAGCGGAACACTGCATTTGATCAGGTTTCTTTTCCGAGACGACACTAATCTATCACATTAGGCTGAAATCAGACATAACCCTGATACACTCCAGCTAATCTAAATACGTCATCCATCACTGATAACAGCTACCAATCAGCAAAATGGGAGACGATAACAATAACATCTATTTCTACATCTGCTTCTACATTCCACCTCTGTCCCTGCAGGCGCCCAAAGTAACCACCAGTGTGACTTGTTAGAGTTGCCTCTACCCTGGTCTTTGTGTGTTTTCACCATCTTTCTTAAGGCAGAGCAGCTAACCAAAAAAACTGCCCACTGTGTCAAGGACATTTTCATAAATCTGAGAGAGAGAGAGAGAGAGCACACCACCCTTCAAAATATCACGCTTTTTTTCACAGTGTTTCAAATGCATTCCAATGAGGGGGCACAAACCAGCCATGTCCTAGATAAACAGTGCCCTGCACTGCATTGAATGCCTCTCAATTGCAGTAGGGTTTACATAACGGCAGACAATGCACAAGGATGCACATCACTTCCAGAACTCAATATGACAAAAATACAGACTGAAAAGCAGAATCCTTGTTATTAAAACAAAAAACAAAAAAAAACAATGGATGATCTCCAAGATGACTTAGAACACACTGAAAATAGAAGCTGTAGAATAACGTGAAGGTTTTAGTTACTTTTTTAGGGAAGTTATATTGCTCCTGTTTCTAGCTTTCACTGTTTTTAGTTTCTCCAAGAAGTGATGTGATCCTAATCTAATTGATGACATTAAAGATTCATGATAGAAGACACGTGGTTTAGAATTAGTGTATTTACTCAACAAAATGATGGTTCCCTTGTAATGAATAATGCCATACTGAGACTACTGGTTAGAGCTGTGTATAGTCATGTGAGAGTGTTCCTAGTTTAGGCTGAGGCTAAAGAGTCAAGTACTGACAAACCATTGCTTATAGCAGAGAAACACACAAGGGAAACCTGGGGATGGAGATGATGGTAAAAGAATTCTTGAGTGGCCCTGGATGTCTATTTGAAATATCACATTAATAAGGTATAAACAGTAATAACAATTGCTTGGCATTCAATAATTCAATAAAGGAAGAGAATGGAGTAACAAAATGTTTATATTTTTGCAGTTAATCTCATTAAAAAACAATCCAAAGAAAAATTAAACACATTAGTCCATGGTAACCCCCAGCTTTCAGCATACAGCATGCCACAAGATCATAGCAGTTGCATCTTGATGTTTCTCCCCATTTTGTTTACCTGTTTTTCCTCCTGAGTTGTCAGATATTATACAACCACTTGCGCGCACGCAGCCTCTTGGCGATTAACACAGCTAAGATTCACAAAGCATTCTTGTTTAATGAAAAAAGACGCACAGTTTGTAAGACGACGTACAGTGTGGATCTCTGTGTCTTGAGGCTTTTTGAGCAGTGATTCAGGAAGACTCTCCAGATAAGAATAGAGACCGTGAAAACTATATATTCAGATATATATAGCTCTCCACATAACAATATCGTGAGAGGGTTTAGAGAACTGGACAAAGCATGAGAGCAATAATTTTGATCAATATAGTCCATTGAATGTCTTGTCCCTCGTGCAAAATAGATTTTGCAGCCCTCCATCATGATCTTGGAGGCACCATCCAATTTGCTGTCAAGTCAATAATCTCTTTGGGAGAGATCGAATCTGCAAGATTCCCTCAACTTGGCAGTAAGACACAGCCAAAACACACAAGTACTCTTCACTTCACTCTTTGTAGAGGGAAGTTAGATTAAAGGCAATTGTTTCTGCTTGTTTCTAACACCTCTCTGAAATGCAGCTTCACTGAAAACACATTAGCTGAATACAAATGAACACCAGGAATCTTTTATTCTGGGAACGGCAGCAACACAATGACCTGAGTGGTGAATGAGTGAAAAGGATGAATCAACACCCAGTGGAGCACCTTTAGCTTTATAAAGCACCATAAGTGACCTGCCACTCGCACAACTTTACCGGTGCACTGAAGTTACAAAACACAATGGTAATGCACTTGAAGTCAAACCCAGGCATCATTTGCTAGTATGGCTAATGTTATATACAGTGCTGTGCAAAACACTCATATATATTTGCTTCCATGAAGCCAAGTGGTCTTAAAGCACAGTTTTCCTTTGCTTGTTCACTCAGAGAGAGATGGAAGTATGCCAAACAACACAGGGACTGGTCTTAATATCAGTCATAACATGTCTTATGGAGTGATGAATCTAAATGTAAAATGTTTAATAAATCATCATCAATGTACAGAGGAGATCGGGAAAGAGGGATAACGATGAGTGTCTACAGCTATCTGTGAAACACGGTGGAGGCTCTGTCATGGTTTGATCAAAAATTGATCAAACAATAATTGCAGAAAAGTACATTCATATTTTGATCCACTTATCATTACATCTGGAAAGGTGTTGGCATGGTAACAGCTTCATTTTTCAGCACGGCATTGATCCCAAACACGCCGCTGCTAATACAGTAAAAGCCTGCCTGCATAGAAGGTACAGTCATGGACTGACCTTCCCAGAATCTGGACCTCAACATTACTGAAGGTGTGTGGGATCAACGTGTGTGGCTATTGATTATATTTTCATAGTACAATACATTCTGTATTGTTTTCTTTTGATACACAGTGATCATCTATAAATTACATAATGGCAAATGTATGCTGTACAGAAATTAAAATGCATATATTCATGTAAAATACACATGATAATATGACGAGTAAAACATGTTCTTGCTTTCATTTTTTAAGCGTATTATTCTTTCTTATCGCCTACTCTAACCAACAGGTACGTGTAGCAATACGCACATGGATTTTTGATTCTGTATTCTGTGTCCTTCGCCTGCATACCGGCCTCAAAGAGAAAGAAGCAGCTCTCATGCTGAGCACCTACTCACGCAGCTAAAATATTCTCTTTCCTTCTTTCTCTCTCTGACTGATTATATTTCAGTATTCCTCTAATGAAAAACACAAATTTTTGTGCACCTGATTTTTAAACAAACAGATCACACAACCTTGCAGGTTACATGGAACAACAAAATTCTAAAACTCTTCACAGCAGCCTGCGGTCGAAATTCATTTCAAGACATTTCAGACTCGGTAGAATTTCAAAGCTTGGGATTATTTTAAAGAGGAACAAAAAAATCTTTTTTTAAGGTTTTCTGTTGATGTTTGCACCGCTCCGAGCGTTCTGCATGTCAGATGGGCAGATCTTCACTTGGCAACACTGAGAAATGGCAACTCGGCTCTCCCACTGCAAAACCCCGTGGGAATGGAGGGGGAAGGAAAACAGAAAATGTCTCTTCATTTCTAAGATTTCAGGGGCCAGAAAAATATATTTAATGAGGCTTTGTGTTGTTTCTCTGAGGAGCAAAAAAAAGAGAGAAAAACTTCAGATTGTGCTGCCAAATGCCTTTTGGAGTAGACTCAGATGAAAAAATATAGATGAAAATACACACAAAGCCCTTAAAACTGTATTTTAAACACACACAGACCCTGGGGGTGTGTTACCATAAAGACAACTGTTGACAGACATTTATAATGTCCACTGTCATTATTTGGGCAGATCAAATCATGGCTCCAAAGCAAAACTGTTATTGCAGTGATGTGAATAGTCTTGTACCTTTCTCTGGTTTCTCTATTCAAAGCTCAATTGAATTAATTTCAATTCAAAGGCTGTACTTGCACCACATATTGTCGGGGTTGTAATTTTAGTGTTATTTTCTGACTGAGAATGAAACTCTTGTTAATACCAGCTTCCTAAATGTATATAGAGAGGCCTGGAGCCCAGGGGATGCATTTCAAATGCCTCTGTGCAATCCCTTAACCCTCTTGACAAGGACGGATCTCCAGAGTAGCTTTTAGCAGAAGCACTTCAAAAAAGAGTGTCACTATTATGAGCAGAAAATCAAAAAGGATATAAAATACAACATATGGGCAATACAGAGGACACTTTCATATTTATTTCACAAGACTGTAAAGATTTACTTTAAAGCAGTGAGGCCATAACGGCTGGGAAATCTTCAGCAGAATAGTTGCCAAGAACTCTGAGATGTTGAGGTTTGGGTGCAAGCAGAGTGTGATATAGATCTGGTCAATAAACAGCCTCCTGAATAGAGTGAATCTAAACAGGTTCCTAAACTCTGACAGCACCCAAGACTAACGTATTTATACATGTCAAAGCCTGAGGTTATTCAATCTGGGAATCCACTGAGCAGTGTGCTTACTTAGCCCTTGGGGCCAACAGTCAGCTTTTTATGGTTTCTGGTATAACCTACAGATATCCAGGCCATGACTCCTGTGTTCATCTGCTGGTTGCACATATAAAAGAAAACAAAAAGGATACAAAAGGCAAAGTATTTTAGCAAATACAATCCCTCTTTCGTACCCCCAAAGAGTAGTAGTAGTTGGCTGATTTATATTCATGCAACTACAAGAGAACAACATCAGAAACCAGAAGGTTTCTGCCATAAAAAATATTTCCCTTCCTACAGATTCTACAAAGTCATATGCACAATATGTTCACAGACTTTAGAATGCATTAAATGTATGCCTCCACAGACATTCATTCAGTCTATAAGTGCCTAGCAAACCTTCATATTCCATGTACATTAATGTAAATGAAGGTCCCGTGTCTATGTGAAGTGATTAAATGGTTGAACAGGCAGATGATTCTAATGCAGGGAAGCTGTGTTTAAAAATAAAACTACGGAGAGAAGAATAGAGGATGTCTCTGAATACAATGAGGCTAAAAACAGCAGGTTTTCTGAAAAAATGTCAACACAATCTCACCATGTTAAAAAGAAAAAAGCCCACAACACAGAATCTGTAAAGATGATGACTTAATATGGAAATTAAAGCAACTCCTCCTCCTTCCTCAGTCCCATTCAAACAGAGAAGATAAGAGCTACACCAGATGTGTCATATAGGAAGGTGTTTTTCTACAAATTGGATGATTAACAGAGCAGTGCAGCCAGCATTGAGACATTTGGCTGTGGGACGCAGCTCAGTGAAGAATGATTGGCTTTGAGGGCCAGGGGAGCAGATGAGACAGGGACATGGAGCTGGACTAAAAGACTGAGTGTGCCCACTTGGTTTTCCATCAGGATATCACTTCCATACTGGTCTGTCTGTGCCTCTTAAAGAGTGACTCCACCTATACAAAAGGGGCTATTTCTGTATCGGCAGTGTTACGCCGACTTGCTCTTCATGGGACGTTATCTCTGCCTTTAGCTCCACCCTCTTAACATTAATTATGCAGCTCAATGCAGCACTCCAAATCCCTACTGCAGCTCACCCACACTACAATACTCCACTGCTTTCTCCCACTCTCTGTCTCTGTCACAACCAACCCACAAATGAGTGTTTCTCTCTTTTTCTCTTCAAGACTACGTTCTCAACGCTCCCTAGTCAAAGACAACATTTTCCTTCTGCGAATATAGACACTTTAGACAGGACAGAAACAGTTCTCTCTTCCCTTTGTACGACTTCATATTAAAAGCTGAAATGATTAAATGTGTGAAACATAAGTAGGTTGAACAATCGATTTCGAAACCACTGTTTTGATTTTTTGTACCAGATGGCCTCATGAAGGAAATGTTTCAATCCAGAAATAGAGTAAGCAGCTGATGTTAATGGGTACATTTATAATGATTGCGAGTTGTATTACTATCTTTAGTTGCAGTGTGACTCACAAGCAGCTCATATTTATATTGTGTCATTTCCAAAGCCTAGTGCTGATTTTTCAGTGCAAATCAGAAGCAAACAGTCTGATGTGGCGAGGAAACACACTTAACAGCTCAAACACCTGTCTGGCAAGGTGTAATTGACTCAACCACTCCTGAGCACAATCACTGTTGTGTCACAGGAAGCAGAGAGAGTCCACACTACGCAATCTGAATCAGCCACATCAGCAAAGTAGATGGAAACCAGAAAGCGTAGAATGGGAGAAGCTCTCACACTCCAGCCAACCACCCTCCAGGCAGGCAGTGGGATGGAAACGTTGCAACTGTTTATGGAAGCAGAAACAAGCTTCTCTTTCGTTTCCTAGAGCTTTTCACATGATTAAGATTCATTTTACATTTGCATGCATGTGTTTGCATGTGTGCATGTGCATGTGTTTGAGAGTGACAGTGAGAGAGTATTACTTGCCTGGACAAAAGCTGAATAATTAATCCTACAGAACTGAAGTGTTCTTTAAGGTATTTAAGGTATTTATGCATAATGTACTCTGCCTGACATTAAACTGACTAAGGAGTGTTTTGTTTTGGGTTTTTGTTTTTGAGCCCACATCAAGTGAAGGTCTTGGAAGTTGTTTGTGGGACTGTTACTTCATATCTGCCACACATGCCTTCATCGAACAAATATGAAGCCAAAGGTATGCAAACTCCAGATATTTAAAGGTTTATCTGGCTTGCTTCCCTATACTTGCATTTAAATAAATTGCTCTCCTCTGTTTGCAAAGATGCTAGCTCTTGAACAAAAACAAACAGTGAGGCAGATGTTCCTAATGAGGAAAACATGGCCAGAGAAGGTGGGATCATTTAGTCAGTACCCAGCAAAGTGAATGTGCTATATGCTTACATAATCCAGGGACTGACTGTGAATTGACTACTCCCTCTGTCTACAAGGCAATGCGCTAGCAGGAGCAGGTCGGCTGTTTTGTCACGTTCACCATGTTTCCATCGCTCTTTAAAAATCCGTGCATCACCAGACGTCAAGAATGAACACCGAAGAGTGAACAGCATTTTCTCAGGTTGCCGTTCTCCAGCAGGCAGCCCTCTATGCTGTGCTGCTCTGCTGCTGCTGCAGGGGTCTTTTCAGTGCATGGAACCGGATGGTGAACAGAGAACACAGCGGGGGCTGGGCACTGCAATGTACTGCAGTGCTCGTAGCTCTGCTATGCACACCCACTCTCTTCCATTCTTGCTCTGCCTCTGACAATCTCTCAATCTCTTACTCTATCTCTCTACCCTTCTCTGGCCAATGGTTGTATCATTTGTCTTCCCTCATCTCTTCTCTTCAGATTCGTTATGTGCTTTTCCTGCCTGCTTCTCTCAACACTCTTATGGTTGACTGCAATCGATATTTCCCTTGCTGTCTCTTATATTGTTCTTTTAAACTACCCTACCCTCTGTTTCTCACATGCACATCTATAAGACTAATACATATATACATCAAATAACCTTTACCTGGAGAGTTATCTTAGCCTGCTTCTAACCCCATTATTCCAGACTTCCATTTTTTCTCCAAATGGAGTAGAATGTCTATAATTTACATCTCTATATTAGCAGTACAAGTACACATACACGCAATTTCATTGGCACCACTTGCTGTGTTTATCAAGGTGTCATTATAGCATCCCCAGAAGAGACTGCTCGGCTAAAACATCTGCAGCATCCTCTATTTGCATCGGAATAATCTAAACAAAATAGCCTGGTGAGTTTTTACAGCACCTCTTCTTATCCTGAGATGGGCAGTTTTGAGATTGTTGCTAAATGTACAGTGACAGCCGTTGTTGCTCCGCTATGTTGCCTCCACCATCATTTACAGGGGCACACTAAACGCCCATGCCGCACAGCATGGGACAGAGGATGTCACGCTTGGAGGATGAGCAATGACAAGCCCAGCAGCTGGTCCCTTCCCCCAGAAACTTCACAACTGTTAGAAACAGTTACGCTAATGACTTACATGCAGTGTTTACAAAGTTATCGAGATAAACCTTGCAGGCAATTTGATTATGAAACAAGAAACCTCTTTCAAAGCGCTTACACAAATAAATACAAGAACATGACCGCAAATGTTTTTGGCGTGACTCATTCCATCTACATTCCATCTAACAGCAAAAGCTTAACCCTCCTCCATCTCCCACACTCTGCATTTATCTTCAAGATGCTGTCTACTTCTTGGAATGGTGAGGGGTTTCATATCTATTTCCCATTAAAGAGCAGAGGTTTCTGATCATCACTTCCTGAATGAGTTTTACAGTCTGGCAGCAGCATCCTGCAGAGACACTTTTGTGGTCGCTTCATAAAACAAAGCTCTGTGTCACAGCAGGTGTCAGAGCCGTATGAAGAAAAGTCATTGCATGTAATTTTCATTTTTTTTTGCAAGCGATTTGTAGAAAACATAATTAATTGCTAGCCACTGTTAACTGGAACGATGTGTTGTTTCTCTTTTAATAACATTGTCATTTGGATTTTGGGTGATCACTCAATAAGTCCATGTAAAACCCATTTGTCAAGCTTGAAATATCTTGCTGCTGCAGTTGGATTGATGGAAGGAAAGCTGAACAAAATCTCAGTGCTGACACTCCCACCTAGAGCATACAGCAATAATACAGGTAGACAAGGCCGGCCAAAACGTTCTTTTTTCCTTTTTGTGTGTGTATTTTCTTTTCAAAATGAAACTGTGAAGAAGCCACTTTTCAGTTCCTTCACAAAAACACAGCTCTTCTTAAGGTAAACTGTGTTCCAGAAGAAGAGAGGTGTATGAATAATGAAGAAGCAAAGCCACACAGCCATTGCAAACGTCATATAACAATTTAGAAAATTTAACCAGGCAGGGTATTACATCAGCTAACCAAAGATAATTAGGAATGCCCATTAGTCTTCACTAAACATTGGTTTGCTTCAAACTTTATAAAGGAAGCTCTTGCAAAAGGTCCCTGCTATGTGCACTGTCCATGGTGCTGAAACAGATTACATTTTCTTCCCAACCCTCTTTGTACCCCTGTATATAAGAAAGTCTTGAAAACTTGAAACACAAATCTACATTACGATCGGGTTTAGATGTATGTCTCGTGCTTATAGCTACTATCAGAGTACAAGGTACGAGCTTTTAACTTTTAACTAATATGAAAACACAAAAAAAATGCTCATCCAGTATTTTCAGCATCCTCATAAACATGTAAAGTCCATCTATTATTTTTCCCTGCTCTGCAGCAGGCCAGTGTTCACAGACATTTTCAGCAGAGAAAACACATAGTGCCCACTGCTGGACAACATCACATCTTCATTCAGAAATGATCAAGGTCAGATATACAGAACAGAAAGGAGGATATACTAAATTACTGCAATTTCTCTTAAATAAAAGAATGAAATCATTAATATAAAAACATATAATTATGAATAACCCTTTTAACTGTATGTCAACTTACTATCCTTTGTTGTTTGAGCTAATTTTTAACAATAATAATAATTCATAATATTATTTCTATCTTTTTGTGTTTCTTTAGTACACTTTAGTCAGTTCAGCCAATCAGAGAGCCCACTTTTGCTGCAGGCTTAGACTGGAGGAAGTCCCAGAGCACCGGATAAACCAAACAAAAACTAATCGCCGGTCTCAAACACTATCAGAGCCAATTCAAACTGTTATCTAAGCAACCCCACTGACACTCCGGGTACACAACGAGAGCGTGCAGGATAAAATTATAATGGGCTGACGTAGTCTTTTTACCACACTAAGCTTATCATAGTGTACCTATTCACAATATAAGTAGCAAAAGTTCACTTATCCCAAACCGGGATAGGTGAAAACGAGGTAAAACTGTGAGAGCAAATTTGGGAAGCTGGTAGCTGGTTTGGGTTGCTTCATCCTGGCACTGTCTGGATGCTGAGGCAGCTCTGCACAGGGATGTAATGGGATACTGCAGCACTAGAGAACCGTGTGCACAGAAACTTGCCTAGGAGCATCAGGGAGTCCCACACTAACCTTCCCCCTCCCTCTTTCTCTCTCCTTCTTCGTTTTCATCAAATATTATGCAAAAAAGAAATGGAAACAAACAGAGATCCATGTATGCATTTAAAAGGGAACTGTGTGTGAAGAACTAAAACAAGGAAAAGAATAAGTACACTCACTAACAGTGAACACAGAACACAACTTCAGAAGTGAAATAATCCGGCATGCTTGCAGAAGGAGAATGCAGCTGCTTACCTTTTGTGCAGGTTGCTCTCTCCTGGACACGGAGTTCTTCCCCCTTCTCTGCAGATTCCCAGACACTTTGAGATAGAGAGAGAAATAATCAATCTCTTCTTACTTTCTCTTATTTCCAATTTCAGAATGAATAAGTCAGGAGTCTAACATAGCAGTGTAGACACACCTTTACTCTGTAAACTCTGACACACAGACTCCCATTCAAATGCACCCCAAGACTGGAGTACCCAAATTGATAAAGATCTGCTCAGGGGAGGGATAAAAACTACACACACTCACACACTGCAGTTTTTTTTTTCTTTCTCTTGCTCAGCCGCTCTGCTGCTTTTTTCCTGCTGTCTTTGCCTGCACTGCTTCCTGATTGGCTAAGCTGCTCTTCAATAACATAAGCTCTCCTCTTTAGTTGGAAGGGAGCCAGTTATGTGGTGCACCAGAAGCCCTCCCGCCCAGCTCATCTCTCTTTTTTTTTATTCCTTTTTTTCCCTAAGTGCCTGTGGAAAAGAATGCTGAGCTCTGCAATTTCATACGCATTGAGCAAAGAAAAAAAGGGACGAGGATGGGGAGAGTTTATCAGTGTTTGTGCGTGTGTGGGGGGGGGGAATGGGAATGAGGGAGAGCAGCGGAGGCGAGCCAGTGTACTGCAGTGGGACAAGCAGACGTTGCATGGGAACAAAGAGACAAGGGGGCTATAAGGTGGGGTGAGAACAGATTTCGCTGCACCGTCCAACACCGGCAGCACGTTGACTGTGACAGCAGGTCAGATGAAGGGAGATTTCCCTGTGCTCACTGCAGCACAGCTAGGTGGCTCTGCTGCAGTGTGGAGTCTAATTCCCAGGCAGGAAGGGGGATGGGAAGGAAGGAGGAGGAGGAAGAGAGAGGAGGCTGGTTGCAGTGATACCAAAGTCTCCCAGCCAGCCTGGATATACGGGAGGAAATGGGCAGCCATCCGCAGTGTGCACAGCGGTTAATGCCTTTTCTTCATGAATTATTGAAAGTGCCCCAAAGGAGAATGGGAGGCTAGCAGGCAGCACACTGTTCAAGCAGTCTCGCCACTACTGACGTTCGCGTTAATTACCAGCACCTGAAGTGAATATCATCGCACAGTTAGATGAAGCCCCCTTTAGAAATTGCAATAAAATATCTTGAAAGGAAAATGTATGTCATTACCTCTCCCCTTTCCACTTGAATTTCATCATGCGTTAAAAGGCTTTCCCATACTGGAGAAAATGGATGTGCAGGATTGACTTTGTGGTGTCAAATTCCCTGCTCTCTTTCACTCACATCTGGTCCATTGTTCCTCGGCTGCATTAAAGCACAATACCCCAGCAGATCAATAAAGAAGCATACAATACCTTGAGCATTTGCAGTGGCCATGATGAGCACTCCAGAAGTTATATGATGACCAGAGAGAAAGGCACTGTTTGCTCAACCAACAATGTAAATGCTTAGTGAAAGAAGGGGGAGATAAAGAGATAACTGACGCTTTATACTCAGTCCCGTGGTATAAAACACACCATATGAGATATTAAACTGAGTTCATCCGGGTTCATCTTAATTTAGTGATGAATACAGATTAAAATATTTTGGAAGTAGTCCCAACAGTCATTACAAAAAGGTTCTATAATAATACCACTACTAGTTGGATATGAGCTTATGTGGGTTCTTTTATAAAAAGAAAGCTTTATTTTATTTAACAGAGAAAATAACATGTTTCCAACTTTGACAAAAAAAAATCTCCTTGGCTTCATATACATCAGTATTTCAATAATTAACATTTCCATGAATCATCTGCGTCTGTTTTCCTTCATCACTGTGGTCTCTTCTTTCTGAGGAAGACTGTAAACTGTGATGGAGATGTCTGTGTGTTTGAAGACCTGATCCAGTATCTCTGACACGCTCGTCCACTTGAGTCGATCCAGGCCACAGCCGATACTGTCAGAGAAATAGATAAAGAATTTAACTACCACAGCAACTTAATAAATGCCACAATTAGTTGATTTTAAAATGAATTTGTTTATTATTATTTCTCTCAATTAAGGGTCACAAAAGAGAAAAGAAATCATACAAACCGAGGCATCGATATTCTTGATACTTGGTTCTTCAGGCAATGTGACCTCATGTCCTCCAGGCTCTGTCTCAGGCTGTCATAGGTGGGTTTCTGGCTTGCCTTTTTCTTTGTGATCTAAAATAAAGTAATAGAAAAAACAACATTTCATTGCACTAACCACAACAGCTTTTGGATAAAATCTCTCGATTTGTCTAAAAGTGTACATCTAGTGAAGTTTAATCAACATGTGTACCAGATAGTAGACAAAGCGTCCATCGCTTTTCAGTACGGCACACTGTCCTGTAACTTTTTCTGTTTGGATTATAAAGAATAGAAAGACAAAAAGAAATATAATATCCACATTAGAACAAAGCTTGATAAAAAAAAAAAGATTCATAAATCCCTAGACCCTTAATAAAAACACCGGAAGACACACACACACAAAAAGTTAGAAAGTAGAGTTGTTTATCAAAAAGTTTACTAGCCTGAGAACCAAACAAATCCAAAAGCAAAAACTCATGTGTCATTGCTGTGGCACAAAGTGTCTGTGCACTATCCTGTTCAAACACATCCTCCCTCTAATCTGCCAAGACATTTGATGTAATACTAGGCCTTGTTTGACACAAACATTTTAGAGAAAAACTGACGTGCCATTTTTAACAATTAATATGGAAAAACAAAAACAAAAGAGCAACACGTGTGCGTTTCAAGTCAGTGTTACACCATCACAGCTCATCTGTGATTGTATGACTGTACTGCTATCTTTCTATTCAGAGACACTGAATCTGTTGTTAATATCCTTTTATAACCAAAAATAAAGCTTCCAGACTGAAGCGTCCACATGATCTGTCAGTGCCTTGCAAAGCATTCGAGTATCTTCGTGTTGTGTTTAGAGAGACCCTGCACCTCTGAAAACTCCCCAAAACTTTCACATGTTAAGGCAAACTTATTCAACCTATTCCTCACTTCAAATGTTCTCAGAAACAAAGTTCAGCAAGTTATTTTTGAAACATAAGACAACGTTTCCAAACGAGTCAGCAGATGGGTGTTTGCTCAGTTTTAGGAGGTTACACAAGAGAGCGAGCACCTGTCAGTCATCCATTATGACGCTGGTAAGTGGCACGCCCAGCAGGATACAAATACAAAGTCACATTTACACATTTGTCATACGATACTACCTTGACTTTCTGTAAGAGTGAATGTGTGTGGAAGAATATGAGTTCATGTGTACACAGAGTCAGACAAAATTGATACAATGTGATACTCTCAGACAGTGTAGAAAAAACTCCTAACCGAGGCTGTTACAAAAGGAAAGCGAGTGAGGAGGAGGTTAAAGGCTTTTAAAAAAAACTGTGTCCATGCTGGTAAAATGATCACAAGACATCTTCATCCCTGATGAATCTTTAATGAAAGGGTTGACTCACTTTGCTCTTTTAACTCAGTCACCCCTTGAAACCTCTTTCTGAATTCCACAGCTATGCCTGCCCCCATACGGATGTCCTCGCTGATGCAGTGGGCCAGAGCTTCACGCGCAGGGCAGGAGAACAGGTCCCCGGTGACATAACTCAGCCTCCACTTGTGTTCTGCAGGCTAACCAGGAGGGGGCAGCATTAGACAATGTCGTGAAGCATAACGACGGAATAACAAATACAGTAAACACTGGTGTCTTGACGGAGAAACCCCAGAAACTGAAGTTTACCTTAGTTGTGTGGGTGCTGGCCGACATATGAGGTTCGGACGACATTGACAAGCGAGGGTAAAGCACTTGCAGGGCGATTTGATTTGCTGTTAAGTATCTTGAACACACACTACAAACACACGGAAGTATCGACATTCAATTTCTGCTGGAAGACCTGTTTGCTAGTTTGCACAGTACGCTGTGCGCTACTACAGTCGCTCGTATGACTTAAAAACTGCTACCTGCAGAAAGCTGTTTAACTTACGTAAATAACACCGTTCTCGGAAGGTTAGTTGGTTTGGAGGTGTATGAAAAGCTGCTACGTAACATATCGTCTCGCGAGAAATAGCGAGACCCTGTGGACGATCACGCCTTCGGAATGTGAAGGTTTGTCAGATACATATGCAAAACAAATATTTTAACTTTTTCATTAGAATAATTGCAAAGCATACTTTAATAGAACCCCATTTTTAACACTATACACTAATGTTTGTGTTTAGAAGTCTTTTATTCAACGCCTATCAATAAAAGTTGGCTACTTCCTGTGGTCTCCTAAATTTATTTGGTGTTTTATGTTTTAAGAAATTCACATTTGACATTTATTGTGATTTATTAATATGTTTATTGGATAACTCTTTTTTTGCTTATATTATTACATATAAGAAAATAAAGCAAGGGCAGACAAACAAAACCTACATCATCATACGCAGCAATAAATGAAAGCTTGTGAAAATCTCAGCACTGATGTGGACATGTATCTAAATATGATACAACAGCATATAGCACGTTAGCAGTCAGACAGTATCAGTGTTTTATTTTATATACATATAAACTGCAATATACACAAAATCACAATATGAATAGTTACACATCAGGATTGTGCATGACAGACTGACGGTCTGTGCTTCCCCCTAGAAGTCCGCACTACGGCGTCGCTCATTGAGCCAGTCTCCGGGGTTCACATCCATCTGCAGCATCTTCATCACCCACTTGTCCCTCCGTGCTCCATCGATGAACTCATCCAGTGAGAGCTCCCCTAAGTGACGCAGGACAGTTATTCTTAGTATACATTTCTTCATTCCTGATAGATGACCATTGTAAAGCTTGCACCCACCTATCCTTTTAATATAAACAAGCAATAACGAATACGCATACAATTTTACAATTAGTGCTTCACAATGCCACAGGTGTTTTAAATCATCCATGGAACATTTTAAGCCGTTAGGAACCATTGCAAACACTCACCATCCCCATTTTCATCAACCAGCTCAAATATCCGGTCAACCACTTGGTCTGGGGTCAGCAGATTACATTCTTCATCCAGCTCTCCATGGCAGGCTTTCTTCAGCCGATAAATAGACTGAGAGTTACAGGAAAATATGTTACAGTGACTCCTTCACTGACTAAAGTTCATTAGTCAGTCAATTCAGCTGCATAATATCAACTATGCAGAACGCATGGAGACTTTAAAATAGTAAATATTACCTCCACAATTTCTAGAAGCTCTGTTTTGTCGATGCACCCGCTTCCATCTTTGTCATACATTTTGAATGTCCATTTAAGTTTATGCTCCAGTTTTCCTCGAAGGACTAAGTTCAAAGCTGCCACATACTCCAAGAAATCAATGGTGTTGTCCTGTGTGCACACAAGGTTCAAATGTTGTGAAGGAATACAAGGATGTGACTAAGAACCTAAATGTTTACTTCAGTGTGGACTTTAACCTGTCAGAGAATAGGGAAAATTATCCATTATTCCTAGAGCTAAGCTGAAACATCCAGTTTGCCTGCTGTGTATACCCTGAAAACCCAAAAAGTATTCTCAGTGAAATTGATACATGAGCGTTTATGACATTTTTCCTTACTTGTACAAATTAAGTTAGCCCTCAAAATTGCTGCAAATGAGTTTTCTGCCCTTCAAATATTTAAAATGATAATGGGCATCAGCTGAAACAGCACAAGCAACCTTCCGAATCAACAAATGTGTATTAATATCTTGTCCTGCTGTGTAGTTTGGTAACAATGTTAAAATGAGACAGAACTGAAGTTTGTACTTACTCCGTTTTTGTCAAATGCTCGAAACATGTTTTCAATGTAATCTGCAGCTTCCTTGTTATGAGTAACGCCAAAAAAACTCTTGAACTCGTGCATGAACAGCGTTCCACTTGGGCATTCCACAACAAATTTTTTGTACCATTCCTGCAGCTCCGCCACATCGATTTCCTTGTCTTGGTCACTCTCTTCACTCAGGCGTTGACCCATGTTGGTAATATTTTTATTCTTGCTGAAAATAACAAATATTATCTCTTACATTACACAAATCTGGTTTGACCTGGTTACATTTTTTAAGCTTCCACCTACATTACAAAATGAAAAAAGTGCTCAGTTACAGAGTCAGTGGCTGCGGCTAAGTTTGTGCAAATCAGCAAAAACCAAATTGACCAATATGGCATGAAAGTCCATAGAAGCTGAATTGTTATTCGGCTCTCAATTGTGGCAAATCCTTACTGAAAGTGAGGATGAGACACAGACTGCTATGGATCACATGATAATGGATTAGAAATGAACACTTGTCAAATTCAATTAGTCCACAGCCAGATTATGAGAAGATTGTGCTGCTGCTTGTATCTATACTAAACTAGAAGAAAAACAATACTGTGTGTAAAAGTTGTGGGGGGAAATGACATAAAAGGGTTTTAAGGATCTCTGATTTCATTCAATTTTCACAAATTAAAATGTATTATTATTTAATTATATGATTTAAATTTACTTTAAGGCATAAAATGCCAAAGCTAAGGCCTAAAGTCTGTATAGTGTATAAAAGTTTTGAATCGAGTGATTTAAGGCTTTACAAAGCAGAGCTAGAATTCAAATTTTAGTTTTTGAGGTTATTTAATTGAGGGGAAAATCAAATGAATTGATAGAATGATCAAACAAAAGGTCAAGCACATTAAAATAAAGTATTACCTGTGGACTAATAAGTAATCTATTCCAAAATAGAAAGCTCCTGACCCGTCTGATAATTCACTCAGCTCAGTCCTTTAGTTATCCCTGGAAACCCTGACCTTCAGGTGCCAGGTAATTAACTGGTACCCTGATTACTCTATGAATGCCCACTCTAGTCTTACTGAAGCCTATAATAAAATTGTTGTCACTAGTGATGTGCATTTAAATCCACCTCATATCTTAAAATAGAAATTCTATTTTGGAAAAGGGTCAAACATCAAGCAGGCTTTTGTTGTTTTGGTTTTTTTTGAGTAGAAAGCAGACTTGGAAACAGCTATACTTTTTCAATAGAACACCAGCGTTAGCAGGATCTTATCTTTTGTTTATAGGTGAAAACATGGCTTGGCCCATTTCCTTCCTGGCTAAAATATGCGCTGACAACAGGAGTAGTGATAATCTTAGCTTAGAGGTTTCAAGGCCATTGAGGAGTCACTGGATGATATCCTTGCATGATTAAAATGATTCACACCTCCTGTCTTACACAAGAGATATTCCCCCTCACCCAGTCATCGTACAAAGGGTTTTACCTGTGCTGATCACCCGTTTCTACACCCATGCCTGGCAGTTTTCTGTAATGTATTATATATATATGTGTGTGTGTGTGTGTGTGTGTGTCATTGTTACTTCTAGAGTTTTAGCTTAGTAAAATAACGTCACAGAGAACTGCTGCAAGCTGGTTATTTTCTCTTTTCTATACCTTTCTCTATAAACTATAAGACTGCAGGGGAAGATCCCAGTAGATCAGCAGTTTCAGAGCAGCCTGTTTAGCAACAAAAGTCAGTCAAATCACCCTTTCTTCCTATTCTGAGACTTGCTTTGAACTTTAACAAGTGTTCGTGACCAAGTCCAAATGCCTCAAAGACATTTACATTAAACATTTGCACCTAATAATGTGGCTGTTGAAAAACACTATGCTATCAAACTCATGTTTTGGCTAAGGTTATGGTGTACCACCAGCATATAAATAAACTATGCTAACATTGACATATATATCGCTGAAAGCAGAACGTTTGAGTGGAATGATTTCACAAGTGTGACTAAAATGCTAGATATCAACAGATAGGTGATACAGACAACAACTGTACATAAAATTTCGTATTTTTCTCTGGGCTAAAATTTTATAATGTCAGGAAATGTTTCTATTCTCATAACATTTTGAGTGCAGCTAAACAATAATTCCCTGGACACAATTGTTGTGTTAACATTAACCCGGATAAGCAACTCCCTTAACACCAGCTGGGCAAAGTACGGTACACTTCAAATTTCAGCATTTATTGCTTTCCATGAATACTATGATACAAGCGCAAGCCTTCAGTTTCCAGCGATGATCAGTTTTACGAAGGCAGTGGACATTTATTACAAGTCTACAAAAACTGATTTACATACTGATACATACTGTAAAAATTCCTAATTATCAAAAGTGACGACTGTAAACTAAGGTATGACATACATACAGTGTAAAAGTACCTTGTATTCTGTTTACAGGGCTTGATGCAGAAATGGCTACCCTTAAGCAAAAGCAATATTCTATCTAACCAAACTGGTTACTACAATACCGTTTTATACTGGCTTCATAGAATGAAAACCAAAACTATAACATTTTCCACATCCTTCAAGGGGTCAAAGCTGACAAGTGCAAGATAATGTTAATAAGAAATATATTTACGGTATGTGCTTCATAGAAAAAGCAAACAGAAATATGTGAAGCATTGCTTCACATTCTATATGGCAGGTGTCCTCGTTCACCTTAAGAGACACATTCATTAGTGAGATAGTCAAAACAACTGTGCTTAGGCTAAAACAAACTCTATCAAACATATCTTTATGGAAATACATGCCGAATGAATAATGAAAATTCAGAGTACATCAGTTACATTAGTTATTAGGGTTCAATTATTACGTTCAGATATAAAAATCAGGGAAAAAAGATTAGAAAAACTTTTAGTCAACAGTGAAAAAGGCAGTCTCCATAATCTTCTTTTACATCCATGCCTTCCAGTTTAAAGACCAGGTGATGTGAGGCCTTGAGAATTGAAACTGATTAGGACAAAAAGATCCTTCTGTGAGGAATCTAGAGGTTCACATCACTCTTGGTCCTTACAGGTCCACAGTGCTACAGATATACCCTTGGTGTGGTATCATACAGTGTAAAAAAAGAAGAAAAAAAAAAGGTCAGATGGCAGACAGGCCTTGAAGTTAGTCAAGTTCCCCAGGCTCTATTGCAGTCTCTGCACTCTTTGAAATGCCAGCAACGCCCTCTGTTGACAAATCTGGTGAATTACTGGAAGAGGGTATCTGCTTGTCACTGCTTAAGTCATCTCCATCGCTGCTGTTTCCTTCCCCACTGTCCAGCTCAAAACTTTCCTCTGATGGAACAGGCTGCTCAGATTTGTCCACAGTGCTATCGCTCTTCAGACTGTGATCAGCCGTATCCTCAGATGAGTCTTCTTCCACCTCAGAGGGTCCTGATTGTGTGCTTTTTGGCTCTGGAAGCAAAGTAGAAGGTATTTTAAGTGACATTCTGCGGCAACTAACTGGTAGGCTATCCAGCTGAATATGTCAATTTAAAGACTAGTGCAATAATACTTTAATATGGAAAGACACATCAATGCACCTTTATCAGAAGCTTAGAAGGTATAAGGTGAGAGATTTTCACAAAACTATTCAGATCATTTGCCTGTTTGAAGGGCACAGAAATCTTGCTTTAACTTTAGGCTAACTAGGTTTTAGTCAGTTTGCATTTATGTTCTACTACAGAGAAATGGCAACAGCCAAGAGATCTGTACTAAAAAGATCTATGTTGTCTTTTTTGTAACACGTATAAGCCCCTGTGTATTTGGATTTATAAGAATGCAACTATTATGAAGACACTATCAATTACTGTAGTGTCAGAAGTCATAAAATAGCCTAAATAAGGATCATGAACACATACCATGATTGTCCGATACACTAGGTGTGTCACAAGATGTTCCACTTTTGTATTCTTGACCACAGGAGTGTTTTGAAGACTCTGGTGTCTCTGGCGAGCTCTCTGGCGAGCTCTCTGGCCCGCTCTCTGGCCCTTGATGGCAAGACGACTCATTTTTTTCATTTGTTGTTTCATTCTCCTCCGTTTCATCAAATTTCAGTCTCTTCACCTCTTGCTTATCACCATCAGAATCCTCTTCTTCTGGGTGTTTATTCTTTATCCCACTATTTGGCGTCATCTCACCTTCTGATAGTGAGGTTTCACTGAAACAAATACAGTAAAAACTGTTAAACAGATTATATACTGAAATGCCAGCCAATGAGTTGCTCTTTGTTTGTTTTTTTCTTAAGGCAGGGTCTTGACAAAACCTAATTATAAACGAGAGGTCAAGAGAGGAGATATAAAAAAACTAACAAAAAACTAAAAAGCAGGAATTAGTGTAGTGTAGTAGTGTGTCAAGAGTATAAAACACTCTTGATAGGACATATTACCAGATCAAACAACTTACCTTACGCACTGCTCCTCCACCTCCTCTGTGGCTGGCTCTGGTTCTTTGCTGACTGGACAATCAGGGAGCCCGTTGGTGGAAAGTGATGTTGGCAATGACAGCTTTGGTCTGTTAAGTGGTTTTGGTGTGTCTGGCCCATTCACATTTCTACTCCAAAAGAACAAACTATTATTTCTGACAGGCAAGATAGCTTTGTCTTTACTATACTGTGGTTGTCCTTATGTAATACGGCTTTAAAATGTTCCCACTTGCTAGCAGTTTATGAAGCAATTTCAAATTTGTATAAATCAGTCACTGACATTTTGCACCCACCTGTCTGTATACAGAGAAGAGTTGCCAGGAAACATCACCCCATTCATTCTGTTTATACTGGATGCCCCATTTTTCCTTTAAAGAGGTAGAAAGGCACAGGTAACTGGCTGTTAAATGGCTGCCGTAAGTGTGACTCAATAATAATGCATAAAATCTCAGGGGACCATTACTGTCAACAGAAGCAGCTTGAGAAAAATACAGCACACAGAAGAGCAAAGGAAACAGAATCTTAACAGCCAATGTACTCACTCTGATGTGGGGTAGATACAGCTCACCACCATTACATTCTGAAAAGGAGAAAAAAATATAAGCTTTTTTTTCAAGCCATGAAATGTACATTTACATTCTGATATGCTAATATTGTTTATCTTTTTGTTCAAATACTAAGATAATATGGTTTATTGCTCACCTTCTCCAAACCCCTGAGAAACTTGTCTGTTCCTGTGTAGTTTCGCTTAGGGTCCATAAGGAGTTCACACAGACGCTGAATGGTGAATGGGATTCTGTAAAGTTAGAGAAATATTTAGGATCAGGGAACAGATGATGATGAGTATAAGCAAGTAAGAGTTTAATACATGCAGCAAAAAAGAGAGAGAGAGTAAAAAAAGAATAATCTGCATGTATCTGGTCAGCCACAGTCATAAATGATCACAAGCTATGATGCAAATAATTTAGTGAGATTGCTTATTAACATAACACTTCATATAGTTTGTTTTAAAGTGTTAAAAGTGTTCCCAGTGCACACACCAATTGTTCAAATACAGATATTTGAGAGCAAGGCAATGATTTTAGAACCTAAAAAGGCTGCTTCCAACTAAATACGTTACTTTGCAAAATATGCCCAAAAACTATTCTCACTGAAGGTGGAATCACTAGATCTGCTTCACCAAACACTGTTGAATACACCCAGGCTACTAAGCAGGAGACGCTAGCAGTTGGTGATGTGAGGCCCAAAAGTAAACAAATGACTCCATCCAGCATTGCTGGAGCGCTTGCTAGTTGTACTCTATATGATAGCAAGATCACATCCCATTGTTCATTTTTTATATCACAATATTGTGCAACCTCCCAAAGAGTTATAATGTTAAGATACCTTGGGTATTGTTAAACACTTCTTTTATTCTTTTAATTAAAATTTCCAGGGGAAAACACTCGGTATACTACTGTGTCACTGCTATTGCACTATAAGCCTGCTGTTGGCATCTTGTTTCAGTAGATTCACACTGCAGTCACACTGCCTGCAAGATTCAATTAGCAATTCAGTATTTTTTCACCTATCAGAAATATCATTATTGCAGATTTTCTTAAAATATTGTGATATCATTTATGAGGGTATATTGCCCACCCTGTTAGTCACAGTGCAGCACACAGTGGGCAGAATAAAATATGAGTAAACCTTGTACATTTTTTATATAAAATGCATGCTCAAACGTTTTTGTGGTTATGTTTTGATTTAACAGACAGCATATAAGAATACCAATAATAAAAACTATTGGTTAAAACTCAGTCACTACTGAAGTTGTGACTAAGGATTTGTTTACCATTGCTCATTATAATCTTAACTCACCCATTGTATCCATCCACTATTTTTAAGATCCTCTTCCTCATTTCTTCAAATGGGACAAACTCTACATTGGGATTATGTGGTCCTCTCTGTTCTGGTGTTGCAGCATGAAAATCATCCATGACTTTTTCCAATTTAAACATGAAGTATGTTTTGAACTGTGACCATGGGATCCTGTAAGATAATGCAAGTTTGCTTTAAACAAATCTGCTAGGGCACTGCTGATTTTATTTGCAGGAAAACTGATGTCAGTATTTCTGTTTGGCAAAAAGAAAAGTGTAAAATTGTTAAGTGCAGTTGTGTAAAATTTGAAAATGGGTGTAGCCATCGTTCTTGACATGTACCCATTGTACTCACATCGGTTGCCCCGTCTTGGCAATATGACACAAAAATTGCTCCAATGGGGGACAGGTGTCTTTCTTCCCTTTCTTCTCAAAATCTGCAAAAGCCAACATTGAGGGGAAAAAAAGAAAGTTTAACTTTAATAACTTTAAAACAAGCTAGGAAACAACGCTGATCCCCAAGATAATAAAACAAATGCATGCGGCTGCACTGAACTAAATATGAAAGTTGAATACTTTTAAAATAACCTGAGAAGATAATGTTTGGTTTCAGGCTTCTCCAAATTACAGTGACATCAATTAAAATATTTACTGCTGCATCAAAAGACAATACATTTATTAAAGAAGACCAAATATTAAGTGCAACTTCATAAAATCCCCAAACCGTTCTCAGTTAACTATATGGAAAGTTCCCACAAGTTAGTTAGCTAGCATTTTATTGTTAGCAGCATGTTGTGACGTTATCAAGCTAGCTGTTTACATAATCGCTAAGCGTCCGTGGGGAAATAAAAAGGTGTAAAGTGTGTGAAGACGAAATTTTTGCATGCAGAAGACAGCATTAAAATGGTGAAATCATGCAGAGACTGAATTCAGAGACGCTAGATGCTTCTTCTAAACGCTAGTTGTTGTTGATGAGCTAAGTTACGAGATAACGTAGTTAGCAAACATGAGACATTTTGCTCATGGCATTAAACCAAACATAAAGGAAATAATTAAGCTAATAATAACTCATTTAACAACTGCAAACATTGCCTTGAAACGCTTCCAACAATGCGTCGATGTCCATTGCTGTGGCCAGTCACAGGCAAGAAATACTTGCAGGTTAGTATCACGTTAGCAGGTAGCAACCCAACAAAGCTGGTGGCAGTGACGACTGCGCATGTCAGCAATTACGTATTCACATTTGCGGAAGACGCGAAGATCAACAAAGCAGAGCTCTACCCCCCGCAAAGAAATAAGTTGCTAAAATTAAAATACTTGTTATTCTCGCCGCGGAGGTATTAATATTTTCATTTACTGGATGTGCAGGATTACGTGACGGAAACTTCTCGATCGCTCTGGCGCGCTGTAGATGCCGCAGGCAGTCAGCGGGGCGTCATCGTTTTGTGTTGTGACGGCGCAAACCGGTGAAGCGACCAATGAGTCAGCAGCTGATCGTGGTTAGTTTTACCTAAGGAGCCTATATATTTACACCGCGGACGACGGCAACAGTGAAAGCAAGACATCGGCTAGTTTTTAATACGTGGTCACTTGGCTTTCAGTGGTAACGATGGCAGTTCCAGTAGCTGCATTACAACTGAGCTCATCATCCAGCCCGAGTCTGCTGGAGCACAACATTCATATCAGTGACAGAAATTTGGGAGGGATTTCTAATAACAATAACAATGGAAATGACACCCTGCCTTTACATTCTCCGTGGACATTCTGGCTCGACAGGTAAGAAACTGTTTCATTTCACCTACTCCCGCTTGTCTTAGCAGTTGCTGTAGTTGTCTGGGTGAACTCTTTGTTGTTGACCTCTTATGGAGAACAAAGAGGGGAAATGAATTTATCAGGCCTCTACTGTAAGTCAGGCATTGCAGCTTAGATAATATAACAAGTGATCTTAACAGCAAAACGCGGATTGTTGTTTTTTTTTCTTTATTTAATCAGAAAAGAACATTGCACGAGATACACATACAAAATTTTTGGTAATGGTGATGCAGCTTATTATCTGCCAACTGTTTCCTGTCTGACCTACATAAACAATTCCTCTTCTTGGAAGGATCTTAAAATAAGCAAAGGGTGTAATTATTACTGGCTGCCTGAATATTAATAACTCGGTGTGATTTCAGATAAGGTCACTGTACGTTCTTATTAGCACAGGTGTTATTCTGTTGCTGCTCATGTCATTGTTATTGTTTAGTGAGTCACTACTTCTGTTTAAGTAAAATTTACTTTTACTTTTCAATAAAGTTTCTAGTTTGACACTAAGTAATCACACTAAGTAAGCAACACAGAGTTACACAAGCCCATCGTCCACTGTGTGCACAAATCAGAGGGTGCAGTGTTCAAACGGGGTCAGTGTTGTTTACTGTTTACTGGCGTTTTTGTCATCTGATCCCCCCCCCCCAAAAAAAAAAACTCTCTACCTCATCCTGTCTGCTCAAAGGGCATGATCTGGACACATGTGATTAATATAGCTCAGAAAAACGGTTTATTTAGTTGATCTGAGATATTTATAAGCTTGAATTTAAAAAAGAAAAGAAGGTAGAATCTGATTTTCTTTTTGTGATAGATCTCTACCAGGAACAACAGCAGCTGAGTGTGAGTCAAACTTGAAGAAAATCTACACTGTGGAGACTGTCCAGGTACATGACTACACAAAGTGGTTGTACATTTGTTGGTGGTTGGTGTTTAAAATGTTTATGATTGATGTCTTTGTATTTAAAAGCAATTCATAATTTTATTCAAAGTACTCTCAGCTCTTGACTAAGCGTCTTGTAATAGGAATGCCAGTTTATCAGTGGGTGTGTGTAGATAAGAGTAATGAGGAAGTTCTTTTTGGCCACTGCAAAATATCATCAAGGCCAAATGTCTGTACTCTGTGTGTTGGTAAATGGTTCAATAAAATGACCCATTTCCTCTGTTCACCTTTGCTCTGGAGTAGAACTTTTGGAGAGTTTACAACAACATACCTGGGGTCTCCAGCTTGCCACTGAGATGGAGCTATCATCTGATGAGAGGAGAAAGAAAACCACTCTGGTGAGATGAACCTCAAGAACAACATTTGTTTTCACATGATGTCATTTTTATCATTTGTAATGGCACTTCCTTGTTTGCATACAGGGAAGAAGAAAGCAATGCCAAAGGTGGTGTGTGGAAAATGAAAGTACCCAAAGAATGCACTGTAAGTTTTACAACACATTTAAGCGTTTGTTTTGTACACTATCTACTTTCATGATCATTAAATAAAGCTGTCTTCTCATTTATAGTCTGCTGTGTGGAAGGAGTTGCTTTTGGCTATTATTGGAGAGCAGTTCAGTGATTATTGCGCTGCAGGTAAAATTCTTTTAAATGTTCTTGACTGTGATTAT
>NW_005187445.1:1904441-1910324 GCF_000239375.1 Pundamilia nyererei | reverse complement strand
TTTTTTTTTACAGAGGATGAAGTAGTTGGAGTCAGCGTTAGTATAAGAGACAGAGAAGATGTCGTTCAGGTCTGGAATGGAAATGCTTCTTGTGTTAGCGAGTCAAACATCATAGGAAGGATCAACGAGCTCCTTCCACAAGTACCTTTTAAAGCGGTGTTTTATAAACGTGAGTATTTTCTTCTTTTCTTTGGGTGCGGTATTATCATTTTTAATGACTGAAATCATGAGATGTGATAAGATCTTCTGTTATATTTCAGCCCATGAGGAGCACCATGCTTTCGAAGGAGGTAGATCAAGACATTAGCAACTCTCAAGAACCTTTTTTTGTGTGGGTTTGTTTTGTTTTGTTTTGCTCATGAACGTGTTTTAATTTTCTTTTGGGGGGGGGGAGGGGTTGTGATAATACTGGGGTAAATTTTGGAGCATTCGATTTGCTTCATGTATCATTTTAATTACCTCAATGTAGTTCACGTATAAAGCCTCAAAGTCAAGGAAATTTCACATCTTTTAAGTATTATTGTCATACATGATAAAAAAATATCATTGTTTTAGTCTAAAGTAAAGCCATTTTAGTTTAAATATGTCTACAGGAGTATTTGTATGTTTTAAGTATTTTTTTATTTTATTTATTTTTTTATTTTAATACTGCACAATTTTACAGAATTGTAACCAAAACAGTCATTTGTGTAGATGTATTCTAGCTTACTTTGTGTAGTTTACCAAGAACATAAAAAGCTAGATCTTTGAACTACATCTAATTTTGGGGCAAATTTGAGCAAAGAAAGTATCACAAGCAAACCTTTATATTAACAACACATTACACAGCTTTTCTAGCCAACAATTTTATCTTTTTGTAAATTACAGTAAGAAAATACTGTTGTCTGTTCAGGACAAGATGAATAATTAGTATTCTGTAAGGCGACTATGTGAATATAAATTGCACTTTTTTTTTTCTTGTGTAGAATAAGAAGAATGGGGAAAAGAATATGTTAGTGTTACAATAAAGTGACCTTGGTGCACAAGACACCTTGAGTAGATGCTGAGAAATATATGCAATAATTTCTATTCTGTAGGGAATTTGCCGTGTTGTGGTTGTCATTTTTATTTAAGCCTCTGCTCCATATCAAGCACTTTGTACTGTGTATATAAGACGTCTCATAATCCCTCTGGAGTTAACAGCATATGGAGTTGTGGTAACTGAGACCAAATACAATTTGGTTTTGTGTCACCTATCTAATCAAGTGCAATGTTTTTATGTATTCTCTTAAGTCTGAAGTACAGAAAACTGCCCCCAGAAAAATATGACCAATAAATACACAACACAGAGAAAGCTATCACGAGGGCACAAAGAAGCTGTTGCTGTTTGGAGCCAATTTAAATATTTTTAAGAAGAGATGTTATTGTAGCAGCAATGCCAAAACTACAGGAAAAAAGTTCATTAGTGATAGTTTATTTCTGTTGTACTAAGGTGGTTTTAGTTTCTCGAAAATTCGTTGCCTCTGTGGTGTCATATGAGTAAACCTATGTGCAATTTAAAATCAGCCATGTTTAAGCATTGTCAAAATTCATGTTAAAATGTCTCACAAAAGGCGCCTTTTCAACAGAGCTTTTTTTTTTCTTTTTTTTTTAACTGATACTGCAATACTCATACAATTGACTTGATTTCCACAAAATTACCATTGACACCAACAGAAAGACTGCTGCTGTCATTTATCAATCAAATGTTGACGTATTTGTAATGTGGCTCAGCTTCAGTACTCTGCTAGATGAATATAGCACTTGCCAAAATTGCTTTCTTTAACCCGTAACGTTCCGTTTTTATAGTAACGTTAAGAGCACATACTTTAGGATAAGAGAATAACAATAGCATTTCCTTGCACATGTACAGCTGACTAGTCATTGCAGATCTCAGACCTTGTAACTGATTGTTGATCTTGGAAGGTGCCTTGTGTTCATCAGCAGTTTACATTGTTAAAGTCTTCTGTTTGTATGATTTGTATGATGATGTTTAAAAGAAATAAAAATGTTCAAACTTTCATGTTTTTCTTTCTTTTTATTGATACTTTTCTGCTATAGTTTAATTAAACTGAATATGAAAGAATATACTGAAATTTTAGGTGCTATCATAATAGAAAAACACTGTCGAAAGGAGTCCCAGAAAAGGTCATGTTTTAGAAGTGTCTTCCCTTCTTCTTGCCAAAGATCACTGCCTGAGCATTTAAGGTACTGTAATATATGCAGAGCACTGTCCACTTCCTGCTGTGACAAAACAAATTTCCCACGTGTGGGACTAATAAAGGTTATCTTATCTTAATCCTACACCCTACGGTACAGCGAATGGGGGGGGGGGATGATAAACTACTTCGTTTTTTATTTTTATTTTTTAATTTGTAACGTGGCTGTCGGTTTCTTAAGAAACAAAAATCAAATGTATTTATGGTTTTGATTTCATGCCATCCACAGGTAAAATATCTCCCTCTTGCGGTCACATAGAAGCACGGGTATGCAAATAGAAGGGTCCATTTTCATCTCTTAACTCTAGTTGTCTTTGCTGAAGATTTGGCGTTTTTGTTGCGATTATCATTAAGCCTTGCGGAGTTTTATCACCCGTAAGGTCCATATTAACAGCCCTGCCAAAAGTACTGAGCCAGAATTTTGTATTAATCGACGTTTAGAACGTACTAAAATAATATATGGCGAACCTACCTTCAACAGAGAAAGTGGAAATAGCGCCCTTTTGCACTAGACTGAGTAACCTCAGTGCATGCTAATGGTTAAAAACTACATAAATGAACACATCCTGTCACATATACTACGAAAACAATATGATTATTACTAATCCAGTTTAAAACTATATTTATTTATTTATTTTTAAATATCCTTTAAATTCTGATACAGTAGAAGTTTTTTCTGTTGATTGACACTTGAAGCCACCTATGCAGACTTTATAAAATGAGTGCATACAAGCAAACGTTGATAAGCTTTCTTCTTTTTTTTTGGATAATATTCGAAGAGTGGGTTATTTATTTTTTGTTATTTTATTTTAAATATTCACATTTGTATAAATAGGCCGTGGACCTGTACTTCAGAATGGAGACTATTTCTTCTATGGACAAGAAACTATGATTTTGTTTCCTGATAAAATGCGTCAAAATTTAAGCCGCTCTCAAACAGTCCGCGTGTGAACCTGACGTCACCATTGTTTACTTTTACCTAGGCCACGCCCTCTGTTAGCAACTTGTGGCTAGCTCGGTACCGAGGAAGGCACTGCTCCGAGGGATCTGCTTCAGACACCACCCCGAGTCAAAGACTATCCGCGTGTACATAATTCTGTGAGTAAGCGTTAATTCACCCTAGCGCGTTCACCCATTAAATGAACACAAAATGTAACATTACATGTATTGTTATATTAGCGTGGGGAGCGAAACGAAGAGGAGAGACAGAAACGTTTCTTGCAAGCTAGCGTCAAGACTGCTGTTAGCTTTTGTTGTAGCAGCTACTTTGAAGGAAAATGCTTCCCGCAGTGTTGGCCGTTTTTCTGCCTGTTATTTATTGTTATTCGATAAGGCTAGGTCATGTGTATAGTTAACATGCAGACTTTCTAACCTCCCGTTTTCTCCGGATGCGTGTTTTATATTAGCTTATGGCTCAAGTCCTTAACGGAAATCTCAGATTGCAGTGGTGATGTTAACGGATATCGATTCCGTTCTCATTGATAATTACATTGCTTTAATTAACAAAATAATGTCTGTTTCAGATAACGTTCATTTGTCTTTTTAAGCTGATATTTTAGGTGTTGGGTGGGTGTTGAAATTTTCGGCTGTGCCCTGCGCTCTGGATGTAGTTAGGCGTGACGCTGAGTTAACTTCAGACAATACAACCTCAGCTTGTTAAATGTGGAATGACTATATTATTAAAACAGTCGTATGTCTTGCACAGACCAGCCTATCGCTTTGAATGCTTATACTTAAGATGGGCAGTCGTACCTCGTAGACGAAAGCAAACTGAAACCTAGACTTAGCAACTGGTTCAGCTGGTACATGTAAATTGTAATGGGTTAGATTTAAGCGCCTTGTAATTCATTTTAAGTAACAATACTATGTTAAAATGTACTGTTTGTTTTTGTTGATCTGAAGCTGATGCTAGCAACATTTTCTGGCACAAATGGATAAAAATCCACATTAACCTTTCAGCAAATTGCAATTCATTCGACTGGTCTGAGAGGAAACTAGGTTTCTGCACCACAGCAAGGCTCAATTTTTAGGCTTATAAAATCTACCCCAGGTTTAGCATGAAGATTAAAAGAAAAGTCACTTTAGAAAGTAAGATCCATATGTAAAGGACTACCACCCAGTTCCACCCAGATTCAAATCCACTACAAAATCAAAACTCAGCACTGTCTTTTTCTCTCTCGTTTTTTAAGCACATGCATGTGTCTTTTATAGATTTCTCACAGCAGTCTACTAAATATAATTCTGAGAAAATGGGTATCATATAGCTTTGTCAGTATCACTCTTACATAAGTTAACAGTTAAAGAGTATATTATTCAGCTTTAGTTACTGACTTTTACTGATACGACATAGTAGTTCATCCATGGAATTAGTCAAAATATATTCATGTACAGGATTTATTTCTTTATGAAAAGCCCATTTGCAGTGTTTGCTTACGTAAAAAAAATAGTACTGGTTTTCATTACTAGAAAGTTGCCTTTGAGGCAAGACCAGTAAAAATGAATGCACTTGCTGTTCAGTCCATCTCAAAAATGCTGGCACTACAGCACAGTTGGATGAAATTCTATTTTGTTGCATGCATAACAAAACATGTGAGGAAATCACACTATATTCGGCCTGGATTTTAAAACTAAGAGCAACCCCCAACCTTGTTTAAGAAAAAAAGAAAGAAGCTTTTTACTGGAAGCACTGCCCTCTGTCTACAGAGCTAATCCTGAAAGCAGAAGCAAACTGTGGATGTCTCATCAACAGCTGTCTGTTTTAATCAGT
This sequence comes from Pundamilia nyererei, assembly GCF_000239375.1. Taxonomy (NCBI): domain Eukaryota; kingdom Metazoa; phylum Chordata; class Actinopteri; order Cichliformes; family Cichlidae; genus Pundamilia; species Pundamilia nyererei. The sequence continues at coordinate 1,905,320 of NW_005187445.1, read as the reverse complement.
TATGTTTAATGTTATAAATTGTAGGAATTACCTACTTTTTACCAGCAGGTTTTGACTCGTCAGTGAATGACACATCACCACTGTTAGACATAGCTTTCTATTCTACGAACCCCCACGTTTTCAAAGATTTTTTTTTTCTAAGCAAGGTGTTGCTACTATTTTGTTCACAACTTTATCTGAGTGTATGTAATCTTATCAGATTGTCTGTCAGATGTTTCCAAAATGTTGACATTGACATTCAGTCGTGCCTAACTGATTGATTTGATTAACAGATTAAACAGACTTGAATATGTGGCTGTGGGTATTGCTGAAAATAATGGCTTTATCCTTGAAGCTGCGTGGTCTGTTTCATTTCGGGTTTTCTGTGTAGCTTTCCATCTGCTTATAGTTGTTTGCCTACTTTATTTATCTTTGTTTATGCTGCTTGGCTTTTGACTCAAACACTCCCAAGCTGTATACATAAAAGCCTACTTGTGCATTGTACTACCTGCCACAGCCGTTTATGGCACCACCTGGTTAATGGTAAATTGTTCCAGAAGGAAGATATGTTTGCACATAAACACGAACCCAGGGCCCCTGTGTTTACAGTAGCCATGGCAGCACTCAGTTATTCAACAAATAGACCTACCGTCCTTCTCTCTCCCTTGTAGAAGAGCGTGTTTGTATTGCAGGGTAGGGCTGTAACAAAGTACTTTTTGACTTTGGTAGAAGTTGAGTTTCTCTAGCATAGTAATTTTAAAGACTGCTGAATACTGCTTAAGTTATCCTGAAGAATGGGCTTCTTATTATCTTGTGAAATACTAGCTTTGACAAAGGTGTCCAGACAGTTGCATTCACCTTGTCTGCCCTCCTAAATGTATTATAATGGTTCATATCCCC
>NW_005187445.1:1895722-1904421 GCF_000239375.1 Pundamilia nyererei | reverse complement strand
CCCCCCCCCATTTACAGGTCATAGAAGTCCAGATGCATGAGTCTCGGTCAGATCCAACAAGCCACACCATTCAAACAAATCAGACAGAGAACGGGAATCATACTGAGAATGAATGTCGACTGAGGAGTAGCCAAACTCCTCCTCCAGAGGCACCCAGGGTCAGTCACTCTCAGCTGCATTTGTTCAGCACATCAGAATATCTATCTATCTATCTATCTATCTATCTATCTATCTATCTATCTATCTGTCTATCTGTCTATCTGTCTGTCTGTCTGTCTGTCTGTCTGTCTGTCTGTCTGTCTGTCTGTCTATCTATCTATCTATTGATATGACAATATTAATGGATCACAATTATCCATTAATTTATTTAATTTATTTTCTTTGTATGTTTGCAATGTGATTTACAGATTAATCTGTAACTTTGTGACATGTGCTGCAGAGAGGTCTGAGAGTATGTTAATTAAAGTCAGTGCTGCTTTAATATGTAACTGACCCGATAATTACACTATTTCCAGCTATTTTCCCCAAGAAATTTTTTCAGATATATGTAATCAATAAATATACCAATATAGGTCACCAACTAATGGGTTGGTCTGGATAATTATCTTTGGATATTGCACTGTTAGACCAAAATTTTGTTGTACATGTACAATGACAATAAAGGGCTATTCTATTCTATTCTATTCTATTCTATTCTAACAAGCAAATGAGATGGAGATACCACTAAATGCTTCAGAATCTTGATTAAGAGATAATCATTTGTTTGTTGCTGCCCTGAAGCAAGTTGCATTCTGTTCAGAAATGCTTAAATGTTTTCTCTCTTCAGTGCATATGTGCTACTCTGTAACAAAACCATGGAGTTGTATTGGGGATGTGTCAAGATGTTTGTCCACAATGTTACAAATTTGTCCTGTAATTGAAGCAGATGTGTTTTCTTCTCTACACGTGAATATTTATTCTAGATTTGATTTTATGTATAACTAGCCTGGTATCCAAGCGGCACACACTTATTTGGACATACCAGGTAGATGATGCCATCGAACTCTGTGCACAGCTTATTGCTATATGATAATTTGAGGTTCTTTGTTTTGCCTTTTTAGCACGTAAACCTAAACCCTGACTGTCTTGTTTTATTTGTCTCTGTTTCTGCAATCTGCAGTATTTTATGTTTATTCTGAAGGGGAGCACAAGGATGGGGGAGCTGGTGCTGAGATTTAGAATGGGAATGGAGAGCATAACTCCTGTTTGGCAGAGGGATCAGTATTGCATTGTTAGTTTTGTTCACACTCACATCATGTAGGTTAGAGAGGCTGTGTTAGATTGTGAGGCAGAGCCTTGTTGCTGAGCAGTATTTTTCTTTTTTCAGTGCCCAGATAAACGTTTCAATGGAGATTATCAGGTTTGTTGAACTAATTTCTTTTTTAAAATTGTTCTGTAAAATTGTGGTGACAGAAGGCTTGTTTCTTTCAATTTGTGTGCTTAGTTAAATTGTGTCTGTATGTCTATGCATGAGTTAAAGCTTTTTTTAAAAAACTTGAATTCATTTGAGTTTCCTTTTTTGAGCCACATCTATTAGGACATTTTAGTAAGCAATACATCTCATAAAGGGAAGCATACTGTGTTTGTTTTTCAGCAACTTTTTAGCATTTCTATTTGCTGTCAGTCATCTCAGAGTTCACAAGACCAGTCTTGCGGGAACAGATCTGTGTTTACACTCAGTTGCTCACTGGTATGACTTTCAACAATAACAACAACAGAAGATGTTTGGACTTGCTGGCTACCATGGCAACAGGGATTAGGCAAAGGCTGTTGTTGTGTTGATGGTGTCCACAGAAAAATAGAGGGGCCAACTGGCTCTGTCTATGGGATAGACCTGTTTTCATTGCTTTGATGGCCACCTCTGCAGCATTGAGTTTCATAAGAAAGGACAAACTAAGAGGCAGTCATCTGTTATTGTTAGCCCAAAGCCTCTGTGAAATTCACTGTCAGTTTGTTTACCCGATTCAAAACAGACTCTGCCTTGGAGAGAAATGTTTGTTTGTGGTTCAGACCTTAATTAAAATACGAATCTCAAGTTCTGTTTTCGTAAACAGGCTCTGTATGCTTTTTTATTCATTATTTATATCTCTGTGCAATTTTGATTACTCTGTTTATGTTTACTGTAAACATCCCCTGAGCTGTGAGGCTTGACAGTGAGGGGGAGGGTGTGGTAATTGCTGCATGCCTAGCACAGGATGTTGTTGTTGTTGTTTTTGTGGTACTGGTTGTTGTTGTTGTTTTGATGGAGTTCTAATTCCCCTAAGCCATCCAGTGCTGCTGTTGTTTTTGTTGGGTACATTTTTGGCTGAAATGATTGTTAAACCATTTCCCAGAGACTGACCACGGTTGTGGGAATAACAAACAATACTAGTACTGTGAGTAACTCTAAATATTGTTTTTAATTTGATCAAGGTGTGTGTGTAGCTCCAGTTGTTTGCTGACAAATTGATTTTGATTTATTAGAAAAAAACTGATTTAGGCATTGTAATTGACATCCAGTTCATTTAAGAACTGTGGAATACAGCCTCTCTCATTTGCACTATCGTCCCTTTAAAAAAAAAAAAATCATACACGATACCAAAAATGAATTATCTTTGCATTTCAGACAATGCATGCGAAAATGTCAGCATGGATTTTAGGAATGTGTCATATTTTTCCGCTATTATTTGAAGTTTTATTTACAAAGTAAACCAATTAGAGGTGCAGTCATGCACAACAGTAGGTTTGACAGTATGTCCCTTTAGTGGCCAGTTTTCTGCTACAAAGCATTAACTTCAGATAATACAAGAAAATTGCTTTATATGTGGATTGGCCAAGCAATCGGGTGATCCTAAACAGACATGCTTTGTTTGAGCAGCGCACAGTCTTGTGAAGAAGTCGGATGGGAAAATACACATATGGCCAAAAACAATAAACTTTTTTGTTTACATGTAAGTGCACAGATGGTTAGAACTTGCATAGATTTGTTGTAGCATGTATGCACAACCATAGAAAAAGACATCCTTTGTGTATTATTATACTTGCCTGTCAGTGCAGCAGTATGTCCTTCACAGGCTTGATTTCCTCATGTTTTTCTTTTTTTGTGTCCCATGTATAGACTTTAACCTTTCTATTTTGTCTTTGATGAAGGTTCCAGTGTCATTGTCCATGATGACCCCACCAGCAGAGGCTCCACAGCAGCTGCAGCAGACATCACAACAACAAGTCCTCAGTCCCCAACAGCTTCAAGCCTTGCTCCAGCAACAGAAAGCACTCATGTTACACCAGGTAATGTATGCTTAATATTTTTCCTCTTCTACACTGAGCACAATTTATTTGTGAGGTTAACTCCAGTTGTATGAACATGTCTGCAGCAACAAATTCAAGAGGTCTTCAAGAATCAGCAAGAGCAGCTTAATATACAGCTGCTGCAGCAAAAGAATGCTGGGATTGTTAGTCAAGAGGTAAGATTTGTTTGTTAAGCGTTATTTTTTATTTGCTATAGAGACCACTGTGTATAGATATCAACATTAGGGTATTTGGTATTACCAAGAGCTCATATTGTTTTACCTGGAATAATACTTTTACAAGTTCTAGCTCTGTGTTTGTAGATTGTAACTGATGTATAAAACAGCACTAAAGCTAGGCTGTAACAGCAGCAGATTGAGGTTATATCTGATGTTTTATAAGCTGTGAACAATTTTTATGACTCCCAATTAGTTTAAAGGCTGCTGTATACTGTTTCTTCTCTAAATATATCAGGATTATATGTTTTATATACGTCACATCTTCAGAAAGTATACGTTGCTCTTTCCCAGTATTTACACTTGAAAGCCTTGAAAGACTTGAGTACACACTTTGGTACCAGCAAGTGTGTTTGTGTGTCCCATTTACTATCAAAAGCCACACAGCTTGTGTGCATGAATTTGTATAGCAGCAAGGCATCATCAGTCTGTCCTAAAATCATTTATCCATTGCCACTCACAATATGTACTTTCTGTTGGCTCTTAATAGAAAATCGTAAGATAAAGTTACGCTTGTCTGAGTGCACAAGGCAGCAAGTGTGGGTTTGTTCTTGCTCAGATTTGTTCTATTTCAGTTTGCAGTTGCATTTCAATGCAAACAATCAGTAGAAAGAGTTCATTTGGCAATTACAATATTGCAACAAATAAAGAGTTCACTGACTGATGTTCTGTCACAGCTGACAGCCCAGCAGATTGCCATCCAGCAGCAGCTCCTTCAGGTGCAGCAGCAGCACCTCCTCAACCTTCAGAGGCAAGGCCTGCTGTCTGTGCTTCCTACCAGCCCAGCTACACCCCCAGGTATGTGTCTAACACTCCCTGTTGCAGATTCATTTACTGCAGAGCTCAAACACCTAAACAGATTGTTTTCAGTTACAGTGGTTGGTTTTTGCTAGTGATTGCCAGAATGTTAGGTTTTAAGTAAACAGTCATTTTTTTTTTATCGTGATCTTAATCATCTCGAGGAAATTTTTCTCTGTAAAATGCAGTAATATCCCACTGTATCGTACAACAATTTATCTATAGTGTACATGTGCACTTTTAGGCTGTGAGAATGGTAGCATCCTGTCAGCTGGTGGAGACACCAGAGAGTCTTCCAGTCAACAATCTACCACCAATGGTCATCAAACTCTTCTGAAGAGGAAAGACAGGTGCTTTTGAAATTTCCAGTCTTGTCTAAACCTTAGTTGTTTTTTCATTTATTTGCATCTAGCTTTCAGTGCACTCACTCTGTTGCATTATGTGTTTCGCAGTGGTCCGCTGGATGAAAATACACAGAACAGCCATCCTCTGTATGGAAATGGGATGTGTAAATGGCCTGGCTGTGAGACGGTCTTTGGGGACTTTCAGGCATTTCTCAAGTGAGTGTTGAAATCTAGCATTCCTCTAAACTGGTGTTCATTCATACATACTTGGATATACAAGGATGCGCCATTGCAATAAATGATAAAGTAATATATTTATCATATGAGCAATGATATAGTATATTTAATGTTTTGGTGAGGAGCAGTGAGTGCTTTTTTTGCTGCATTACAGAAGCATACTTTAGCATTGCTTTGTTTTGCTCCCTCCTGTTTGTGCAGGACATTGTTTCCCTGAAGCAAGCCATGATTTTGAATTTTCTTGTTTGCAGACATCTAAACAGTGAACACACACTGGATGACAAGAGTACAGCACAATGTCGTGTACAGATGCAAGTGGTACAGCAGCTAGAACTGCAGGTACAACATGTTTTCTTTTACCTAATACTTTTTAGATTTTGTTGCTTCGTTTTTCCTTTCCCTCTCTAACTTTAAAAAAATGAAATGCAACTATGATGATTAGTGTTGTGTTGAGTCTTTTTTTTTTTTTTTTTTTTTAACTCTCAAAGTGTATGTGAAAATCTTTGCAGTTGTGGTGTGTTTTCACACCAGCGTTTTATATTTACACCTCTCAGGAGGCCTGGAAAGAAGTAGTTTCCACACCAAACTTGACATTGTCATGTAACACAGAATTAACCATCCATAAACTTCTATTTTTGCCTTTCGTTTTTAACACAGCTGAAGAAGGACAAAGAACGACTGCAGGCTATGATGGCTCATCTGAAATCCTCTGAACCCAAACCTGCAGCACAGCCTGTAAGAACCTGCCACAGCTGTTTCCTTCAATTAAAATAAATAGTGTTTTGCTTTTAGTTACACCAACATTTTGCTGACTTAACTGCTTTGTTTTCTGTTCTTTTTTTCTTCAGGTTAATCTGGTGTCTAATGCATCTTTCTCCCAGGCAACATTGCCCAAAGGCCCTCCTCCTATGAGCATTTCTCAGAGTGCCACGGCCCCATCCACACCCTTGACACCACTCTCCGAATCTCCCTCAGTTCTCACTCCCAATAGCATGTTCACTGGAACCCCTGTAAGGAGGCGATACAGCCGCTCTGTAAGCCAAGGTAACTGTGAGATCACAAGTCACAGCTTTTAATTAATAATGTTTTCATGGGGCAAAAGTGCTGAAATATGCTTCTACTGAGATATAATTGGAAATATTTGCTATATGTTTCACTTTTATTGTGCATATGTGTAAATATGGCTTGTTAATGTCTTTACACAGATATAATTGATAATAAGGAGTTCTACTTGAGCACAGAAGTTAGGCCTCCATTTACTTACGCCTCTCTCATCAGACAGGTAATGTGGAACTTTTTTCAGCCACGTAAAGCAGATCACTACATCTTTTCTGTTATTTGGAGCCTCTCTTACATGTTCTGTCTCTTTCAGGCTATATTTGAATCACCTCGCAATCAGCTGACATTAAATGAAATCTACAACTGGTTCACAAGAAACTTTGCATATTTCCGGCGTAATGCAGCTACTTGGAAGGTATTGATATTTATATACTGTATATTAAATGTCATTAAAGATTTCAATTTGAAACGGGAAAAGAAGCTAATTCCTTACTTGAAGTGTGGAGTTCCTAAATGTGTGATTTTCTTATATTTTGCAGAATGCAGTCAGACATAACCTCAGTCTCCATAAATGCTTTGTACGTTTGGAGAACGTGAAGGGAGCCGTGTGGACAGTAGATGAGATTGAGTTTCACAGGAGGCGGCCCCAGAAAGCTGCTGGTAACGGGTATGTACACTTTAGACGTGACGGCCGTGCACTTTCAGATGTTACTAGAAGTCAGACGCTTGGCATCAAGGAACTTGACCTTGTAGCTTTACCTCACAAGTAAAGAGTATTTACTGTCAACAGGTCATGGAGTTTTAAAGGCTTGGGACTGTGCTATGATGAAAATGGAAAAAAACTGGGGGGTTAGAATTGTAGTTGTTAAATGATTAAATGCTAAAAAAAAATACCCAACAACAACAAAGGAGATCATCTAAATTGTGTTAAATGAAATATGAACAAAATGTTATTTTCCACAATGTTTCACTCAGACCCATGTGTTTGTGAGCAACAATAAATGGCCTGCTTTTTGCCGTTCACAAGATCTAAACTTGTACTTTTACATGAAATCAATAATAGTAAAAAAAAATCTGTAGTGTATCAAAACTGTTACGAGGCATGTTTCTGATTGCATCGTCTTGCAAAGATGACTCAAACTCTTAGCTATTGTGGACTTTGCTAAGTAAACAGACCTGGAGCGCCATTGTATATTTTGGCAGTACTCGTAGTTCCTTCAGATCGAGGGAAATGTAACTTAACACTATCACCCTTAGTTACTGTTGCTATTTCAGTTAAAAATGTGCGTTTAAGATGAGCTTGCATTTCTGAATCCCTCTTAAGTCAGTCATATAGTTTTAGACCATTTAAGTATTCATACTCAAATGTAATAATGTGCTCTTGTATTTATATGCTAATAGATCTCTGCTGAAGAACGCCCAGAACCGTACAGGCCTAGCTGGATCTGCCCTTCAGGTAACAGAGAAATGTTAATTATCTTGTTGTTTGTGTGTATTGTATTACAAACAAAAAGATGTTTGATGAATGAATTATCCTAACATAGTATATGTGTTTAAGCAGTGCTATAAATACACCTCTGACAGTATTTCTTTTTTCAGGGTGGTGGTCTAGAATGCAACTCTCTATACAACCCAGCTTCTATGGGCAGCATCCCATTGCACTCCTTGCCTCATGTTCTCCAGGAGCAGATGAATGGAGCTCTCGCTAATGGATCTGGATACCAAAGCGACAGCAGTGCAACACAGTCCCCACCACAGGCTTTGTAAGTGTCCCTATTCACTGAACTCTTCAGTGCATTTGAATTACCTACTATTTAAAGTCTGATCACATTTTCGTTCTCCGTGTTTACCAAACCAGCATTAAAGAAGAGCAGGAGGATGAGGAGATAAGCGAAAATTATCCCTATGAATCTCCGGAGAGCACAGACGAGCACGGCCACAGCCCAGAGATGAACAGAGATGATGACAACGGTAGCCCGGAGAGGCCCAGCCTTCATCTCGACCGTGTGCCTTCCCTCTGACTTTGAAGTCCAACTTCTCAATGGCAAGGCTGCCAGTGTGACTTTGTATTAAAAAAACAAACAAAAAAAACAACAACTTCAGCTTCATCTACGTAACCAAACACTCTGTTCTTTGGAATCTTTTTCCGTTATTTTTTTCTTTCTGTATTTATCAGCGTCTCTTTATTTTTTTTGTTTTTAATCTAGCTCTCAAATGTTTTTTGTATAGTTAAGTGAGATCACAAACAACATTTGTGAAACTGTCTGTCTGTGATTCTTCTTCTTAATCTTCTTCTTTTAAAAAAAAAAAAAAAATACATATATATATCTGTACAGAAAAGGACCATAATGAGCAGAGAAGCCAAAGGCAAGGGAAAAGTGATGAGCCCCTTTCAGACATGGGATAAAAAAAAATGCTGGCTTTATCAGTCATTCATATCTGGATTACTTTCATGTGTTAATCATCTTCATGGCTTCACACATACAGTACCTGACGGTGACTTGAGAGAGCGTGTGTGTGCAATATTCGCTAATATTCAATATGCGTTGGTGGCAGTATTATTATTGGCTCAAGTGAAGTGCAAACACACCTATGGAATGTTTAGTTCTCTTTACTCATTACAAGCACTGTGTGTGTGTGTGTGTGTGTGTGTGTGTGTGTGTGTGTGTGTGTGTGTAGTATTCATTCCACCTCATTTCATTTCTGTCATCCTGTATTC
>NW_005187445.1:1858883-1895702 GCF_000239375.1 Pundamilia nyererei | reverse complement strand
GTGTGTGTGTGTGTGTGTGTGTGTGTGTGTGTGTGTGTGTGTGTGTGTCTCATTTTTCATTAGGAAAAAATCTAGGCATATAAAAATATCCTTGTTTATTGCATAGGGCCATTTTCAGCAAAAATATCACTCTGTTTTCTTTAGAAACTATTTGACTACTTTTCAACAGTCACCCCCAACCACAATGACTGTGCATGTTTGCGGCAGACTTATGACATGCTAGTTTTGCTGGGCAGACCTTGTAGTCATCTTTGGCTTTGCATGTTTCTCTTGTTTGCACAGTACCATCTAATCCCGCCATGTCACTCACGTTTTTTTTGTTTTTTTTTCTGTCTGGGAGTTAATAGTGCATTCCTTTTTTAAATTTTAGTTGTTTAATAACAGTTGGTAAATGGTTTCTAGTTGCATTACCACTACTATCTTGATTAATTGTGCATTCTTAAACCTTAATATGACTGAATGAATTCAACCTTCCACTGTGTTCAAAGTAATGCGTAAATGTTATTTAGTCCAACCTCTAGACTGCAGTGGTGACTACAACAGAAAAGTGACCAAGATGTTCACACGAAGATGAAGCTGACATGTTAACATGCCGTCAGGTTAATGGTTCATGTCTGAAAGGGGCTGAAGTAAGCACTTCACAATGATAGTCCTACTCTTTATAGCTACTTAATGCTATGCTGGGGCCACACTACCTGATTTTATTTTAGTAGTCATAGTATATAAAAATTTGTAGAGGAATAAAAAAAAAAATGTTGCTTTAAAAATGAAAATGTTCACTGCCAACATGATCTGATATATTTGTATTTAAGGTATAATCAAATGATCAAAGGAACACATAGCGTCTTTATACTTGTTGGTCTTTTTCACCTCTTCCATCAACATTGAAATTTGCTCTAACTGAGCTTGTAAGAGTAGATACTATAGATTTACCATTATTGTAAACCAATGCATCTCTATGAATAATAAATTCCTCATGATATATGTGAATAATGTATGTGTCTTTGATTTGATTTTCTGATTGTTATTTTGGGAAGAATTTATTGTTTCACATGCAAAAATTAAAGCTAGGTGCATTTTTTTTTTTCAAACGCTGACAGCTCAACTTCTCAGCAGTAAGAACACTTTTTTTTAACTGTAGTATTGTGATATGTCAGTTTTAAATATATGCAAGTGCATACTATAAGCAAGTGTTGTTTACAAAAACCAATGTAGTGTTAGAAACACTGGTTGAGGCAAGATAATAAATGTTGCATAAAAGAGCATTTTATGCAAGTCTTGTCTTTCTTTACTTAATAAATGAAGGGGTTAGATAAGTGGCTTTTGTTGACCTTCCGTTGATGTAATACTGTAACTGAACTGATGTTTGGTCCCGTATGCCGTCACAGATTTGTTGCACTGCTTCTTGATTCGAAGTTACTGATGGATCAAGAGTGTTGTCACAAGGTGTGTGTGTGTGTGTGTACATTATGATGTACTCGATGTGCTCAAACTTAGAGGGCCTGCAGATGAAGATACTACAGATTAAACCACTGGTTGAATTAATACCAGCACATACCAGTAATCACCTTTAACAAGAACAGCATGCAACTTTGTTATAGAGCCCCTTGTGCCATTGCTGAAACAGTGCTTTGCATTTTTGTTTTTTTACAAATGCCAACAATAAAGTGAGGACATTAAATGAATGACTGAATAATGTGGCAAAAGGAGTGTTTTGACTCTGCACAGTATATAGAGTGTCCCTAATCACCTACTCAACCCAGCAAAGTTGAGCCAAATTACAGAGTGCAAATGAACTGTTGCTTGTTGAGTCCTACTGAGCAATTGTTCTCTATTATATACTTTTAAATGGCACCTCCCAGGCGCTTTGAATATTGCAAACTGCCTGATAGAATAACTTCGCTAGTAGGTTGTAAAACCTATTAATGGTTTTACAGTTGTATTGTTTGTGCATTAAAAACCTTTCCTCTGTTCTTTATATCCTTTCTCGAAAGGAAACACACCTGTGATGGGCGGTCTTTAAGGAAAGACGTTGGGCAAGTTGGTGAGTGGGATATGTAATCTGGCACCAGTTTGGAGAAAAGTTAGGGTGGCAGAAAAAGGGGTGGATCCAGCTTTTCCCCGTGTTCTGACAAGTTCAGCAGCAGCAGTCTTTTTTTTTTCTGATGATTCATACTTGCCTGACACTAGAGTGATTATGTAGCACTAAAGGAAGAATGGTTGCTGTAATTAAACAGCTTGAAACTGTTGTTAATTATTAAAATTGTAATTGGGGCAATGGTTTGTGGTGAGATATGCAGTAGAAACAACTTTCAAAGGGTGTAATTTCCTACCGTGCAATTTACATACCTTCTTTGAATTTCCTTTGTTATATTTTACTTTTTTTTCTCCAACAGGTTGCTTTGGAGCATTTACGTTTGCCTGTCTCCATTGTCATTTCCGTGAGGTAATTAGGCTATTCTGTAAAAGGTACATGTCTGAGCCACGATTTTCCCATGCACAAATATATCATGCCATCCAGAGGAGGGGGGCAGTTTCAAACAAATGGACTGTAACTGCTGTGGTGCCTGCCAGGATACAGGAGAACTTACAAAGCTGGGTATGTAAATGTAAGAGGCATGCTAAAAAAATCTCTCTTGCCTTGAATTTTTGACTTGCAGACTTGTGGACACAAACATTCTTTAGAGTCATCACATTCATCAAGTTGTTAACTGCTTTCTCACCCCAAAATAGAGTTGGTTAGATTAATAAAATAAGAAAATAGCCCTCAGTTGATCCCATGCTCACCCCACGCAGTCGAGTAACCAAATGCCAACATGAGACTCAGTCCAGCATGCAGGAGTGTAGGGTGGGGGTTTACGCTATGTTGAGTAATGTCCTCCACACTGACGCCCTGTATGCCATTAGCATGAATAAAGACATAGTACGGTAGGCTCAAGACACTTGGCAGCCTGGGACTCTGGGAACATGATTTCAAATAACAACTCCAGTTGTTCACAACAAACTAAGTTTAATCTTGTTCAAGTGAAGGGAACATGGATTCGACAAAGTGACCAGTTCCAGCTGGCAGAGGGAAAGTTATCAGATGCTAAAATGTAAGTATAGAATGGAAAATTATTGATATCTCAGTGACGTGCAATAGGAGCAGGCAAGTTGCCAACCGTAATTGGCAAATACATTTAATCAGGTTGTTTTACAAACTAAAAAACTTTGCTGAAAAATCTCAGATCTTTAAAAACAAATAATGATTTAAAAGATATTCGTGCTCATCGGTCATGCTGTATGTTCACTATTTATACTCTTTGACTATATGCTGATTAGCATTCTCCATGGAGCAGTGAAATGCCTTTCTATTTTAAGCTACAGTCACCCATGTAAAATATGTACAGCAGTGGTGGAAGAAGACCTTTTAAGGCCCTGAAATGATATTTTCTCAACACTACAAGCTCAAAATTTTAAAGAGGTTTTTCTGTTTTCACATGCAATAGTTCTTTGTTTTTCTTTTGCCGTTCAGACTACACTGAAGTAGATGAGTCTCATTTATAACAATGTTATAACACCTCATTACACCAACCAGAATGCAGCACCTTATTAGTCAGAATGAAAGAGTAGCTGGATTGTGTTATCACTTAGAGTTAAAGCTGGTCAAACCAGATTTTAGCGCTAATGACGTAGGTTAAAGAGTAATTATTATAGGCAATAACAAAAGCAGCTCTAGAAAAAGCAGCTTTGATAGTTGTTTATTGAGTTTGTTTTTAAGAGTAAATGTAACAATACTGACTTGTCAAAGTGCTGCATTGACAGTTCTTGTTAACACAGACAAAAACATTTGCAAAACAAAATGTACTTGGAGTTTTTTCATTAAAAAAAAAGCCACATTTACATTGGGTCTTACTCATCAGTGGGTGTATGTTTGAGGTCTAATCTATTTAGGTCTTGCATGCATTTCCTTCATCATAAAACATTTACAAAGCTATTTTCCAAAGACTTTTTAGTCCTGCATTATTTAAATCCACTGGTTTTTGTGGCACAATCTCAATTCTAAAGGAGTTGGGGCACTTTGTAAAATGTAAATATTTTGCAGTTGTAGTTGCACATTGAAATACTTCTTTGTGCATTATTCCCACATGTCACTGGGATAGTACTTCAAGTAATACACTGCTTCGTAGGGCAACTAGAAGTCAAAACCTCTGATTTTTAAATGATTTAAAAATAAATGCATTCATTTGCAGAATGGTGGTTATTATTGTGTTAATATGTAATGTTACACATTTGCTTTTATACAAAATGTAACTTCAGCTTTCAAACAAAATAAGTCAAGTAAATAACAGTATTTACCCACATAAAGTGAGGTAGAAGTGTAAATTTGTATTGAATGGAAGGTATAGGTTAGTATTCTAGCAGGTGTTTTGAATGGAGGCAAGTAAATGTTTTTCCCTTCTTTTTCTTTTTTCTTTTTAACTTTATTGTGAAATTATCTCTAGCTATGAGAACAAGTCAGAACATGGGGTTTCCTGGACAGTGGTCAGCCCTGTTGTGTTCACCTACAGAGTTATTCAGTGCAAAAACATACTGGATCCCACGAATGACACACTGCTCTGGGGTCACTTAGGAGAAGAAGAACTTAAACACACCTTAAGTAACTGCAAACCACCGAAGCGATTTGTTGTCATTGATGAAAATGTCAATAAGCTGTATGGCTCCCAGGTTTCTCAGTACTTTAAAGCCAGAGGGGTCGTTTACAAGATTCTCCCTCTGCCCACCACTGAAGAGAACAAGTGTATGGAGTTAGTGACCAAGATCCTGGAGGAAGTTCATGAGTTTGGTATCGACAGACGCTCCGAGCCAATCGTAGCCATCGGCGGTGGAGTTTGTCTGGATGTGGTGGGCTTGGCGGCATCTCTCTATCGCCGAAGGACCCCGTATATTCGAGTGCCGACCACTCTACTTTCTTATATCGACGCAAGTGTAGGGGCAAAAACAGGAGTCAATTTTGCCGGCGGGAAAAACAAGCTGGGAAGTTATGTCCCACCAGTGGCAGCCTTCTTAGACTGCTCATTCTTCCAAACTCTCCCACCACGTCAGATCTCTAATGGGATGGCAGAGATGTTAAAGGTGCTCGTCGCTGCATGATGGCTGATCAAGAGAATGAGTTTCCTGATGGTCTTGCATGTATCAGCCCATTAACTCCTAAATGTATGTAATTTGCTTGCAGCTCACAGTAGAATGATCTTATTGTTCAAGCCATTGTTGTTGATCTTCTTTGGTGTCAGACTTTTAATATTTTGTGGGCAGGAAGTAATAACTGGCGAGAACAAGATCCATACTATTTGCAAACAAGATAATAGTTGTGTACAACTTCTACAGTATTCCAAAAAGCACTGAAATGTATCAATAAGACAGCTGATACTTCCCTTGCTGCAAGTTTGTTGTCAATATTGGAAATGAAAATGGTGCTTGTTCTTAAGAGATAATGCTAAATTCATTTTTCCCACTGATTTTGTGTTTTGATATTATTCAGAATTTATTTTTTTTGCTCATCAATAATGCATACTACCATTTTCTCATCTGGACACAGAATACACAAAGCTGATTCAAGCGTCATAGTTGGATGTTTTGACATTTGGCTCATTGCAACTAACCCTCTTGTAACCACAATTTAACCACAGAAGTGTTTACTGGATTTACTTACTCACAAAAACCTAGATTTAAGCTGCTACATTTTAAAATATCCCTAATAAGATATACAACTTTAAGTGCCCATGCTACTGAAAGCCAGCTCCTTTTAAACCTGAAAGTCCTCATAGTTTTTAGTGTCTGTCTATCACCGTGTGCTGTGAAGCATGGAAAAAAGAAAAAACTAAAGACACCCCCACCCACAAAAAATGTGCTTTGTTTGTTGTTCCTTCACTCAAAGGAGCTCACACAATGCTGTGCAGACAGATATGGTATGTGCAGCTCCGCAGGGGTAAGATTTCTTCATGCTTATTTTAAAACTGAGTTAAAGGATTAAAAAAAAGAGAAAGAAAATTATGTGAACAGGTTCACACATTCTGATACTTTCAGTGATGTAGAAGATTTCAGCTTACTGTTTAAGAAAGTTTTATCTGGTATTTCTATTAAATACTTTTATATCTATTAAACATGTCTGGAGGGAATCTTTGAAATTCATTTTCCCACAGTACAACAATGCAATGCATGTGATTGTTTATTATTAGATATTCCAGTTTAGAATAGAGTGTGTGTCTTCTCTTTCACTTATTGCCAGCTATTAAGTGTTATTCTACTGATACACTTTAGATGGCTCTGATGAAGCACCGGGGCCTGTTTGAGTTGATGGAGACTGAGGGCAGGAAACTGCTGCATACCAAGCTGCAGGTTTGCAAGACCAGGCCTGAACAGGAAGACAGCGCCACAGCCATCATCCGCATCGCTATAGAAACCATGCTTGAGGAACTGGCTCCTAACTTGTGGGAGGATGATCTGGACAGGCTGGTGGATTTTGGTCACCTCATCAGCCCAGAGTTAGAAATGGTCAAGTAGTATTTTCTATTGTAACAATATTCTATAACAATACTGTAGCAATATTTGAGAGTATGAATTCACTCATTAAAGGGGACCTACTATGTTAATTTCCAGCTCAATATCTTCTACTCTTGGAGTCTTTTATAGTATCTTTGTAAAACTCACAGCTCAAAATAATCCTTATTTAAGGGTTTGCATATAGCAACCCAAGTGATGAAAAAGAAAAGCATAATAGGTTCACTTTAAATGTGAATTACTGTTACAGAGTAAACGTATTTAGATATTATTTTATTAGCAGTTACTTTTTGGAGATTATCTGCACACAATTAAGTGTAACCTCCATGTTTTGCACAGAGAATATTGCCAGCACTGCTTCACGGAGAGGCAGTCAACATCGATATGTCCTTCATGGTATATGTGGCCGTCCAAAAGGGACTTCTCACAGTAGATGAGAAGAATCGTATTATCCAATGCATGCTGAGTCTGGAGCTTCCTGTGTGGCACCAGGACTGCACTCTGGAGCTGGTGCAGAAATCCCTTAAGGAGCGTCTGAAGCACTCTGCTGGCTCTCTGAGGATGCCTCTTCCCACAGGATTGGGAACTGCAGGTAAAATAATATATAGTAACATTTTTCTTTTAATAATCAATTGACATTACAAGTTACACTCTCTCTGTTACATAAAGCATGCTCATTAGCGTGTCTTTTTTTTCTTATTTTGTAGAAATCTTTCATGGTATGATTGGTGATGGAATTCTTTGCCAAGC
Organism: Pundamilia nyererei; assembly: GCF_000239375.1. NCBI lineage: Eukaryota > Metazoa > Chordata > Actinopteri > Cichliformes > Cichlidae > Pundamilia > Pundamilia nyererei. The sequence goes on along the minus strand of NW_005187445.1, from coordinate 1,888,412 downwards.
CCACAAGAAATGGACTGATGAGCTTTCTTCATCAGGAGACAAATGAATTTTACATGACAATATGGACAATATAGACATGATATGGATACACAACTGCTGCTGATTTCTCAATTGCATGTCCACCACATCCCCAAAGGAGGGTTACAGGACTGAGATCTTGTGACTGTGGAGGCCACTGAGTACAGTGAACTCATTGCCATGTTCAAGAAACCAGTTTGAGCTGATTTAAGCTTGGTCACATGGTGTGTTATCTTACTTGAGGCAGACATCAAAAGATCCTAAAGGGATGGACATGGTCAGAAACAATACTTAGGTAGACTGTAGTATTTAAACAATGCTCAGTTGGTACTAAGAGACCCAACGTGTGCCAAAAAAATATCCCCCACATCATTGCACCAGCCTGAACTGTTGATACAAGGAAGGGTGGATCCATGCTTTTATGTTTTGTACACCAAATTGTGACCCTACCACCCGAGTGTCACGGCTAAACACAAGATTAGATCAGGGAATGTTTTTCTATTTTTCTATTATGTAACTTTGGTAAGTCTGTCTGCATTGTAGCTGCAGTTTCCCGTTTTTAGCTGCCAACAGTGGCACCTGGTGTAACAAGCTATATTTGGGTTACTTTTGCCTTCCTATCAGCTCAGAGCAGTCTGGCTATTCTCCTCTGACCTCTGGCATCAAAAAGGCAATTTTACTGCTTTTCACTGGTCATTTTCTCTTTTTCAGACCATTTTCTGTAAACCCCAGACATGGTTGTGTGGGAAAATTCCAGCAGATTATCACTTTCTAAAATACTCAGACCAGGTCTTCTAGCACCAACAACCATGCCATGTTCAAAATCACTTAAATTGCCTCTCTTCCCCATTCTGATGCTCATTTTGAACTCAGCAGGTCGTCTGGTCATTCAACTCAACTTTAGTTAATGGTTTATAACACACCATAATATAATGCAAAAGCTACAAAAAGCAGTTGGCAGAATAAAAAAAAAGAAAATATCAAAAGCAATGCAATAATTTTTGTATATACAGAAGAGGACTTTATCTTATAAAAAATATACATGTGTTTAACTAAACTTACTGTGTTGCATTATCCCTTTTAATTGAAAGTGTAGCATTCTAAATGACTGAATCTTTGTAAATTAGGTAAATGAGTAAAACTGAACACAAACCAAAGATGTTTGTTTATGTGAGTTTATTATATTATAATAAATTATAATAAGTATAATTAGTATCGAGAGCGAAATAAAGGCAAACTCCACCAACATTCAAATAAAACTTTTAATATTTCTCACAAGATAGTTTCCACATTGAGTACCATCGAGTTTGAGCTCACTAATCTGAAACCAGTGGGTACAGTAACTACTGCTACATTCATCTCTTATAAACTGTAACAATAAGAACAGTAGCAACATCAGCAGAGAACTTTGTTTGTATGAACCACAGGAATGACAATTAGAAGACAAGGCCTAAATTGAGCTAACATACCATAGTTTTTCATTAGTGGTTTATCCATAACATGCCATAACAATTTACAGCTCAGAGAGTCATTATGAGAAACGAGTTAAGTGACAGCTTTAAGTAACTGCCACCACATAGTGTAATGTTTATATCTTTTCTTACAGTCACATTTTAGGGTTATTTAATTTATCTGTTCTACGTTTAGCCACAGATCCATGTTACAGGTATGTGGGTGTTGTACTGTTTCGAATCAGTCCCTGGACCTGTGTCACCATAAGAAACAATCTACAGTCCACTGAAGCTTCATCAATGACAAAAAAACCAAACAAACCAACACATTAACTCAAGGTTCACTTCTCAGCTTGTTCAAGAACTTGGATTTCATAGTTAGCATCCTCATTGGATGGCAACACTGTAAGATAGCTGAGCTGCTGTTGAGTAAATCTTGAGTCATATTCTCTACAATGTTCTTTCCACATACAAGACTGAACTCTAACCGTGTACTTATTTGCATTTTACATATAACCTTTGGGTAACGATCCATATATTGCTTAAAACAAAAGAGGTTAAACACCACTAAGAAAGGTGGCTTTGTTTTGCAGGTTGTGTCTTTGTAGAAATGTATTGCCTTCATGTGGCACACAATTTGGCAGTTATTACTGAGACCTACATTCAAAGTTGTCACCTAGAAACCTAAGAAACACTGCCTTCAGTGTAAAATGTCATTTGAAAAAAATAAAATGAAGAGCTAAAAATATGGAGTTCCAAAGTGTTCGGTACTACATAAATATGTATAGTATTTGAATATTAATCATAGGTATATAAATAAGTCAAATATAATAACACTATTAGTCTACAGCATCATTACTGGCTTTGTGAACCTGTAGCACTGCACAACGACACTTTCAGGTAAATGCCTGACTGGGATTAGTGGCCATGTTTTTTTGGTAGCGAAAAAAAACAAACCACTCTAGAAGGTTAGCATGACAGCCATCTTTGATTATTTTCCTTACAGAAATCGTGTGAATATATTCACTGTATATATTACCCTGATCATCCAGGTTCCCCACTATAAGAATCAGTGGCTCAGCAGCTCATTCTTGTTCATATTCAAAGCCTCTACTGCAAAGGTGGCTGGCATTAGCTCTGCTCAAAAGGTCATTGGTGCCTGTTGCAGTAGCAACCTAAGGACCTGGTGGCACTCTTGAAGAAAGGCTCGCCAATTGCACTTATAGAGGTTACTTTGGTAGTTAACAACCAGATCTGTATTAGATCTGTATTTGCAAGCAAAGTATGGTTGGCTGAGCTCAGCCTTAGAGACAGGATGATGAGTATGGATATCTGGAAGGAACTCAGAGATGTTGAGATGAAGCAGTTGGGGTGGATTGGACATCTACTGGGAGCTTCACTTTGGAGGTTTTCTGTGTACACCCATTTGAGAGAAGACCCTTGGGCAGACCAGGGATTATTTATCTTATTAAGCCTTGAAACACCTTGGTGATACCAAGCAGAAATTGGTAAGCTCTGCTGGGGAAAGGACATCAGGTATCGCCTGCTCAGACTGCTGCTACCATGACCCAACTTCAGTGGAGTGGAGTCAACGGTTGAAGAAGTCAGTAGATTTCTAAGTCAATCAACATACTAAGTAATTAATGATAATAATACAGAACACTATTTCAAATATTATGTCAGGGTATAATTATTAATTACTTATATATTTTACTCTGCATTTATAATGACTTATTTCCTAATTTACTTCCTTATTTAATGTTGAACACTTTGGCGTTCCATAATAACAATACTCGTGGTTCCTTTGTTTGAGGGACTTGTAGTGTAGCTCTACGAAGCTCCACACACCAATATAAACATCAACAAAACATTTTTTTTCCTTCTCTTCCATCTTCAGGGTAAAAAAACCAAAACAAGTTTAAGGCACTTAAATGAAAAGATAATTGCCTCGACACCATTTCAGACTCATTCATAAAGAGAAACCCCTTTGAAGACATGATGCTGCTTTACAGGCACAACTTTAACCATTGCATAGTTTGACAAAATGGAGGCTGTGCTGCAACAGGGCTCGTAGTATATGGCAGGTGGTTATTAAAAAGGCATACCTATGGAACATGCTAGAACTGTTCAAAACAAACTGTGGAAATATACAACAACCATCCAAGAATCCACAGCTTTTCACAAGATTCTGTATGCATTTGAAATAGTTAGTTTGTGCTCAGATTTAAAAGAAAGACAGGCAAACAAACCAGGTTTCAATTATCAGAAGTCATTCCAGTGTTTTGACAATGTCACGCATTTCATACAAAATCCCAAAGCAGTCTCCTTATACTCCTTGGCAATATAAATGTTCACATCATGAAAAAAAATGTCCTGAATGTGAAATGTCACTGATGTGGTATATAAAAAAAACCCCACAGAATAATTTAGGAAATCAATGGAAATTTGTAAAAATCTGAGATTAACAGGTCTGCAGTATTACAGTATGGAGTCTGTGCTGGGATACTCTAAGTTTAACCAGTTGTGTCTGTCTGATCACTAAAGATAAAAAAAAAAACCATTACAATAATTGACTAACATCTATTAGATTAAAAAAAAAAAGATTTCTATAATTAAGAAATCTAGAGCTATCAAGTGACAACAGCTTCTTGTCAGACCATTTATAGCCTATTTTTATTCTACTAGTTTTGAGACAAATTTGGGGGTATTTTGGCAGTTTTGGCAATGAGGAATGTACTGGTAACATACTGGGTCTGTAATTGGCACTGGCTAGTTAAAGAGTGTGTGGTGAATGTATAACACCGAATAAAAGACTAAAATTATTCTCGTGTAATGAGTTCATTGTAATTATCTTAAAAGAGAGATTCTAGCTTTTATTTATTCATTTCTTAAATGTGCTTTCATTTATTAATAATGGCTCCATGTAATAAATTAGCTTTAAGGGGAATGTATTCATAACATCTTGTTTACACACGCGTGTGTATTTATATAATCTACAGATGATTTCATATTTGTCAAGCAAGAAATTTCAACTGGAAGACTGACAAAGACTCTAACAGCCAACACGTGCATAGCAATACGACAACGATGTATACACATCTTAATAAGGCATTGGCACATTCAAGTTCAATCTAAGACACACAGAGTGTAAAGCACTATAGTAATAAATAGATCTTTTTCCTTCTATTATTGCTATTGATTTAAAAAGCAGTGCTTATCTCACCACAAAATATCTACATTTCTGACCATGATTTATAATTTCCCTAGATTCTTTGGAATCAATAGAAAAAAAGGATAATCTAGCCTCTATCCAAAGATAAATGCATTTTTTTTTTAAATATAAAAACTTCTATTTTTGTAACTCATTGTCATCAAAGTATTGATTAAAGCAAACACTTAAAAAAAATCATTCCTTGAAATCAGGGTCAAGGGCTTGAAAAGACATAACACGAGAAAACAAACAAACAATTTGGAAAAAGATTCAATACGTGTAAACACAGGTGGGAGAGAGGAGGAGTAAAACAAACAGAGAAAGGACAACAAACAGAAGAAAGCCTTTCCAGCAGCTCAAAGTGTGTTTGCCACTGACTTGTAGCAGTAGGTGGAGGGGCTGAAAATGCAGGTGAGGAGTGTTCCAGTAGGGGGTGCTAACAACCCTCATTCTCATCCATGCTTACACTGCTCTTGCGACTGCTGTCCTTTGAGGTGTCTGGGGAGACGGATGAGAGCAGAGGGTCGCCCCCCCTCACCGGTGATAAGGTGTCTTCCATGAGGATGTCGCTGAGTTTGGAGCCCGACTTACTGTGAACGCCGTAGTGGCCCTCGGAGAAGTTAGAGTGGCCTTCGTTTAGCTCGAGGTTGCTGGGTGTTTCAGGAGTGCAGGCGGGGTGTTGTTGGTGATGGGGATGGAGTGTGTACAGGTCCTGGTGACAGTCCTCCAGAGCAGGTTCTTGCTTGATGGTCCGTACCCCAATTTCAGCAGAGCAGAGCGCTGAAGATGCAATGGCCAGACCGTGAGCCCGCGCCTGCATCTCTAATTCCTGTAAGCCAGAAAGCGACACAAACACGTGCAGGTTAGGCATTAGGTTAGTGAGCACTCCTAATCTTCTAGTTTGAGGTTTGAGGATGAATGTTAAAGTATTGCCTTTTCTTTGCTGAAAAGCAGAGTGGGAGATAGTTAGCAAAGCTGCCAAGTGAAGGTTTTTAAATATCCAACTGACTGTAACAGTCATTTAACATTTAAAACTTGCAGAAGGTTTTCTTTTTCCTCCTCTAATACACCGATGTGCAACTCTAATTAACTACAAAGAGCTCAGTGTTGATCACAGATTCAGGCTCCTCTCATCTTATGATCAATTTGTTACAAGATGACGATCTTAACAACTTTGCAGTATGAATCTGTGCCTTTCCTCGTTTTCCCTTAAGCTATCTCATAAAAGTGTATTCATTTCTTCCAACATTAGTATAAACGTTTTTCTCCTCCCCTTTGAAATCCCTACACGTGACACATTTTTGAATTTTCTCATCTTCATCAAAGCTTTTACCTGTATTCTCAACATCAGATGCCGGTTGGCATGCTCAAGCTTCTTCTGACGATTCTCCAGCTCCTTGGCCCTCTGCTGTTCCCGCTGCAGCTTCCTGATGTAGTCCACTGATGCCTTCAGGATAGTGCCTTTGTTCCAGCGCATATCTCTGATATTTAAAAAGGAACCATTATTTTTACATCCAAACGTTTAAATGTCAGTAGATAGTCTAATGTACGTCTCTGCAGTTAACAATTAAGAAAGAGGAGAGAATAAGATTGAGGAAAAATGAGCAGAACTTTTGCAGAGGTCATAAAGTTCTTTGCAGAAATTGTTACTACACAAGACGTTTATGCACAATAGTCACAAGCAGTCATAAGGATGACCCTGAGCTCCCTGAAAAAAACATGAATGTTGCAGCAGATGTTTTGCAGGAATAAAAAATGATCTTTAGTCAACTTTATGGGAAAACATCCCTCCTGAGGATTTCATTTGTACAGTTAAGGTTAAGTTAGGTCAATTTGGAAGTGGTACTTACACCTGACAGGCAACTAATAAAAATTGGCAATGCTAGAAAGAAAATGTGTGCCTGCTTTTTCATAAATGTGTACTCATTTAAACCAGGTCTGCTGGTGAGAATCTTGAATTTGTGCATGTGGGTGGAGGAACCAGCTGGACTTAATCAAAACAACCAGGACTGAACAGACATAACAAAAGCAACTGGGATCTTTTTAGACCCACAGGCGAGGTCAAAGGGCACAGCGATGAGAGAAGAATATGGTTAAAAGCTGAATTTGACAGTGTAATTATTATAAGCCTCATATTACATTTACAAATTTACAACATTTGCCTAAATCGAAAGATCTGTATAACTACAAACTGCATATAACTGAATGACCAGCTAGAAAAATGCAATTAAAACACAAATCATTTCCGTTTGCTATTTCTTAAGCAGCAAATCTCTCCACTAATCTTGAACACTGAGTTATTAATCTTGCATTAGATTGGCTGGATGTTTGTGGTTGCCATTACATGTATTTTTAGAAGAGTTAATGTAAGAATATATTAAGTAACTTACGGGTCATTTGATTTTGGAATTAAAGTTCCCAACTCCTTAATTCGATCATTGATGTTAAACCGTCGCCTTCTCTCAACTGCAGAACAAAAACAGAAAGGGGAAAGTATAACTAGGAATATAAGTATAAATATATAGATATTAACAAGAATTTGCTAATGTACTTAAAAATGTAGTTTAATAGTTAACCCTGTGACAACCAAAAGCACATTTAAATATTCTCACTTACTCAAATTGTGGTTGTCCTTCTTCTGCCTCTCTTTTGCCAGGGCTCTTACCTCTGCTTCTGAACAAAACGCATTTTGGTTGATCGACTAACCTGACAAAGCACGTATACAAAATGTGCAGCATCCACATTTTAAAGCTGAATACTCAGACGTACCCACAGGGAACCCTTCAGGCCTTTGATAGGTGTCAAATTTGCCGCAGGATCCTGACTTATCCAGCATATGCATGATGGCCGGGGATTGTGAAACTACATGAGTAATAATGTTGTTTTCATTATCACAATGTACAGAATTGAAATGCAATACAAGACAATAGAAGACATAATCATGTAAAGTCAACATCGCCACACAGAGGAGGATCACAAAAGCTGGACTGGATACAAAATGCTATATAATGAGCTGCGCAAAGGCCTGGAGAGTAGAACGTTACATTATCATATGTTGTTACAGAATTACTGTTGCCTGTGAGATACAGAAGCTGAACAGATATTGTTAAATGGCACAAGTTAAACATCTGTAAGAACTTTATTTATTTTTATTTCTATAGCTCTGAGTAATTTTCATGCTTACCAGAGTATTCCCTTTTGATGTTTGGCAGGTTGGCAGGGCAGGAGTTGCTGATGGGCAGACCTTGCTGGGGCATACCCTGATTGCCATACATGTCAATGAGGTTAGCAGGCACAGGGATCTGGGGAATTGAGAATTAAAAGAATTGAGATTTAAAACAGAGAGAAAAAGACGTAATATTATGCATATTATTGTGTTAACAAATGACAGTTACATATGAAGCGCAGCACAGAAGAGATCAATTACAAGGCCAAAGTATTACACCAAGGTTGAAATCTGACATCATGGAATTTGCTTCTGTTTTACCCCAAGACACATCAAATGAAATGCAGTCATGTTGTAAACTGGCTGGTATGGATAAATCATGAGCATACATACCGTGTTTGCCATCTGAAGTCCTGGGTCCATTAGACCGAGGATGTCATCGCTGTAACTGGACTCCAGACTAATAATGTCATCAATTACATCGTCCATCTAAAACCAGACAAAGTACAAATAAGTCCAGCATTACTGATCAATTAATGTCCAAGCATCATTAACCCTCTCAGGCTCAAATGAAACTTTTTGTTGCTAATGCACAACCAAGTCCTGCACTGGTACTTCTGAGTAAAAAAAACCTCATAAAATATGTATGTGGGGTAATCAGGTTGTTAGTTTTTAACTGTTGCAAATCGGCAACGCCTGCCTTGAGAGGGTTAAATAAAAAAACAGCCTAAACAACTATGGAGACCTCACCTCTTTCTCGCAGTTAGAGTTGAGGGTCAATAAGGCCATAGGGCTGTTAGGGGCACTGTTGCCCGGCCCTGGCGGCATGCCCCCGTGGTCAGAGGACTGGTTGGGGCAGGGCAAGCTCAACGCCTGAGAACCAAGCTTTCCCAGGTACCTCTTCACCTGCTGCTGCTGGGACCGTTGGATGTGGTACTTGGTTGGGTTCTCCAGGTGAGTCTGAACCTATGAGTGGAAAGATGAGTGAGGAAAATGCCAAGAAAAATGAATATGTATGTGAGAGGTAGGATATCTGATCTAAAGATTAATGGGTGTGTTGATGGTTGCAGGAGGCTCCACAGAACTGCTCCAACTACTGAAAGAGAAGTTATGCAAATATGCAGCTTGGCCACAGTAGCAATGAAATAGCACCAAAAGATGGAAGCTCATTTCAAAATGAGTGCTGCTTTTTATAAGTGCTGTTTCAAAGTTGTCTTTTATTAAAAACAACTCTAAATATAGCTCAAAGTCTTGTCTGTTCTTTGTATTTTACAGTACAGAATATAGTATTAAAATCAACTTGACAGAGACTTCAAATCCTACGATGCATTATGCATTTTTCTTTTGAGACGCTGTCAAGAGTTGTTATCTCAAAGTCTCAGGAGTAAACAGTTTCCACATATTTTTCTTCAACTCCACTACTTTCTGCGGCTCCTCAGTAACAGTCCACATATTTTAAGGAACAAATATTGCACACGCTCCTATCTCTGCACTCGCCGCTTAAGGATAAATTTGATTTCTGTAGATCATTAATCCCCACACAGCATTAATGATCCAGAAAAGCTTCTGCAGGCAAATAAACAAACTTCAGAGGCAGTGTCTGTCTGGCTGTAACATTTTAAATTGAGCAGAGCTGCTCCAATCCCCCTCGCCTTTCCAAGTTTATATTTAAACCTTCCCGTCCTGTGCTCGCTTACGTTTGATGCAATTACGAATCAGTTTCAGGATTGCAAAATGTGGACGCTGTAGTTTATGATTCAATTTAGATACATAATGCAGTATCATAAATGGCAAAGACACATTTGTGTCAGTTTAAGACGAGAAATTTCAATTTAACCTCTCACATTATCTTTGAATCTATATTCATTTTTAAACATACCTCACAAGGTTGATATCCAAGCATCTCAAGCATCATTTCCTGTTTTAGATGTCCGATTTAAAACAAACAAACAAACAAACAAAAAAAAACAACAACTCTAAACTGAGGAGTGCTCTAGCTGTTTCCTTCTTGGTTGCACCAGACGACTAAGGCTGCTAATAGGAGGACAGACACACCAGCTCATCTTTTAAAAGGCAAGAAACTTCATTAGTTATGCATGTCAGGGAATCTCTGTCAAATACAATGAGCCTTTTTAAATGTGTGTTGTTTTATGTAAAATCTGTATTTATTACTTTATGGTGTATCACTTGATGTCAGGATGTGGTGCAAACAGTTAGAGCCTTTGTTTTGGAAGGGCACCTCTTTTACTGAATCTTGCCCGGGGTGCTTACTCTGCCCTATCCACTTTGTTAACCCATGTGGATGCTTGGCGTGTGCTCCCTGTTTAACACAGCACAAAGAATAAAGTCTATGTCATCCTTAGTTGTCTTCAGCTTTTTAATTGACAAGAACAGGCGAATCATAAGCCCAAAAGAAATTATGCATTTTGTTGTGCATAAACTTTAAAAGTCTATGCTTATTAACAGACCTGAGGAGGCCACGGGCTGTAGATGAACTCTAAGCTACCCCTGGCATTTTCCTCTGCCTATGTGAAAACTTCCTCAGTTTGCACACTGCACTCAAGAGTTTCAATTACAGCGAAAGGTTATAAAAATTAGTTGTTGAGACTGCCTTATAGAGTATAGATATTACTTCGTCCCATCTGTTGAAACTGATTCCAAATAAAAGTGTGATAGTCATTCATGTGTGGAGGTTTGCAAAGTTCCAGACGTATATTGGATTATTTAAAATCATTGGTGTTTTCTGTACACTATGGACATTCCCGTGATCGGCCTTATAATGCATAACCAGTATTCTTATTAACTATGCACTCACTGAATGCAGATTATTGTAATCTAATATAAAGGTTTTCACCCAGCACTGTCATAGAGATCATATATGATGTATATATTTTGTGTATGTTCTGAAAATCAACAGAAATGCCTCTCAGTATTTGCAGATTTACACATTTTAATTCAATAAACTCTGAAATATAAAATAAAGCAGACTAGTTTGAATGACTTAAATCACTTTTACAGGTGTATGTAAATAAAGCCGAGTATAACCATTAGGTCAGGTGAGGTTATCAATCTTATTGTCTCTCTGTGACTGTCAAATTCTTCTTTCCAGAACAGAAGCTCTTTCAGAGCCTCTTTTCCATGTTCATGTACCATTGTTCTTCAGGGGATACTCATGTGAGCCACATTAACATCCTCTACAACTGGCTATTAAAAATTGACACTATGGCTAGTTTTACTTACAAGAGCTGAGTCACATTATCTAGTCACACTTTGTATATCCTGCAGCTAAGACTCAGATCACCTTGGGCTGTAAATTGTCCTCACAAGGTTGTAAAGCTGACACCACAGAGGGGGGCACATTTACAGTCAGTCAATGACTCATTAACAAGAACGACATCACACTCTGGGCAAAAGAACGAGGCTCATTAGTGATGGTCACTAACAACATTCTTTATTCTTTACACTGCCTTCACCGTTGGTGTATTGTTATGCAAATGACGTCACCAGAAAATGTATAAAATTTGATCCATAATTGGATTTTATGCCACTTACTTATATATATGATGAAATGATTACATTTTAAAACTGCAGAGGCGCCGATCCTGATAATGGACTGAACCTAATCAAGAGCTATTAATGAGCAACACAATTATTTGCAATGCACGCATAGATAATGTGTAAGCAAACAGTGAATTCTTGTTATCTATGGTATTTATCAAAGACACAGGCTGATTTAAGTCAGTCACATTTTTTAGAACAGGCTCTTAATTTTTCATTTCGATGCTGAAACAACAGCCTTTGTTGTCCTACATTTTAATAAGGCCCCGTAAAGTTTTGAAAAAGAGAAATGTGTTCTGAATACATATCAACTTGATGTATTTATTTATTTATTTTTTAATAATTTTGCTTTAAAACTACTGTTAACACTCTATTTCAAAAAACAAATCAGTATGTAGGAAAACCTGTATAATCCACAGCATATGCCACAGCACAACCAGCGGCGTTGCAAATGTTTGTTAATTAGTGTCTTATTTATTCATATGAACTCTTATCTCAGCTTCTTTCAGCTGCTCACTTATTTGCAGGGGGTTGCCACAGTGGATGGATCCACATATTTGATTTGGCACAGATTTTGATGTCCTTCCAGATGCCCTTCCTCCCAGGGATTTATGTCTTCTCCTAGTCCTAAACGTGTGATCTTCTGCTTTGTAGGCAAATGCTTTAACCCCTACATTATGGAGCCTCTACTAATACATGTTTAAGCACAATGAAGAATTCTTTCAAGTAGTAATTACATAGACAGTGAGTGATTTTTCTGAAAAGTCTCACATCTTAGTTATTTCTTAATCTCAGAATCGAGTTCAGGTCAGATTCAGTTCTCAAGTATTGCAAATTTTGCTGATAATCAACCCCAAACATCAAGAATGGAACTGAAACTCCACACTGTATACTGCTTAGTGTATCAATTTGTATTTAAACAATCCTAGTGGCACAATTAATGTTTTTCAGATTTCCCAAAACAATTAAATTAAATTAAATTTAAATTTAATTAAAAAATTTTCTCGTTTTTGTTAACCAGGCAGGTTCTTCATGGTCTATTTAGTCTTATCAGTTGTTTTTTTGCAACACTTGGAAGTGCTGAGAACAAAGTGAGATGTCTTTGCTTCTTTTTCAAAGTTGTATGTTTTGAGTAAAGGAGAAATCAGAAATGCTGGACAGAGTCACTGGATGTAAAATTTACAGCTTAAAAAATAAAGCGCTACTTTTTAAAATCATGGCAACTGTTTTGCTTTCTTTCTGATTCATGTGACTAGTTTGAGGCTAAAATCATGCCTTTTGATAATTTGTAAAGGTATTTGGAATTAAATCCCACTCTTAAAAACATGCTATTACATGCTGCCTCTGTGTCTTCAGGCAGATGATGGTGATTGGACAGAAATATGACAATATACAGTAATATTTCTAATACTTGAAACTCTCTTTTTCATTCCCTGTTTTTCATTTTTGTAATATTTCCGTTACAGTTTGAGATGACTTGCCCAGTCCTTTCAGCATAGATACAATGATGAGACATGTTTCCTCCTCCACAGCTTTTCTTTCCCAGCCTGTAGCGTTTAGCCTCTCACATTTATCTTTTGGCCCTCTGGGGAGGTCCAGACCTCCAGCTTGTAAGCCACTGCTGTAAGCATAAACGTACAGAAAGACTGTTTGTTATACACACAAAGACACATGTCTTGTGTGTGTGTATAACAAATCACACGTACATGGGTATTTTTGGCCTTTCTAGGCTTCTCGGCCTCGTGTCCACGTGCAGACACAGCTTTTAAGTTTAAGTTGAAAAGCTAATCCTTTAGAAAACTTGCATGGGAAACTATTTATGAACACTGTTTGTCAGTGATGATGTTTAGACAGAAAACTCACAGTGTCAGTGCTTCTTATTCGCCAACAAGTCTTTGGGGTTAGGGTTATATCACCGTCTGTTAGTTTGGCAAGCTCTTGGCAGTAGAGTGTTTTTGTATTTTCATGCAGACAGAGATTTGTTTTATAAAAAACAGTGATTGTGTGATTGTGATTTTTCCTAAAACTATTAAAAAAAAAAAACACCCATGTACGTGTTAACTAATCCTCCATCCTTGTCTCATGCATTTTAACACACCCACAGCTGATAGCTGGCACTGTCTAAAGATAGAAACAAAAAAAAAAGTTTCTAAGGGATTACTGTAGGAAGCCTACACACACACACACACACACACACACACACACACACACACACAGAATTCTAATATAGAAACAAAGAGGGCATTCAGGGCATTATGTGCACAAGACAAAGTATAAAGGTGCCCTAATTAAAACTACAAGCACAACTGCATACACCCATTAATACAGCACATGTAACACTTGGCTTTGAGTGAGTAAAAGTCTTGATTCATTTGTGCTACATTTACACACTGCAGGGTTAGGGTTAACTAAAATGATTGGCCGATCAATGAAAATGCTAAAAAACAAAATAAACAAACTAATAAACGAACCTATTCTGATAACTTAATTTGTCATTTGAGTGAATTTTAAGGTGAAAGTAGTTTCTAGATTCAAGTGCGGTGGAGCTAAGAATGTAAGGACTTGCTGCTTTTCTTTATCCATGTGATAGTAAACCGAAGATTTTGTGTATTTGGACTACTGCTTGTAAAAACGAGCCTTTTTTAAGATATGAAGCTGGAATTTAACCCTTTAAAAAATGGTGACTTTCGTTTTTCACTAAAATGTAGCAAATGAATGAATGACGCAAACAACAATGCAAACATAAAAATAAGATAATTTCGAATGAATCTCATTCTAGTACATGTAACTAGTAGGTTTAGGCAATCTGTGACAAAGACATGTTTAGCAGGTTGAAATCTGTTTGTTCTGTCTTTACATTGAAATGAGCACAGGGGCTTCTTCTAGCTTGTTTTGTCCTCAGGGATTTCCTAAATTATCCCACATAATTAGATGATCTCACTGTTTTGGGTGAATTCAATGGAGCCCCTGAAGGCTCACAGATCCCAGCCTGGAACATCTCGACCTTGTCAAGCCATACGGCTCCTGTTGTTACATGGAAATAATTTTAGGCGTGACAAATCATTAGTTTATAAGCTGGAAAAAGGATCATTTAATGGTGTGCTTACAAAGCTGGCACACTTTGTGGAAACACAGAACATACATAGAGTGACAAACATCTACAGGACTGCTGCTGCATATAAACTACGTGCAAGAAGTTTATCGTGGTGATGTTCATGATTGATTTAGAACAGATTCATCACGTACTATTGCACACATCTACAATTAATCATTAGGTTTTCAGTTTCTGTAAAGGCCCAGCACGCAGAATAATGAATTATAGAGAGATCTTAGTGCCAGCAGCCAGCATTCAAACTTCACTTAACAGTCTTTCCAAAATACAGTTTAGAAATGTGGCATCAACTACTAACTCTTGGCATCTGTATCCATGGAAAACAAAAAAAGCTTGTTGTTTATCATCTCGTTTTTAGCCACCAACAGGCCCAAGGGCATAAGCAACATAACCCCCAAAGAGTCAGAAACACTGCAGAAATGAGCACAAAGCATCCAGCTGTACTAAGAGAGGACGTAGGGTTAGTGCAGAATGACAAACAGTGATTTGTATTTTTTTGACTTGCATGCTACAGGCATTCCATGATGGGCCAACCAGGATATATTAACAAGACTGCCCCCATTTTCTATGCAGACTAGAAGAATAGGCCACTTTGTCTCACAGTTAAGCTGCTAATGTGCTCTGCAGAATTTGCAGACAGCAACTGTGATGCTAATGTGAGCAGCAATTTATGGGTTTTCCTCTGTACTTTTGTAATGCTGTCATGCAAAAGCCCAAATTACCACCGAATAAAAATCGTGTGTTGTTTGTATAAAACTTGGGTTAAAATGAGCAGGAACTGCTAAAAACAAAACAAAAAAACTCCAACCAAACAAAAACAGAGATTATGATCACGTGAATTTGCTCATCATCTACAATCATATTGAGCAAAAAGGTACTAATAACTAACGTGATTAAAGTGATTAATCAGTGTTGGTTACTGCGGAGAGAAATGTTATTAAAGCTATCCTGTAATTTCACGAAATGAACACTGAAGGTTTTTTTTTACATGTCATTGTGTGCTGAATCAGTTCTGAAATTCAAACCAAACTGAAACATCTGTGTGGTACTTCTGTGTATTTTCTTTTGTATATCGGTCACGAGCCGTCATATAATCCACAAAAATTGTACAGGGTACTTTGTTCTTTTTGTGGCGCCATAAATCCTTTGAAAAAGGAAAAAAAAAAAATCAGAAATCATTTTTTTAACCCTTTCAGAAACCTATCCTACGTAAATTTCAAAGCAGTGTTTTTTTTCTCTAAAATATTCCATGGAATGAAAGGGCTGGGGGCTAATTACAAGCATTCTTCACTGAATTAGCGTTCGGTGTGTGGTAAGGCTGTGCTCGCCTTTTTCTTGATCCCCAAACTGATCCCCTTCTTATTCCTAAAAAGGTCAGAGGTCACTTGGTTAATTAAGGGTCCAATCAGTCTTTAGATAAACTCATCTGAGCTTAATGTTTGCACTTTTTGAGGTCCAGCAGCTCTGCCTGGTACCCCTGAGCTTTATGTGGACTCTGCTAATCTACCAACAGACAGGAGAGCAGGTTAACCCAGCTCAACAGCACCAAGCTGGAATGGCCTTTTCATTTGAGGACTTCAGTCAATGAAGAATTTCTGTAAGCTCTCGCCAAAGCAGAAAAATGACTCTAACTTGATGTATTGTACACAAGGTTAGGGTTCGGGGAGGGGGCGTCCTAAGTCTTTCAAAGAGCTGCAGATTATAGAGAGTAAGTAATGTTTATACAGCGTGAGAAGGGTAATGTTTTCAATGGCTATACTGTTTTTGTCCTTTACTGTTGGCCCATGCCACACACATCCAAGGGTGATGAAAGTGTGGCTGGGCAAGTAACCATGAAATCTCAGAGAGTGTTGTGGGTGGATTTAACTCAACAAAGATTATTCAGTAAATCACAGTTTATCGGCATCGTTACTACTCTGAGATTAAACAGTGCAATTAAAATGTAGTAAATGTCTAGGTAAAATTATGACTAAAAGCTTTTAGCATACACACAGCTGAAATTGTTTGCCAAACATAATGGATAAACAGCGTGAATAGCTTCATACAACTGTCAGCTAACAGTATGGGTTAACAGTTGAAATCGCAAGATAAAACCACAACTAAACTGTTGACATAGTACCGATGAACTGATTAAACTTTTACCTAACAAGCACAAATGTCTGACATAGACAGATTTTTAGACCTTTAACTACAGGCATTATTAAACATAAGTATTTGTACGAGATCCTCTTATGTGTCACATATATTTTTCACGTGGAAGACTTGTTCCTGTTATTGCACAATTTTCTAAAAGAGGAAGTCAGAGACAAAACCAGCTGCTTATTGACAATCCATGTTAAAGAAATGCAAAATCTAAAAATGCACAAAAAGGCAAGTGTCCTCGTGAGTAATTACACTAACTACACAATATCGTAACACCTCGATATTGATATTTTTTTCAGAAATCACAAACAGAAAAGTTGAAAAAAACGCACTAAGTTGATATGTAAGGAAGACAAAATTCTCGTAATTTGCACAAAAACACTTTCCAAATCACTACCACACAGTGTTTTTTATAGGGAAAGCCACTGAATTCAAGGTAAAATGCCGGAACAAAAACACTACAAAAAAACCCAGCAATTATACCAAAATCCTCAGAACACGACAAGTCGAATGAATTTCTAAAGATGTTTCATCAAGATTGCAACCTCTGAAAGCACATGCTGTGGACAAACAGAAAGACTTACCGAAATGCGTTGTTAAAATGCGCTCTCGAACACTACGGTCTCTACTCGTACAGAAAATCTTAACAGTCTCCTGTCCCTCAGACTGCCAAGGAATCAAAGCTATGAAAAGATGTGAATGTAGCTGAGCAAATAGGATTAAAGATGGCTAAATCCAAATGGCTGGAAGCACAGCATGCATTAAAGAGGAATTCTCTCAGGAAAGATAATCCCCATATACGCATTTTAACACACTTCACTCACTCCTGTTTTTTTGTTTTTTTTTTACACACAGTCATAGTAAACCATGATTGCCCGACTATTCATGCACGAGTCACTAAAATCTATAAATACATCTGGACCATTCAGGCTGCACCAATGACACATACAAAGTTTAATTCCACAAGTGGAAACTTTGCACAGATACTGTAACAGCCTTCTAATAATACACATCACCCCATTCTTTGTTGCTCCCTACCATCAGAAACTTGAACCATGCTTTCTTACCTTTAGCACCTCCATTGGGACCTGTGCAGCAGGTGGTAAACTGACCGGGACACTGACATTGATGGCAGGCGTTTGGGCCTGTGTAGTTTGTGTGTACTGGGAGGCCTGTTGTCGCTGCTGCTCCCGCCGCTCCTGCTCCTGAAGCTGTTCCCGCATCAGCTGTTGCCGCAGCAGGATGCGCGATGTCATGGCCGAGGAGCTCAGCGGGGGCTTGGATGAACTGTGTTGGTCTGTCGGACTGCTGCAGAGGGGAGAAAGGGATGATTGGAGAAGATAAGAGAGAAGGCAGAGGGTCGATTAGAAAGATGAGGTGAAAAGAAAGAGTGCTAGAAAGGGTAGA
Organism: Pundamilia nyererei; assembly: GCF_000239375.1. Classification (NCBI taxonomy): domain Eukaryota; kingdom Metazoa; phylum Chordata; class Actinopteri; order Cichliformes; family Cichlidae; genus Pundamilia; species Pundamilia nyererei. The sequence continues at coordinate 1,870,347 of NW_005187445.1, read as the reverse complement.
AAGGGGTCAAGAAAACCAGAAAAAAAGAAGAAAATTGAGGGACGATGGATGTAATAAAAAGCCAATGTTAGCATGAAGAAAACTAGCAGAGAGGATGACTTCAGGGGAAGAAGTCAAAAGGGAACTATTAGCTTTTGTTCTGCAAAAATTAATATTAAATGACTGGTTGATCTATGTTGATAACCTGTTATTTTAACCCTTGATGATCAGCCATCGTCAAAAGCTTGTCAAACAGAACAAGCAAAGCTATGGGAATTTGCAATGAGTACTTTTTGTTGCTATTTTTTATTTTACAAAGATAAATAATTAAGCAGCCCTGCTTATTTGCTCTTAGAAAACAAATACTTGAACCTCCATGAAATCACTTACTATCAATATCTATTATCAATTAAGATGTCCTTTCAAAAAGGAAAACAATGTTGTGATTTTAATGACTTTGGAAGGCACAGGCATTTTGCATTTGTAGACAAAACAAAAAGAGGAACATTTTGTCTGTAAAGGTTGTTTCAGTTTTCCCACTCTTTTAAATTTAGATGGCTACTCCCCAGACAGAGTCCTGAAGTCCTAAAATAGAGAGTCTCTGCTGAAGCAGAAGTTGTCGGGACAAAGCCTCCATCGAGTGAGTGATCCTTTTGATAAAACTCAGTAAAATGTCTGGCCAATCCAGCTGTGCAGTAATCGCACTAATTAGCCAGCGGAGTCAAACAGCCTCAGCTTGCAGCGTATTCAGTGGGTGTTGAGCCCTCAACATACCATAAATCTCCCCTCAGCAGTGGATATAATCTCATTGTCTACAACCACACCCACTGAACCCTGCACCAGATATTAGACAAAACAATACTGTATAACAAATATATATAATAAAATATATTATAAAAGCAAAACACAGGCTGAACTCTGGCTTTTCTCTGGAAGCACTTCAGTGGTTTGGGTGTCTAAATTCAACAGCTACGTTTCTTCCTTTGTTCCTTTGTGCTTCACCCAATATATGGAATCAGGTTTAGTGTTCAAAAGAATAATTCCTTCTGCTGTGTGACTTTGGGCGATTGTGTTTCCTTTCATCCCACAAATTTCATAACAAAAGTCACTAGATCTAAAACTCTTGATTTCCTCTGCCAGAGCCAGAGGCTTTGATTCTTCTTTTTTTCCTTTAATCTACTTCAGTGATTAAATGATCAACGGTTTGTTGCAAGAACAAATTCGTTTCTGTTCCCTTTCTTTTGGTTTTACAGTTCAAATGTGACATTTGAATTGATTTGGAACTACAGATGGATTTATTGTTACATTCTTTGGATAAACTAGAGCTGATTAATAATAATAATAATGATAATAATAATAATTAGTCACATTTGTTACATGTTGAAGGCTTTTGGTTGGAGAAATCAGCTTTTGTTAAAATGAACAGGTTTTTTTTTTTTAAATGAACGCTTAAATAAAAAACATAATATACACTGAATAGTTTAAGTACATAAATGTACTGGATAGTACAGTACCTTTATCACCTACTAGAAATCAGTACTCCTAAAAACTTGAGGAACTTTCTGCTTAATTTGGATTTTCACGTATCTGACAGCTACATTCATGGAGGTTTTAAAAACACACTGAATTTAACAAAGAAGCTGTAATGTGTGGAAAGAATATAAAAAGGGCAACACAGTAGCATACAGTTTAAACTACCACTTACATAAGTGCTTGCTTTTTACTACGTACTTCTAGATGCACAGAGTAGCTTGCTCAATTTCTGACCACCAGGAGTGCTACTGAGCAAAGTTTTTGGGTGGGTCCACAGTTTGTATGGCATTGTTTGAATTTGTGTTGTGCATAAATGTCAAGGTTATAGTTAACTTCAACTAAACTCAAAGCAAAAACTGGTGTGAAAAGAACTTTATGAACCTACATAAAAGTGGAAAGTTGGAAAGAAAACCAAAATTACATGATTAGTTACAGGAAATGTTTTTTGTTTTAGTCTTTGTAAATTTGCTCACATTTGTCAACACAACCAGCCTGAGGAGGCATTGGTGCGTGCTTATTGAGAATACAATGTATACATAACTCTTAAGTCAAATGTTTGCATAGTAATAGCCATTACAAACTTCCTAAGTCTTGCCCCTGGCAAATAGCCCACTTATTAAAATAATGCAGTAAAATGAATACTGAAACTAATAAAAAGTAAACTAAAAGGAATTATTATTAACTAAGAAAAATTTAAACATGCAAACCTATTTTGAAAGCTAACTTAGCTTTACTGAATTAAAAAAAACAAAACAACTAAAAATAAAGTAACTGATGAGTGACTCGGTGAAGGTACTAATGCTTTTAGAAACCTGTCAAATAAGTGAAGCTAAACCAAGTAAGCCTCTATTCTGCTCACAGGCCTTACAATGCTACAAGATTTCTCTTTGTGCATCCTTTTGTACTAGTGTATATGGTCCTCAGACTATCAGTATAATATTCCTTTATTTTGATGTTGCTTATGGGAGAGAAGATCCTGTATCCTGTTTTTGCTTGTATATGCTATAAGTTACCGGTATGGTTCTTAGAAAGCATATAAAAATAGTAAAAAATTGACATCGGCAGAAGTAAAAAGTCAGAATTGCTCAAGAAAATTACAATTGATACGTCTCTTATAATCTTATAACTTATAACCGCTTTGCAATTGATTAAGAAATAATTTGTAAAGATGATGTGAAAACCACAGTGATTCTGATAAGCTTGCTGTCCAGGCTTGAGCTGAATTAAACTTGTTGCACATTTATGGTGGAGTTTAGAGTTTTACAGCAGGACAAAGGTGCATTACCATGTTATTCTTTTTTTCATAATTGTTGGAAGAAATAATTGTAACCAAATTAAAATTCTGATACAAGTGCACAACACTATGTAATTCAAAGCATTGTAGGAGGTAGCATTTTAGGCTAAAATATGATATGACATGATCTAGGGGTAGTGTTACAATAAAATAAAAGTATGACTTTGGAGAGTTATTTTCTCGTAAATTTTCACGTTCTTTTAGTTTTTTTTTGTAAATGCACCTGTTTTGTTTGTGTAAATTTGCTATTTTTTTTCATAAATGTGCAATTTTTTTCTTATAAACTTTGAGAAAATTGCAAAATTTCTCTTTTCAGAACCCTTTATTATCTTTAGCTGCCCTATTACAAAACTGTACAACATATGACCTCATGGCTTTTTTAAATGACGTTCTTAATAATTTGATTGACTTGTGTTTGTGTATACGAATGACCAGAAACCTCTCAGAAAGGCAAGGCTGAATGTCTCTGTCTCTTTCTCTCTGTTTCTTTCTTTTGACTGTTTGTTGGCTCTTTGCCAAACAAACCCATGAAAGACATAAAAAGCTCTTTTGTCCTTTTAAAATTTCATTCGTGTGTGCGCACACCTCCTCTTATGTTCGTGTGTATCTCAAGGGAAAAAAACGAAAAAAACAATGGTTGTACAGTCTTGAAGAGTCCCACCCACTCAACTCATGATTCCTCTGATTCTGCTCACTACTGTGCCTTCATCATACTTCACCATTAGTCAAACTGTCAGAGCTGAGACTTTGAAGCAGAATTCAGTGACACACTAAAGACAACAAACAACCAGGAAAATTCAGCTGCAATACTGCATCAAGACAGAAATCAAGTAACATTGTGGAGCGACAAAGTCTGAGAAGAGTCAAAACACTGAGCTGTTAAAGGAAAATACTCTCCAATAAAGATGCACTGCAGCTGTAAAACTGCTGGTAATTGACAGGCGATCGATTCTGCAGACCTAATGACTTCTGTGTGACTGAATAATAACTCTACCATTACAGTCTCATTAAAAAAAACAAATAACTAGCATGCCAAAACATGATACCTCTTCTGTTATTAACTTTATGTCTTAAGTATGAGATTTCTAAGCTTTTCAGGCACTCACTCCCTCGCTATAAGTGACCAGTGACCAGCTGCAATTAACTATAATAGACTGATAAATGTATATCCTGACATACAAAAACTATTCAGCACATAAAAACACAAGGAGAAATCTTCCAAGACTACTTCCCACATATAGCTCAGTGCATGGTGCCCTTCATGTGTACATAGTGTTGAACAAACATATAGATTCCAAAATAAAGCCCAAATGCACTGCAGCAATACCACAGATGCTGAGGCGCCATACTCACAGACAATCAAATGAACAGGGTCTGTACACTTGCACTCCTACAGCCTCCATATTTGTTTGTTTTTCCCTGAAGGTGCACCACCCGCCCTTGGAGAGCAGTGAAAGTCATGCTGGTGGTGCAGCGCTGAAAGTGTGTCAGAGAGGGGAGGCTCCAGGGCCCGGCCTGGAAGCTCCAATCGCCACGCAGAGTCCCAGGCATAGGACCAGCCCCGTGCAGAGCAACAGCAAAGCAGAAGAGAGGAGCATGCAGGCGTCTACTGGAAACACACTGTCCATCAATATGCCGCTTTAAAACCACGCAGATAGTGTTACGCTTAGAGACATGTACCGACACGTGTTGGGTAGATGGACTACAACCAAGTAGGGGTCGCTGTCCTGTGAAAATCTTGTATCTCAAAAGTATCATAACTCAAAAACGTGTTTGCTTTTGCCAAGTGACACTGCATTTTAGAGAAATTGAAAGGATTTCAAATGGTTTATTTAAACCTTAAAGTCTCCCTTTATTTGTAAAATATGCTGCTTATTGTTTCCTCTCATGTTTGACCTTCACAGTGCATAATAATAAGTTTGACACTACCAAGCTGACTTCACATTCATCTGCTGAGGCATTAACCTTAATTTGAACTAAATATGTGTACATATTAGCATGACTTTTTTACAGCTTTCATGGCTGATACAAATACTCACTTTCAAATGACAACTGCAAAAAAAAGAAATAGTAGAATGCAACATATGTTCTGCTGCTGCACGAGGCTGGCACACTACACAATAGAAATGAACTGACATGAAAGAAAAAAAAAAAGACACACTATGTGCTTATTTTCATTAGTTTAAACATCACTCCCCAGATTAGGTGTATTCTAAAGAACCACATTAAACTCATTAAAGCTCAACTTTTCTCCCGCTGGTGGCCGTTCAGTGTGTTTTTCAGGAAGCAGACAGTGACTTATGCAGACCACACTGCATATAACTATACAGTGAGCACAGGATAAGAGCAGTGAAAATAGGCAATCTAACCAAAACACAGGCAAACTGAGTACTAGTAACAATCCTGTCTCCTATTTCTTTCTCTCTACCAAACTGCAGGAGTTGCTGCCCTTCTAGCAGACTACACAACCTCTCTGCTGGAATACAAATGAGTGATTATGACCCTACATGACAGTGTATTGATCTACTTGGACTCCTGTGCTGATCAAACATGCGCAGCTTGGTGCAGCTGGAATGATAGTATGAAGTCAGTCACAAGCAGGCAAATCATAAATAATAGAAAGCATCTGTATGCATGTCTAGACCGTCAATTATGTGGGGTTTGTACACAGGGAATGCAATAGAAGTGATTTTTTTTTGTTTTTTGTTTATTTGTCTAAACACCAAACAGGAAAACAACTGTACAAATGATTTAAATTAGGTAAATAGTTCAACCCTGTAAATATCTCGGTAAACATCTGGGTAGAAACTTTGTATTTACTGTGCATAAACACTGCATAAGCACAGGAAATGCCTTAGCATCTTCAAACACAGACAAAACAGCATTTTGTTGTATAGCCTATAAAGTTATATATAGCAATGCCTTTTTGGAGATATGGTGGGGCCCTACGCATTATTAGGTACATGGTTTTAATGTCGTGACTCACAGATATCCTGACCTGTAGTAAAGCAGCAACTGTCACTGACTGCTGCTATAATAGCCTTTTTAAAAAAATCAAACAGCCCAATGGTCTACAAAACAATGGCTATTCCATAAAGAACTGTTAAAATAAAATTTATACATAATTATTTCACTCTCAAGTACAAAAGCACAACAAAACAGGGTCAGTCATAAAAGCATCTAAAAAGAAAATCAGGTACTTTGCAATGTGCTTCCAGGTAGCCAGGACTGGATGGAATAACTAGAACTTGCTGGGTCTTATTTCTGTAATTAGGCTCTTTGCTCTTAGTAATTCCCCTCACTTGTGTTCGGCAGGATGGCCTGCTCTAGCTGCAGCTCCCTCTCTTTTCTGTGTGCTTTAACAATGAGTAAGTAGAGCTTCCAAGGACAGTAAGGAGGAGCCTTTGATACGTTTCCCTACAGCAGGTTGAATGAGTGCAGAAGATTTTCAAGTTCATTGATATAACAATGATGTGCAAGCACAACATAACAGCTTTTCATTGTGAGACTGATTTATTCTCGGCTTTCCTTGAAGGTGATGACAGACAATCAACACATTCTTTCTTCGTAAATGAACCATGGTAACGATTCGTTGCTGTAAAATATGACTCTGAAAAAAAAATAAACGGACGCAATTCTGTGCGTCTTAACCACAAGTTAAAATTTAATAATTAAGTCACCGTGTAAAGGTATTTGTTTTAGCTGTTTAACAGTGAAGTGTGTTTTTTTTCAACAGCTAATGCATGCAAGTAATTACTTGTTATAACCTCTATATATCCTTGTAATAACAACTTACTGCTTAAATAGTTAATGAGTCATTTCCGTCTTTTTTCAAGCGAACGTGCCAAAGATTCACTGGTTCTGGTTCTTCTTGTATTTTATTGAGTAAACAACGAATTAATTCTGCACTAATCAATAATGAATCATCTAGTTGCAGGCTTCAGACGTGATCATGCCTGAAGGCTACATTTCTTTTAACTGTTAAGAATAATGACTTTTGTCAATAAAAGCGACACTCAAAGGCCTCCTCTGTTATTGCAGTTCCTTCTGGGCACCAACAGAGGCAGACAAAGATCACACGTCAGGAATATTAAAACTGCAAACCCAAATCAATCAGTAAATAAAAGATGTGGAGTTTATGATTTTTCTTTATTTTTATTTTATTCTTTATGAGGAAATCTTAAGCAGATGTGCTTGAAAAGCCACATAAGAGGTGAGAATGCAGAAAGATAACCATGATTACAGGACAAGTTGTTCTGACTGTATTTTACTCCAGCCTCAACACCTGTCTGTGTCACTTAAGCCCCTCGGTCTTTCTTAGATCATGGATGAACCTTTTTGGCATCTCTGTCTAGGACACCTCGTGGGAACAAGCTGCTCTGGACACATAGTTTCATAACCCTCAAACTCTGACTCAGCTCACGACCACTGGCTCATTGCTTTGACCTTAAATGCCTATTCTGTACTTCAGTTCTATTGCAGAAGAACTTAAATTGATTTGTGGATGTCTCCATCATTTTACTAAATTCTCTTTCCCTCTTCCTTATTTTAATTTGAAAGGTTTATTTTCTTACCAAAATATTACTACAAATGACCAAGATCTTCATTTGCTTGTTAGACACTAATAAGTTGTGAAAACTACAATATTTCTTCTGTATTTCTCTGCATCCTTGTTATTTTTAGGTAAAGTAAAATGTCTCTTCCAAAGAACTCGATCCACATTCAAGGCCCATCATCTTCCCAAACATGCCTGTAAGGAGTGTGCATTAACAGTAAGCCTGAGGTTATTTTCTTTTCTCAGCTATCATTATTATGTAAAGTGCCCTAAGGTTCATTATAATTTCCTCTTTACCAAAAACAAAAAACAAAAGTAAAAAAGTAAACAGAATTTTGCAGCGTTAAAAGTTTTGACCGCAGTCTTTTTTTTTCTTCTTTTTTTCTTTTTTTTTTTTTTGGGGGGGGGGGGGCGCTAATTTATGATTCAATTTTTGCTGACTTAAATCTGACACTTCTTTATTTTTAGCTGTTTTTTCAGGAGACTTTGAGGTCCATTCATGTTTTACCCCCCAGGCCAAGATCCAAGACAGAGAACCCGAAGTGTAGACCCGACCCACAAAGACCCATTGCGAGCTATTAAAACAGATATTTACTGAGCAACATAAACCAAGTCCCATTGTAAAGTTTTCACATTCATTCAATTCTTTATTTTCAGCTTTGTATGATTTGAAGAAAGCTTTTGAGGAAGTCTTTATATTTAAACAGACAGAGATGCGCTAACAACAGTTAATGAAATGATTAACACTGACAATCTTGCTAGCAATTGCAGTTTTGCCAGAAAACCTTGGGATCCAGCATTCATGCAGGTGTAACTTTGATACATACTTCCACGCCAAGATCCCAAATGACAAAAAGTTCGAAGCTCCATCCGCAAAAACCCAGTCCCACAACCCACATGACCAAAGGGTCTGCCAATAAAAAGGTTCAGAATACCACAGAATACCCCCAATGTCTTTGCTCCAATGGGCCACAGCTGTTTTTGTGGCTTATAACAAGCAGGGGTTTTAATGTTGTGGCTGAAAGATGTACGTATGGCATTAAATGTTAAAAGTGATCATTCTGGCATAAATTGTTACGGAAACATGTTAATTGAGCAACAAGAAAATTTCATTGTGAGGCTGATACTAAAGCAACACATTTGTTTGTTTGGTTTCTTCTGCCTAGTGTCTGCTAATCTTTACTGGCCGGGGATCTTTCTGTGTAAGACATTTGCATATTTATTCATCCATATGGATTTAATATAAGCTATGCTCAAAATCTAGTCTGTTCATTAGAAAGCAAAACTTTCAGCCTCTGTATTGACTGAGGGTGCAAAAAAAAAAAAAAAAAGATCCCTAGACTCACAGTTTCTGATATAACACATTCCCTGCTAAATTTATATAGCTTATTTACACTGCATAGAAGACTAGTTTTGCCGCCTGTCTCACATCTATATTAGGCACAAAAAGGTTGGCACGACGTCAGCAGCAGTCTGTGTGCTCTGTCAAACTGATACGCAGACAGCCAAAAAACAAATAGATCTATGAAAGCTAAGATGACATTTTTGTCGCACACAAAACTTCAAATTTAGAAACTTCTTAAGCAGCTATTAGAAGACATCAGACAACTCGGTAATCAATCAAACTAATTATAACCATTTTGCACAAAACTGTCTTATGGCACAGTCATCGTGATTATTTATTATGCTGGGTCATCTTCATGTGATAGAAAGGGGAAGTGGGATACCTTCAATCAAAGCCACGGTTCAGACGACTTCACACATTCAGGAGAAAAATGACATAAAGAAAAACAAACAGCAAAGATTCAGAAACCGTGCTGATACTTTGCGTATACTTGGAATGGCTGCTGCTGCTGCTACACCAGCGACGAAAACAACACAGCCTCAGATTCAGGCCAAGGGTGTATAACAGTGTAATGACATTTCACTAATGAAAAAATTGAAGACATTAGTTTAAAAAATGCAGAACTAGGTTAAAGGCTAAGACTGTCCAAGATGACAGTTCTTCCTCAAACAGTTCTTCTAACTGGTGTTTTGATTGAATTTAGAGAAAACGAGAGAAACCGCAAATCTGCAAGAAAATATCCAGAACGAGAGGAAGGAAAAAAAAAAAAACTGGAGTCTAGCGAACGTCTGCAGCAAGAGTTCTGTCCGAACACAGTGGCGTACTGTCCTCTGGATGTCTCGCCCTGACAATGAAGCCATGTATCACCACCTCTAAACTACGTAACAGAGAGGAGCAGACACAAAATACAAAACCTCTGACACCATCCTTGTAATAGATGCATAATCGTCATCACCATCCTCATCACAGAGGGGCATGAAATGTTATAACTTACGACTTATATTACACCCCAACAGTATTTCATTGTGATTTGAAATCATCCATAAAGGTTGATATGCAATCATAAATTGCATAGAAAAAAGTTTATTATTTATTTAATAGTAACACCTGCCAAGGGATCTGTGGTTGTTACATGTTTTCTTACTTAATTTAAATTGAATCAATCACACCAACTGAGTATTGAGAATATTACAGTTCACTGTCAGTGAGGTGTTTAGAATAAGAACAAAAACATGGTCCCCTAAAATATTAAAACAAAAAAATAAGTCCACCTTCCAGTCATCTCATAGATTTTGCTTCATATTTCCCAGCTCTGGGATCAGTTTTCACTCTTAGTAAGAGTGAAAATTGTAAGACAGCAAAAAGGGCATTTTCTAAAGTTTCTCAGTATTGTTTTGATATGCTACACAGTAGACAGGAAATCTGTCATTTCATTGCATTAAACACGTGTATAAGACACATGTATAAGACATCAAACTTGCTGTGCATTACTTCCAGAAAAAGGGTGAAAGGTGAAACAACACATAGATCTGACTCAGCTAAATGTTTCTGAGGCCTCAGTGTGTCAAAGCTGAAACTAAATTAGTAAACGTCAGTGCTGCAAGCTGTTTTTTGTTTCTGTTCTGTGTCCTTACAAGAATAAACTGTTGTCAGGACTTGGAGCACTTTGTCCAGTACTACATGCACTTAAGTTATACAACTTTTTAATAGGCCAACAACTTGCTGAAAACTAAATTTTGTCTGCCTCTTTGGTTGCTGATTTATTTTATTGGTGAAACAACTTTAGAGCATTTAATATTAACTGTGAATTTATAAAGAAGGCAACACTCCTCCACTGAAAGAAACATCAGGTTTGATTTATTTATGTTACCACAGCTTATCTAACAGTTAATACTTTCTTACACACTTTTGACACTTCAAAGCTGTTAATGCACAAGGTGTAGTGCCATAGTAGACTTATGGCACTTTTTACACACTTGTTGTTATGCAGTTATACTTAAAAAATAGGTAGTTCTCGGGAGATTTAAAGAAAAATCTTATATATAACAATAACTCACAATTCTGATTTAGGAGTACCTGAATATCAGCCATCAACACAAGACAGGCTGAGCATCACCTTGCTAAACTCTGACCTGTCTGCTCCTCTGTGAGCTAATATTTGAAGTTGATGTTGACAAGACAACACCCATGTGTTGCATAACTTCATGCAAGCAGGATGACCATAAGGAACGAGGGCTGAAACCCGGGACCAGCTTCAGTAACATCAATGAGGAAGCCCGCACATTCATAGACTTTGGACAACACTTTAAAAAGTCTGCAGCCTAATTATCACCTTAACCCCCAAAACGCTCCAGCGTGAGAAATAACTGTCCACGGCAAAAGAACTGACCTGTTTTTCAAGGGCTGACTCTTCAATTCGTAATACGTTTTAGGCTCCTCTTGAAAATCCTCTCCGACCTCGAAGTCGGGAACTATTCCCGATTCCGACTGCATACTTGCAGATGTCAACTTTTGGAGACGCTAAACCTTCTTTAAAAAAAAGCAGACGGGTGATATTCGTGCCCCAGTAGTCCGCACAGTACCAACCGTCAACGCAAGCCGCCTCTGCCCAGGATCCGGAGCTCTGTAGTCCTTCGCGGCAGCGGCTAAACTGCAGCTAACGGGCTGAAAATGATCCAGAAACTACAACTACCAAGATGCTCCGGGGATGTAAACGTCAGCACAATTCTGATTGGCTGCAGTATCCGACGGGATTTTT
>NW_005187445.1:1797447-1858863 GCF_000239375.1 Pundamilia nyererei | reverse complement strand
TTTTTTTTTTTGCTCGACCAGTGAAACTGAAATGTCAGTTTCATTTCCATAAGCAATATTTATCCCGCAATGTGGATTTCCTAATAATTGGCTGTAAAGACTTATTTTGAATTAGTAGCGTCTGCTCCAGTGGCCGTGCGTCTTTGCGGTCTTAGATTTTGCATTTAAAGAAATGGTCTGCACATTTTGCCTGAATGCAGATACATTTAATATTGGTTAAAAATAATGGAGGGCGTTAATTTGCTATCACGATAAAAATGAATTCTTTTATACCATGCCCACCGCCCGCAAAATAATAAATACATAAATACATAAATACATAAATAAATAAATAAATGAACAATAAAAATCCAGCCTTTGTGACCTGGGCATGCTGTTCAAGCAAGTTTGCGAAAGCATAACTACATTGTTTGCAAATAAAAATAAAATATATAGTGAGTTGTTTTTAAGCCTTTAAAGCACATATACCCAGAGTGACCTTGAAGTAAGTAAGAATCAGACTAGCGATGTGAGTTTCTAAAAATAAAAAAACAACAACCCAAAAAACAAAAAACACTGGATGTAGCAGTCAGTTAAATGAGTAAATCTGGAAGCAATCGCACAGAAACTGTTCAGAAAATCTAAATAAAAAACATAAATAACGGCACTTCTTACATTGCAGGTCATTCACAGCCTTGATATTTAGTGTTTTAAGTCTCTTATTGGGTCATGCAGATATTGCACCCGACTTTAGACCAACCTCAAGACGAGCCTCATGTCTCTGTTTTTCCCCGTTTCCCTGTGCAGACTGACTGACCGCTCGTCTCCCACTCTCACCCACGCGCTGTTCTCAGCACACCAAGTTTGGTCTCCTCAGTTGAAGTCTTGTCTGCCACTTGGGGGCAGTATAGAGCTAGAAAACAGTTTCGTGAGCCCGCGGGGGTGTGGGGGGGGCACCCTCTATTATAAAATGGAAATTTAGAGGTAGTTCAATATTTGCATTCACCCTCATCCTGTTGAACTGGTTTAAAGTCTGTATTTTATCAATGCAAATAGAATGCAAATATGATTCTGCTGGAAAGCACATACCCGGAGGCTAAAAATAAAGCCTTAAATAAAACGATGATAGCTGAACAGAATGAGAAATGGGATCAGAATGTTTTTTTCTTCTTCTGTATTTCTGCAATACTATTTCTGAGACACATAGCAGAAAAAAAAACACTCACATACAGCCAGCCAAATGACATGACACAGGAGCTGTAGAGAATCCGATCTACAATATACAGATAAATTACTTTGGATGTGGTACTGATTACCCAGGCCCTCCAACTGCATTAGACCTGTAACATTTGTAGACTACTACAGCTTTTGTAATTACTTCCAGATATATCTTTTTAAGATATATTTTAAATAATAGTACTTAATGACACAATAAAGACTAGCAAGTACAAATTTTGTTCCACAGTCCAAAATATAATGTTCTCTCAAAAAATATTATGAAGTCAATTTATTTTGAAAATGATTCCAAGCACAGTGATCTTTCTATCTTTGAAACATCATTTCTTAAATACCTATAAGAATATGCTGATTTTGCAAATTATAACACATAAATGAATATTCTTCAATAAGCCCAGTGAAGCAAGAACATATACATTTAAGGACCTGAATATGAGAAGAAGAAAAATCACTGTGAGAAGAGTCCAAAATTCTTAGTTTTAATGGCAGTGCAAAAGCCTGCTCACCATCCATCCACCCATCCACCCTTCCAGCCATTGTATTACACAAGGGGACCACAGTATGATGGGTGAAAGACAACACGCACCCTGCAAGGATTGTCAGTGTCAGCACATTAGTAAATAAACTTGATTCAGTGCCCTTAGGTAGAAAACCAATGTTTGTGTTCATGTTTTCCAAGTTATCCAAGTGTCAGTGCTATATCTCTTTTTGGCAGAAATGGTTTGTAAATAAATACTTACACACCTCATAAACTTTTGTGGCAGTTGCACGTTTAATTATTTTTTTTTCATTTTGCAGAAAAATATAGTGTTTTATGGCTTCCCATTTTCTACCTATAGCAAAAACCGAGTTTGCATGGACAAATATCTGGTCAATTGTTGAAATAAAGTTATTATAAATTGAAAACCTTCACAATTTATACGTTTAGCTGAACTCTTAATCTTCAGCTAAAAAAATTCTACTTCACTTAAATTTGAGTTCAGGACTGATTTGTTAATAATATTTGTTTAATATTTGAATATCTGAATATACACATTGTTTTGTAATGCCAATAACATCTTCAAACCCTGGTACTGGGAGAAAATAAGAATACTTTGGTATCAGTTAATTAGCAAAACAAACAACGACAAACTTCTTTAAAACAACCCACATATCTTGCATCATCCTGGCTATGTGCCCTGAGATAAGTGAACACAGGGATAACTATTCAAAGACTAACACACTATTATTTACTCAAGGATGTGCAGATTTGAAAGGCATTGGCAGCCAGTGCAAACATTTCTGCCATATAAAATAACATGAACTGCAGTGGTGGTCATCGATAACGTCTCAGGTATGAAAAAACACTCTGGTTTACCTTTGTTTTCAGTCACGGCTTTTAACTTGAAGTCTGTCAGCCAGTCATCAGTGACTTGCAACCGTTTGCCAAACAACATCCCGGAATATGAGCCAAAGGTGTCCGGTTGCTTTAGTAAGGATGACTATCAGCTGCTGATCAGCTTGTCTGTTGAAAAACACACCAATCCAAGAGACCAGGACTCATTTTAGCAAATTTATTACCATAATGAATGTCGGATCACTTGATAAACTAAGTATTATTATTTATTATAAGAATGTTTATTTGTGTTTCAGAATGACAGTTTAAAAAAAAATAGTAAGTAAAAGCTTGTGTATATGTCACCTTTCAATATAAATATAACAAAGTGCTTCACAACATAAATGATTGAACATAAAAACAAAAGAAACATTTTAGCTGCTTTTTAAAAGAGTCCACAGTTCAGTGGGAGAGAGTTCCAGAGTCTGTGGGGGACTGCTGCAACAGCTCTATCTCCTTTAGTTCTTGGTCTTATATGAAGCCCAGCTACCAAGCCCTGATCACATGACCTCAAGGACCTGGTGGGAATCTATGGCTGTAAAGATTCACTGACGTATGCCAGTGCTTGTCCATGCAGCTCTCTAAAAGTCACAAGCAGAATCCTAGAGCAGACAGGAAGCCAGTGAAACTGAATTATCAATGGTGTGGCATGTGAGTACTTAGAAGATTTAGTCAGATGCCTCGCAGCGGCATTCTGAATAACCTGCAAACATTCAAAGGAAACTTTGTTAAGACAAGTGAGCAGTGAATTACAATAATCCAGGTGTGACGAAATAAAGGCATAAGTAACATTTTCCAAATAAAGGGGTGACACGGTGAAACTCAACTTGGCAATACTTCTTAAGTGATAAAGGCAATAGCAAACCAGAGACTTAACATGAGCATCCACAGTTAAAAAGTTACCCCAAGATTCCTGATAGAAGATTTACCAAAAGGGGCGAGGAGAGCTTTCACTACCTTAAGCACAAATCGGTCAGGGGCACAAACAAGGGCTTCATTTTTCAGGGAAAGCTGTCAGCCATTCAACTTCTCAAGTTGCTTAGTAGTCTAAGCACCCATGCAAGGTCTGTAACTTAGAAAACTCATGCATAACAGAGATATATAACCGAATGTCATCTGCATAGCATAGATAAACAATGTCCTTAACAGTGGTAGACATATGCTGAAGAAAGCACAGTTATAACAGAAACAGTAAAGACCCCAAAACAGAACCTTATAGCTTGGAAGCAGCTACAGAGAAAGATTAACTTGACAGATTTGAAGATAGTCTCAGCAAAGCAGACCTCTATACACTCTCAGAAAGAATATTTTCAGTCCGCGTCCAAGTGTCGAAACGTTTCTCCCACTGAAAATGTAACGTCCAGATGAACAGAATCAACTTTGTGGAATTTCCTTTCCTGCATGATTGAGCATGCATCAGGACACCCCCATGCAACCATCCAGTATTTCAGCCTGTTACACATAATGTGATTGTCAGCAGTCTCAAACATCAGCAAAACAAAACACTATCCAGCACATGCATCAAAACAGCATTTGAGAGTACAAAAATAGCTGTTTTGGTTTAATGAGCTTCAAGAAAGTCATAGTTTATCAGTGATGCTGCATTTCTCCGGGACTTTATGAAAAACTGAATGGCAGTTAAACACAGTTAGATGTGCATAAAATTTGATGCACACCCCTTAAGTAAATATTGTGTTTTCATTGTTCAATGAAAATGATGAAGATTGATAACTTGGAGAATACTTTCTGTGAGCAGTTTTAATAAGTATTTTTGGGGTTTATTGACTGAATTGCAAAATCCGATTATAAAAGGAGGAGACATGCTTGTTGCTACCAACAAAAATACAGAAGGTTTCTTAATAAGAATCCCGACTCCTGGAATAAATTAAAACCACAGCTTGCCAGATGATAGAATAATTTCTAATGAGGGTAACGAGGGTAATGAGGGAATCCTACTCTTTTGTTTATGAGAGCATTTTTCCTGTAAGGAGGAGACTCATTGGGCAGATGGTTTTGGGGGATCTTAATGAGATACTTATTCATGTCTGATGTCAGAAATCCAAGAGCATGGGGGTGGGGATACCTCGAGGTGCTGGCAGGCAACGGCATTTACAGCAGACTGCAGTGACACTAGTGTTTTTGTTTTTTGCTAGGGGTCTAGGGTCAATGAAAAAAACAAAACAAAATAAAACAAAAACAAACCCAAACCAAACAAGAATTTGTTAGTTTATGTCAAAGAGTTTCTATCGAACTTCCCCTTTGAGAAAACTGAATGCTATATGTGACTTTGGTGCCTGTTTCCTTTGAAGAATTACCAGATGAGCCAGAGTAAAGGCAGTAATGAATATTTTAGGGGCATCGTCACTCCGGAACAGAAATGAATAGCACATGTGAAACACACACCAGTGCTGTGTCTTCTATGTTACACAGGTCCAAGATGTGTGAAGCGTTGTACACTTAAATTACACAAAATGTGCTTCTGTGAATATTTTTAAGACCAAGATCAACTTGTGGTGTATGGAGCAGTTGTAAGTATGTTTGATGTCAAAGCACTTATATATCAAATAAATATCAAATATCAAACTGATCTTTATCAAGAAGAGACCCTGAATATGGCAAGTAAAGGGAAACATATATAGCCAGTCATATATTCAGTAAAACATATTTATAGTAAATCTATTTAAAAAGAATAAATCAATCTTAAAACAGTTACTGGTGAATGGTTTGTTACAATTTCTTTTGGTATTGGTTTTGATTTTGTTCATTTTATTGATCATATTATTGATGCAGTTGTATCAGTAAAGACTTGCTAGTCGCACTGTGTATTTTTTTTGATCGATCTCAAGAAGGTGTTGACAATAACTAATGAGAATTCGACAATTTGATAAAATAGGACCTATCTGAACTTACCACTGAGTGAACAATATACTTCCGCTTGTGAAAAATGTAGAAATTTTGAAGATAAAAATTCGAAGATCATTTTATTTAAACGCTACCACGACAATATAAACACATATGTGTGTAGAACACTGTGTGTTTGTTGGGGTTTTCATGATATGAAATCAAGCATAAATTTAAAAGGTTCTTGAAGATGCAACAGAAAGCCAGTCTCTCTTCATTGTTATGGGGATCCAGTGTGAACCAGGCCGGCCGGCATCTGCTGGATGAGAGGGAAGGAGGGGGGCAGAGCAAGGGAGGGAGGGTGGAGATGCTGGGCTTGTTCACATAATAGCCGGCGGGTGAAGGCGTGGTAACTGTGGCTCGATACGAGGCGTGTGTGTGTGCTACAGTATCCTAGTACCGGAGGATGAACATGGACAGCGGCTGCACGGCGGCTCTCCTCCCTGGTAAAAGCGGCCGTGGAGAAAGCTGAACGAAGCTGATCAATATGCAGGGGAAGCCTCACGTTATCAATACCAAAAGCAGGATATAAGGAGTGCAAAGGTAAGGCGATATGTGGTGCGGTGGGGCAGATTGAACCAGCGTCAATGAGCTGTGAGGAGACAAAAGTAGACTGAGTCATGCCTGCATGTGATGTGAGGAGGGAGCATCAATGAAAATTACAACAGCATGGGTTTGGCTCTCAGCCGCGACTGGTGTGTTTCCTCAGTAAAATAGGGTGTCGTTTTTTCCGTTTTTTGACACATTAAGCTAATCATGGGGCTCAGGTGGAAACCACCCATGTACAGTAGCCTACAGTAGCACATTCATTGTTCTCCCTGCATAGAGGAAACTGGCCCCGGTGGGCTTGTCTCATTATTGGGTACCGTGGGCCATATAGGCTGCTGATTGTAGAGAATAAGACGATATGAAATGAGATCGTTAGATGCATGTTTAAGTTTTAAAAAAGTAATTTATTGGCCACTGGACTGAATGAATGCATCATGCAGAAACCTATAGCACACTGATTTAGGGAGTGTGACTTGGTGAATAAAAAAATCCTGGATGAATCATCATTTTACCCAGAACAGCAGCAAATCATGCTTGACCAAAGCAATTATCATTATTTGATTTTCTCATGTATAATTATCTATTCTCCTGCACATGTGCTACAAGGGGGAAATTTAGCGTGGATTAACAAGGACAATAGACGGTTTGCTACAGTTTCATTTCAAGTATAAGCCGAGATATCTTCCTTGACGCCTCCATGTTACCTTCGAACTTTTTTCGTCTTTTGACTCGAACACTCTGGCTGGAAGATAAGTACAGCTAAACTTGACGTTGACCTGCAGATGCTATGTCAGAGGTGAAGGAAGAGATGCGTGTGTGGGCGTATTTAAAGCTTCAAACAGTGTAAACAGGAATTGTTGTTGTAATGGTTGTGTCTGTATGACACACATGTCCAGCATGAAGCTTTGTTGCTTTTCCTATTTGCTGAAGAGGAAATCCTGTGTCGTTTATCACCAAAGTTGGTGGGGTTTGTGCATTTTGAACAACGATTTGAAAGGTAAAAGTGTCATAAGATGCCTGGTAAAAACCGACCTGTTTTCTCACATCCTTCTAACTTGTTACTTAGTATGAGAGCCCAATGTGGATGAGATGCTCTTTTCTGCATTTAATGCTACTAAAAATGTCTCAGCCCTCAGTTGGCAGCTTTCCATTTAAGAATCATAGCCTCCTGAGACATCCTGAGAAATGTGCTAAAGACAAAGTGGGAGAGACCTATTTTTGGATGGGCCTTAATCTTATATTGATATGCTTAACACAGATGGACCGAATTTGATAGATATAATATGGTAAAGTATAGAGCAGCAAAATGATACAGGTCAGCAGGTGAGGTTTTGGGACTTAGTTTGTCCTATGAATAAGTACAGATGGATTAATAGATTTATAAACAAAAAAAATCTTCTCATCCTTGGCATACTGTGCCATTAATTTGAGATAAAGGTAACAAAACACAGTCCGATTGCATCTCAGCCCACGTTGCTGTTATATGGTGATGTTCAAAGGGTTACTTTTTTTATCCAGATCATTGAAAGTTGGTCATGTTCCATTTTCTCCACCCATGCATGTCTGTGCCTCTGTGCCACATTCCCGTGCTCTGCAGAAAGTCACTGCAGTAGTTTGCAAAAGAAAAGCTCTGCAGTTTGAGATACCAGTGTTGTCAGTGGGGACAGCCTCAAACGAGGGCAAATATAGGAAACCTCACCAATGTCCACCGCTCACAAGCTAGTCTTTGCTTTTTCGGACACTCTGTTATGATCTATCTTAAACGCAGAACTGAATTTCTGCATTCAGATAGTTTTATGATATCTGTAACCTGAGTATGCAAACTATGATTAGGAAAAGTGTAGAGCTTTTCAAACCTTGTGGCAAACAAATGAATTTACAAGATAAAGGGCACAAACTAAAAACACTATCTCAAAAGGTAATATTGCTTCGTTATCTTCATTTGACATTTACATAGCAAGATATTCCAACAAAGTAACGAGCTCAGATTTTAAGCCAGAAATATCCACGCTCTTTTATTTCTAATGAAGCTCTTTTGATGTCTCTTGTCTATGTCTATGTGACCCTGTAGTGCTTTACTGCACTAATTTCCTGCATTCTGGTGAAATATTAGACACCAATATGTACCATTTCTCATGTATGTACCATGTATAGAAAATTTTTTTTGCTTATACTGCAGTATAACACTGATATTAGACCAGAAAGACAAATGAGATAATGTAGATTCATAAGCCTAAGCAGTGATACAGATGGCAGTATGTTTCTGTCCTAGTGTTTATTAGATAGACTGGTGCAGGCATTCATACACCTATTAATATGAGTTGTTCACTTTGCTCCAGCTGTTTTTTTCTTTTATGAGCAAATACATGCAAAATAGTATTACATATGTATTCATATATACGCCTTTTTTATCTGCTTGTTTTGTATTGGTTAGTAAATCTGAGTATGGTACCTACTAGGCATCGGCTTATGGGATGTGTTTATTTAGGTGACTCTTTTAGTTCAGCTGCAAAGAGCTTTCAGAAAATGACTTGTACACTTATAGCTTTGTTAAAATACAACAAAAATATGTTTAATGCAGACGTATTAATATGTTCAAGGATTGTTGTGGGGTTTCGGTTATGATTTCAAGCACATCGAGCTAGGTTTCAGTTATATTTTACTCATGCACCATCAAATGAAATGGAAATGCTGTCTCGTTTTGAAATTGTATAGCTTTTCTTCTTTTTAATAGACACAGTCATAATTAGTCAAAATCAGTTCTTGCAATAGGAGATGGAACAAAATTTCAAGCACTCTGAGCTCTGAAGAGCTTATGAAAGGACAGGACCCGAAACTAAGATTATCCTGGATGTTTAGTATGCTAGTTAGTTTTTCTGCTGGCAGCTTTACCCTGCTGCAAAGAATGCTGCTACTTGTAAGAATGCCAAAAAATATATATATCACAGTCTCCTTCTGTAGATGTCCTTTATGGGTTGGAAATAGAAATTCATGCTGCATGATGACATCATTCACATGAATCTGTCCCCTGTGATGCAGCCCGTCCTTGTTGTATCAAAGACATGCTGTGTCATAAAAAAAAAATAGATATTTATCCCAGGTTTTAATAGATCCATAATATCATAAGCCCCATTGTGTTCTTGAATTTCCCAGATACCACAAACAGCCAGACAGGTTCTCTTTGTGAGAAGACGTACACAGATACCATTTGACCACTGACAGCATGAGTCATGGTGAGATATCAGATGAGGAGATAATCCTTTGCTGTATGCTTCGGCCCACTGCCTCTATAACCAGGGTTCACTGCTCTGTGCTTGGACCTCTTCTTTTTTGACTGATATAAATACTCATTAAAAATCCTGTCAGGTTTGTTTCTTTAGGAGAGTTCAGAGAATACTAAAACAAATGATTCCAGTGATGTATTTTTAATCATTTAATTTATCCATTTCTATTTCAGACAGTCTCTGAAGTCATCAAGGGTCATCAACAAGAGTACTTCACACATTTAGTATTATATATAACACAATCATATAGCAACAGATAACTTTGCATTCTTTCCCACTGACACCTACATAACCCAACTGCTGGTTCTGTTAAAGATCCAAGTATGACATGCTGGCAGTGGGCTAAAGGAGCCCAGAGTAAAGACAAGAGGTGGGCTACAGATGTCTGGTCACTTCTATTTAACTCCCCCACCTCCCCTGCCCCCAGATTCTCTTCCCTTTCAGACTTGTAATCTTCAGTCCCAGACGATGCTGATTCAAGTCACATCAGTGGAAGACATTTATCCGACTTCACACACAGCTCTCTAGGCGTGACTTTTTTCCCTATATATGCCATAGCATTCCCCAATTTCCGTAAATGGAGATTATCTGTAAAGTCAGTACAGTCCTCAGCTGCAGAAAATGATCTGATGATCGTACATCGTCATAGCATTACAGAGGAACTGTAAGATCTCTTGAATTCAAAACACTGAAGTTAGTGAGTTTCCCTTTGCTGCTACATTGTATTGGATGTCACATCCTGTTTGTAGCCACTTGAATTCACAGACAGATTTCATTTTTGTTCCTTTAGGCTTCATGTGTCTGTACCTGTACCTGTAATTGTATTTTGGAGTTCATAATTTTTTCCCTATGTTTATATGCAACACATATGAAGTAAAATAGTTTGGAAAAAATGCACATAGTATAATAATTTCTGTCAATTTACAATCGTACCAGGTGGCTTCATGTAAACACAGACACTTGTCTGTGATACCAACCTTCATCAATAATGCATGAAGACAGGAAACTAAGATAAGATGTGCTGGAGTCTGGACATGACATTTAACCAGTGTGATGTATTAAATACTGACGGCCAGTTTACTCAGGAGGCAGAGAAATTCTCCTGTTGGCTATTGTACAACTTGCAAGCTTGACATTTTCACTGTCGAGTATATAAGACAAAAATTAACAGCATTTATTTTCAGTTTCTCATAACCAGAAGGAGCTACATCTCATCATCTGAATGTCTTGCCGCAACATACATGGGTAGTCTTTGTTAACAGTTGTAGCAGCATATAAGACGGAGGCCACATCTGCACCATCTCCAAGTCTCTGCTGGGACATTTCATTGTAGCACGCATACATCTGAAAAGCTGCCTTTATACCAACCTCAGGCTCCCAGACTAAAGCAAAACCTGCAGCCTGCGGCACCATGCTCAGCCAGTGCCTGTCCAGTCTCTAGAGAGACAAACAAAAAGACTGACAGTTCTTTGATGTCTGTCTGCCATGCCTATTTTTACACAACGGTTCAGTGCTTGTCTTAGCACCACGGGGTTCAAGGTTGCCCTTTTATTTGATTTTATTTGCTGAATGGGTTACGTTTGGTTGACCTCATAGAGCTGTCTGCTGGCTCATAATAATGTATACATTACAGCATGAAATGTCAGATAAAGGTTTGTGCATATAGTTATTTCATAACCATTGGTTTGAAATCACAATCCTCGCTGTATCTCAGTTGTGTTTAATTCTCTGAAAAACTGAAGGGTTATCTGGGATTGCTGGGTTGGATTTAAATAACAGTTCTTGTACTGATTACAGCTTTCAGATGATTAATGGTGTAGATTCCTAAAAATAATCAATCCTCCACCCAGTCACTTCATTTATATTCCATAATAAGTGTATGCCATCCCAAATGAATTTGACTCTCAGCTGCTCATCTAATAACTGCTCATAAAAATTCCTCTGTGAAGCATGGCTGTTTAAGAAGCTGTTTTCTACTTATAAACTTCTTCACATTAAGCCATGATATTTCTTGCACCCTCTAGTGGTCAGTGCCTTTACTGTACATGTCAGCATACAGTAATGTCATGCTTATTACAAAGTGCGTGACCCCCCCAGTATGATATAGCCACAACCTAATAAAGCTTCGATCAATGCAATAATCCCCTCGTGGCTGTCACAAGCCGCACACTCCAAATTAATTGGATTTATCGAATGTGTACTTTTACTTCAAGCCATGAAAGACAATTTATGAAAGTCACATTATTCAGGGGCTGGAATTGGCAAAGCAGTCTTTAAAAGACTAATTTAATGAAGTGACTTGGTGTATGCTTGTCATTCAGAAATCAAGGCACTTTTTTGGGTCTTATGAGAAAAAAGCATCCAAAGGAATGAGAAAGAATGTAAAGTAGAAACTGGCACTTTGGGGGAATTTCTCCTGCTTCTATTGGCAGATAACGTCTCTCAGTTACAATGTAGTGGAGAAGGATGCAGGAGAAACCTGATATCTAGATTCAGACCCCTTCGGGTAACAGACACAGTGCTGAAATAACAATAATATAAAAGTGAATTAGTCTGACTTAACAGACGATATAGACGTGGTTAACCGCTTATAGTTCTTGTGTGACCCATTTTGTTCGTATTAAGAACCAGAGCGTACTAAACTGTGGTCAGCCATCTGACTCAGCCTTCCCCCCCTTAGGTCAGCTGTTGATTTCACACTCTATAAGCCCACAGTAGAGGCCTGGCTCCTCACTCAAATAACCTAAGGAACAAGTTGGTGTTTACACCTGATGATCTGCTGCTGATGCTCAGTCAGAGCCAACAATTTCATGGTCTGGATCCACGAGAAGAAACGTATTAAAGATGATATCTAGTCAGGGATGCATCCACACCTGCACTCTCCCTGGAGAGGTTTACCAGGTACAGCAGCTGCGTGTTTTGCTACAAATGTTAGAAGTTGCGATCAGCCTCATTCTGTCAAACAAGGAGGCCGCTGGATCTATCTAGTGTACCTTTTTCAGTTTCTGAGGATGTTTTGTTGAAAAACTGGTTAACCTCAATCTGTCATTTTTGTGTTGTTTTTAATTTATCAAATGCACAGTGCTTTCAGTGTTTCCTGGTCCAGGTCAGTCTAACTTTATCTTTACAATAAGGGTGGGTTTTTGAAGCGCAAAAATGCTATTAAGTCAAAATATGATATGAAGTTGAATTAGTTTTGCTATGATTTGCTGTGAACACATTTTTGCTGTTTGGGACTTGATTTCACTCTTTTGGCAAAAAGGTAGAAAATTAATTATAGTGGAAGAATATGTCATTTCTATTTGCTGTCAAGATGGTAAAAAATGTAATTAGATTTCAGTTGAAATCTTTATAATTATCCAAGAATATATCAAACCATCATTCAGAGAAAATGCCCTGTAGGACTTTTATTCTAATATATGTTGTATTTAAGAGTTATATTAGTGTTGTATAAGCTTGACGTAAAGAAGTAATGTGTGAGATTTTGTAAATTTGCAGTAATTGTAAAACAGAAGTTGATCTTGGTAAGTGGCACAAAGCAACAAGAAATAAAAATACTCATAAAATGATTTTGTTGGAAAGGCTGTGCGACTAAAAGCTAAATGTGAAAGGTTCAAAATGTAGGGACTTCAATCCCTCATTTGGTTACTATGGCAACAAATCCTTGACACAATGGTTTTATTGTAACAAACAACGTCAGTGTCATGTTTTTCTTTTTTTTCCTTGAGACGGATCATTGTGCTTACTACCTTGGCTTTTGCTCACTTTGTCTTTTGTAAATACGTTAACTGTTAAATGCCAGATGCCATCATGGTAAAAAACAAAAAAACAAAAATTCTACTAACACATGAATATCTTGATATAACTGTCTCTTGTGTTTAGGAAAGCTTTCACAGACCTTGAACTTCCTTTTATCTCCCCCTACAGATGACTGAGGGCAAACTGTGCCAAGTGCACTTATTGGATGACAGGAAGCTAGAGCTGCTGGTTCAGGTACAAAAAACTAAAATCAATAATTAAAATGGATCCAAGAATTCTGTGATATTTATGCATAATGTTAAAAGGACTTTGGGTAATCACCTATGCTTACTGCAGTTCCTATTAGCTCACTGGAGTGCTTCATCATCTTAACGTAGTGAGTAGAAGCTGAACATAATGAAGCATTTAGCAGCTGAAAAGCTGAATATTTTTCTCCTACGCTTGTGAAGCTAAAATTTGAAATAGTGTTTAAGGTAATGACAAGTGGACTTATATAGTACAGGTGGCCCAAAAGAGTCACAACTGTCAACTTAAGTTTTCCTTAAAAAGTAATGACATATCAAAGGTGTGTTCACAACTTATTTTCCGCTGCCCCCAAGTGGACAAACTCCAATTTATTGCATGTTCCCTGAGCAGTTGGACTGCCTCTTTAGCTAAATAAGCTAGGTATCTGTACTGTGAAAACAGCCAGGGCATAGCAAATGCAGGGTTCCTCAGGATTGTGGTTTGATACCCAGGTCTGGATGTCAGTGTCCTTGTGAAATTGTGTGTAAACCACTATGAGTGGTCAGTAACACCAAGAAGGTGTCATATAAACGCTGTCTATTTACCATCAAATAGTATAGTGTCTCATCAGCACTATTCTTTTCTCTGTGTACCCATTTCCAACAGACTTTTCAATGAATTAAGTGTATCTTTGACACACTGACTTTTAAAAATTGTGTATAATTTTGATTAAAGTAGTTGTTTATATCTACGACTTCCTTCTCAGCCGAAGCTTCTGTCTTATGAACTCCTTGACTTGGTTTCCTCCCACTTCAACCTCAAAGAGAAGGAATTTTTTGGTCTGGCCTTTTTTGATGACAAGTATGTAAATTGCAGTGTTTCTTTTTTTTTCAGTGATATGGATATTTTTACATGTGTGCAAGTGTATGTTGGCAGATGATTACAAAGGGCAGCTTTCTGATGTTACAGTTTGTTTACTTTTGCAGTGGCCAGTGTAAGTGGTTGCAGATGGACCGCAGAGTCCTTGATCACGACTTTTCAAAGAAGCCCGGGCCCATTGCCCTGAATTTCTTGGTCAGGTAAGAAATTCTTGTTTCATGCAGAACCCAGGTTCCCCAGCAGGGTGCAGTACTTTGTTAACGTTGCGTTTTATAGTTTAGTCAAGAAACTATCCAGAGATTTTTATAGAACTCATTTGTGACAAAGCTGATGGTATAAATCAGTGTTTGGAAAGTCTTTGACTGTCTTTTATGGGGTTTTTTTGTGTATGCATTTGATTTCACCCTTCATAGGTTTTATGTGGAAAACATAACACAACTTAAAGATATCATAACAGTGGAGCTGTTCTACCTGAATGCCAAATCTGCTGTCTACAGTGTAAGTGCTTTCTCTTATTTTTACTCGATTTTGAAACAATGCAAAATGATCCTGCTATTTTCATCACAGCTTGTGATGATTCATTGTCTCTGGACCCTCAGCTCAGCAGACAATAGCTGCAGGGCACACTTTTCTTACTCTGCTAGCTGGAATGTAAAACACACAGCGTAAGAGAGTAGGATAATACAGGGGTTGATTTGGAGAATAAGCAGAGGTTACAGTAGGGCAACGCAGAGCAGATTCTATGTTTGGATCTGGAAAGCTTTCTCTCCACAGGCTTCCACTTCTGAATCATATTTATTTTTTATTTTGTTTGTCTATTATGTCTCTCAGGGGATTATTGAAGTGGAAAGTGATAACGTCTTCAAATTAGCTGCAAATGCCTTGCAGGTTAGTGCTTTTAATAGCCTCGTAAACATGCATTAATTGCCACATCTAAAAGCATGCCATCTAATAAGATATATGTTCTGTTCATCACCAGGAGGCTAAAGGAGACTATACAAGGTAAGAGCATCATCATCAGCTGGTTAAGAAGTATTTAACAGCAGCAGGAGGAGTTAATAGTAAGCTCTTAGCGAAGACATTCAATAGGTCACTTGTTTCTCCAGTGCAGACAACAAAAATCAATAGCAGTGTTATGTGAGGCTCACCACATAGTGCTGAGCAGCTAGCACCAGGCAACTAATGAATCTCAGAGTGCTGATAGAAGCTAAGTATTGCAGAGTAGATACACCTTTACAATGTACACAGTAATGGGTAGCTGTGTTTAACTGTGGTGGCTTTTGCTATTATACTTGGTGCTTTCAGAGGTAATACTGCATGTTATTGTGCATGTTGGCACTGGTTTTGGTCAGCTGATGAAGTATGATGGTGTAGAAATATTTCTTCATGTCAGTATGTTCTGTATTATAGTTGCTGCTAAGGCCACAGCTGTTTCTGAGGACACAGTGGTTATATGTTCACTATTTCCTCTGGGATTTAGGGTGGATTTAACTTTTAGGGCAAATTTCATACTCACTTTAAAATCTTGACGTGGGTATTGGGAATATAGTATTTTCTAGGTAGATCCCAATATATTTAGAGCTATTTTGAAAATTTGCTTTGTCGATTAAAAGAGATTATATATATAAATATCACCAAAAACAAAAATCAAAAACACCACCGCGTTCAGATCCTGTACTAGAATAAAAGAGATACAGTGAGAGGTGTTAGGAAGATTCACTACTACTTATGTCAAGATTTTTAAATCAACTTCCAAAACGGTTACATTTGTCTTCTTTTCCGTTTTAGTGATGAAAACACTCGAGCTGATTTGAAGAAACTACCTACTCTTCCCACCAAAGTACTCAAGGAACACCCATCTCTTGCATACTGGTAAGTTCACAGGAAATCATGTTTTTACATTCAGCAACAAAGTGCATAAAGCCCGTAAACAGAGAAAATACTGTAAGACATTAGTAAAATCTTAAGTTTACAGGTAATAAAAGGAGACTTATGCTAATTCCCAGCTTCATATTTTCATTTTGGACTCTACCTTTGCTTGATCCTTGTATACATTATACTGGGCCTATTTGGACACTACTGGTTCATCCTTATGTCTGAAAAAAATTTTTTTTTTTTAGCTCCTCTCTGTTTAAGGTCTTCTTTCCTTTAAGCAAGCTTTCTTCTGATTGGCTACCCCTCACAAACAGAAGAACAGGAGTTGGGCGGGGCTCCAGTGTTCTCAGCCAGAGCTGTGTGCCTGAAATGACCATATTACGGATATCTGCTGTAACTTATGTCATATAATGCCACAGCCAAAAGTCTGAAACTGTGTTTATGTATGCTAATATATAGCATATAGTATACATGCCAACACTGTTAAATATAAGCATCCAATACAGAACATGATAATAAACATAATAACTCTCCTTTAATTAAATTGAATGTGTAAAGAAACTTGTAGAATACCATATATACTCGTCTTTTAACAATCAGTTGATCAATAAAATTAAAACAATTTGTTTACACCTCAATTTATCTTTCCCCAGCTAACTATATTGCCTTCTCATTTATGCAACATTACAGTGAGGATCGAGTTATTGAATATTATAAGCAGCTGAAAGGTGTTTCTCGAGGACAGGCCATTGTGCAGTAAGTAATTAAATTGTGTTGCTACACGAGTAAGAGGAAGACAGTGAATCTTTTTAGACTTTAAATTCATTAATCTTACTCTCACCTCCATTAGCCCTCTCCCCATCCCTTTCCCTCTCTGGCACGCCTTTTCTCATCATCTGATAGAAATCAATAGCTCCCCTTCAGTTGCAGCGAGATCACACTGATTCACTAAACAGAGATCAGATTCCCACATTTGAGATGTTCAAAAGCAGCTGGAAGTTTGAATAAATGTTTTTTGTTCCAGGTATTTGACGTTGGTGGAATCACTGCCAACGTATGGTGTCCATTATTATGAGGTTAAGGTAGGCCTTTTTGTGATTAATATGACATGACAGCTGTTGCACCTGGAACTGTGTCAACCATAGGAGCTCTGTTCTTGCCTTACAGGATAAACAGGGGATCCCATGGTGGCTTGGAATCAGCTATAAGGGCATTGGCCAGTATGATCTCCAGGATAAATTAAAACCTCGGAAGGTAAACACTCCCTGGAGCTCGATCTTTAAAATGGCTGCTGCTTTTTCTCTGCTCCACTAATCTGACTGTGAACATGATAGCACAAGGCATGTGTAAGGACTGCTGCTGTTGCACACGGTGTGTTAATTCACGCATCATCTGTTTCACTCGAGCAAAAGGCTGAGCTTCAGCTGTGCCAGACAAGGCTAGACTTGAAAAGAAAAAGAGCAAACTCTCAGTGTAGATGAGGCTGTCACTTATCCTTAATGAGGTTAGTGAGTTTTGAATAACTCTGGAGAATCATGGAGACATTGCGAACTTGCTTTTCCCGTTTCATTGGTATTGTTTTAGCTTGTGGGTTGACAGGAGAAACACCCATATGAGTGATTTGTCAGCTATGTCTTCCACTAGGTGACTTCAGTACATCCCGGTGCAGCGGGATGCAGACATGCACCGAACTGCTATTACGATAGAATGTGAAGGTTCAGTGCAATTTGCATTAAATCACTAGCAATGCCTTCCTGTTAAACCTCTGTATTGCTCAACATGATGCAATCCATCGCTGCCTGATGCATTGCAAAACTGTGCAAGCTGACAGCTGCAGGGTGCGCTTTCGAGAGGGAAAGAGGGTGTCAGCTCGTGATGTCAAAGAAAGAAGGGGTTGGATTTGGGCGTTAGCCTGCATGTTTGCAGAATACCTGAGGAGACAAGTCAGGAGCTGACATGAAGACAGTACAAACTATGTTTTTGTATTGACAGCAAAGCCAGGGAAGACTTAATAACTTTACACACAGGACGTGTGAGGATCTATTATTCTGGTAAGGCTAAATACTACACGTCTTTGTCTTGCCAACTTCGAATGTATTTTATGACTTAAATATTTATCACTCTTTGAAATTATTTGGTTTACGCAAACCTGAGCGGACAAAACTCTGTGTAAGCTTTTGTTTGTGTCTCATTTGGATCTTGTCCAGACGTACAGTGAGTCAGAAACCTAAATGGATTGATCATATTAAGCTGTTGTCAGTGAGCACCTGGGTGATAGGGGGATGGAAATGATGAGTGTTTATATGACGACCCCTTATGGTATTCGTCTCTCTCCAACACCTGCATTATTGCAGATTTTGCATGCCAGGTAGACAAGACTTTAATCACAGTTTATGTTACAGTCTGGCTTTTTAATGACTGTGGTTGAAACAGACTTGAGAAAACACCTGCTCAACATAGTTTTTTTGATATTAGTCATGACCATCATGGTTATCGTGTTCTAGGTGTTTTTGGAAAAAGAAATACATGAAGAATTTTTTTATATGAAGGTACAACTAGACATTACTCTGCGCATTATCCAAACATCCAAGGTGCTATATTTCAGAGTGTGAACAACACATATGCTTTTCTCTCATTGGGAATGGTTTTTCGTGTTTTTACCACCAGCTGTACCAGTGGAAGCAGCTGGAAAACTTGTACTTCCGTGAGAAAAAGTTTGCCGTAGAAGTTAATGATCCACACAGGTGAGCAGCGGGGGATCCTCGTGTAGAGATGCTTGTTGCTATTCTTACAATGACTGTTTTTACAAGTTGATTATTATGTTGTTTTCATTTTTGTTTAGCTCTTAACACTGATATCATCCATCTTTAGAAATGTATCTAAAAAAAATCATCATTTTCACTGCAACTTTTAGTTTAACTGTGACCAAAAAAGCGTAATGTTTTCCGTGGTTTGTTTAGGAGAGCGGTAACCAAACGAACCTTTGGGCAGACGGGGCTACTCATCCACACGTGGTATGCAAGCCATTCTTTAATCAAGACCATTTGGGTCATGGCTATTAGTCAGCATCAGTTCTACTTGGACAGAAAGCAAAGCAAAGTAAGTGTCAGCTATGAGTCACTGCACGTTTTTATTGCTCTTTGTTTTACATCGTTTTCTTCATTCTTGTAGGCTAAACTCGGAACAACAAGAAGTTTAGAGGAAATTGCAATGGACCTCACAGAGCATGGAGGAGCAAAAATAAACAGACTGGGTGATGTGGGCCTTAAGAATAACTTCATAACAGCCAGCAATGGGAGTTTGGTATCTACAGGTTGGTTATAATTATTTTATATAACGAAAGCACATTTCTGTGTAACTTGTTTGTATGGTTTTACATGTAAAACTGTAACTTCAGATCAGATTTATCATCACAAAGAGCTATAAACATTCAGCCAAATGAGATTTAAAAAGAACAGGTGACACGTGAAGGAGTCACACAGTACACATGCCATGGGTGTGATTTTTATATTAATGGGTGTGGTAGGCTATGTTGGCAATTTCAGTTAGAATTCTGTTTTTCCAGGTTCAGCAGACTCTGAAATGAGTGAAGAGCAAAAGAAGGAAAAACTCACTGAACTAAGAAAAAAGGAACAGGAGATTCAAGATATTTTGGCTAAGAAAACAAAAGAGC
This sequence comes from Pundamilia nyererei, assembly GCF_000239375.1. Taxonomy (NCBI): domain Eukaryota; kingdom Metazoa; phylum Chordata; class Actinopteri; order Cichliformes; family Cichlidae; genus Pundamilia; species Pundamilia nyererei. Next base: position 1,839,128 of record NW_005187445.1, on the reverse strand, counting down.
TGAAGAAGATCTGCCTGAGAGAGGCGGTGAGAAATCATTTTGTGCTACAGTTATATCGGTCTATTTTTTCTCAAAAACTCCCTTTAATAAACCGCTGCTCTGCCGCTGGTAGATTAATTGTTTCTGTTGTTGCACTCACCTCATCTAAGCGTCCAGAGGATTTGTTGTTTTGTGCTTTCAGGAGCTTACCGGCAAACTGCCAAAAGAGTATCCCCTTTCTTCAGGTGAAAGACCACCACAGGTCAGACGGCGAGTTGGCACTGCTTTCAAGTTAGATGACCTTTTTCCCTACAATGAGGTGCGTATTTAACTGCATTTTAAAGCATAAACGATTAGTGTATCTTTTTTCAACGCTGTACGCTGGAATTGTTTCACTTTTAGATTTTATTTTTTAGATTTCTAATAATGTCAGCAAATTGCACAGACAGATAACACCAATATTAACTGAGCGAGGAACGCAGCTAAAGTCTGACGGAGCTCAGTTTTTTTTTCTCTACGTTATTACAAACCCAACTGTGTGTTACACACTGCAGTGGGTGGCTCTGTTGTCTACTAAGACACAGATACGCTATTTTAGTCTATTCTATTATTTTTTTTAAATGAAATTATAATAAGGAAAACATCAGCAGCAGTCAGAGCATTACACCTGCAGCGTTTTTTTAAATAATAATTTTAATTAGGTCGACCTGATATGAAACTCTAATTAGATCTATTCTGTAACATGTTCAGTGAGCACATGTATCAAATGGCAGTGATTTCTAATTTACTTACATGTACCTGCTGAATATCTGAATGCTTGCTCTCTATTTTTATCTCTGGTTATCACCTACGTTTTCTGATTTATGCAGGATCCCATCCTGAGAAACCTGGAGAGCAGATTTGCCCTTCAGCAGAAGATTGTGGAGGCGGCTAAGAAGCTCGCAAATGAACCAGAACTGTGCAAAACTGTTAAGAAGAAAAGAAGGAGAAACTGTTTGGATGCTATGCAGAAACTGCAACAGATAGAGGATGAGATGAACCAGTACAGAATCAAGAAGGGGAAAAAGCCCACACAACGGTCCTCAGTCATCATTGCAGGTACGTTGGAAGATATTTGTTACTGAATGTGTTAGATCGAGTCACAGCAAGCACAAAGTTGTTTTCTTTTCCTGCAGATGAACTCGCTCGTTCAAACTGCAGCTCTCTGTCTAGTCTCCCGCTGGATGATGGTGAGTCAGACATCTACAACACAGGTGATGCTTTCTTATTATGACCAAACCCAGAAAACAGGAGTGTCCTTTTTTGTCACTGTGTTTGTAATCAGATGATTCAGACAGTCTCAGTCAAAGGCCACGCTCACGGTCAGTCCAAGGATCCCCTCAACTAAGTCCAATGCGATCACTGGGAGCAGAATTTGATTTGGAGAGACAGGCATCTCCACGGGATAATCACCACAACAAGAACCACAACAGGTTGGGATTTTCTGTTCAAACTGTTTATTGCTTGTGTGAGTCGTAGAGTGGAATCTAATTTGTTTTACAGCCTTATATTTTATTTTAAGCTGTTTTCAGAATGAGCAGATGACATCATGCATCGGTAGAGCCCATAGTATTTGTTGTGTCATGTTTGCCTCATTCCTTTCCTCACATTTTCTTACTTCCTTTTTTTTAAAATCCTGTTTTGATACTGCACCCATTTAGATTAGCTGTTGATGGCCAGGAGGCTTCCAATTACTACCAGAATCCAAGAGAGGTCTCCTCCACCCACAGTAGTCCCTATAAAACCCTTCCCAGACCTCCTAGAGATCCTCGCAGCATGCCTCCCACCCCGGTTATGACCCGCAATGCCTACAGCAGCAGTCAGCTCAGGTGTGATCTTTGTTCCCCTGCCCTGCCAAGCCAGTGTTTATCCTTCTTTATTTTATTTAATCAAACCCTTGCTTCTCTTAATACCCTAACCTTCTACCATGCTTTCACATAAAACCTTAACTTTTATTTTAACACCTAAATCCAAAAATAATATCCCGTATCTTAATCGTGATCTTCTCAAAGACACTTTGAAATTGGTGTCATATTCGCAGGTTGGAGGGATCTCCTCATTGCTTCAGGCATCGCAGTGGAAGTCTGGAGTCTCAGCCTCGGCTGAGAAAAGACAGAGATTCAGAGAAGCCCGTCTTTATCTTGTCACCGGCCCACCGCAGCAACAGCACAGAGGTATTAGAAGATTGCTCCTCTTACACGAGCCAGTCAAGTCTGGACTACTGCGGGGCTGCCAACTCCCACTACAGTACACTGGACTCCCGTACCTCAACCATGCATCGTCTTCACAGAAAAGTAGAAGTGTATGGTAATACTGGGAGCATGCCAAACTTGGTCCAGCACCATTCTGGTTGTAGTTATTCATGTGAGGCCTCACCACACTATGCACCCAGTGCCTACTATGTTGCCGGCTACCCCTGTCCGGACATGGAGCCTTATGCTAATGGTGCCTATGTATATGAGAATGAAGTCGAAGGCCACTACAACGTCAACCCATCCTACCAAATGAATGGGTATCACGGACATGACAGATTCAGGCACTACAGCAGTGATGGGGCGGATAATCTTTCTCAGAATCCGTACGCAACAGTGAGGCCACCACGGACCAGAGAGGGGCCTAGAAATGAGCTCTTGGCCAAGAACATGCAGAAGGCCCTGGTTGCAGAGCACCTGAGAGGCTGGTACCACCGAAACAGAGGCCACAGGGAAGGAGGGAGGGGATTACTGGCTGGATATGACTTTGACAGTGGCTCTCAGCTCAGCTTGGGATATCAGACCATGCCGGCGGCCTTCAGCCACTCGAGCCGAGCCACCTCTTTCTCTTCAGGTACAGTCAAACGCATTAGCGTGAGGGGAATTGTCAATAATAAAATAAAAAATCATTTTCAATGTTTGTAATTTAGGGAAACATTAGGCTGCTGTTCAGGTTTAATAACATGTAAAAAATCATAATTACAAGTTAATTGGTCATGTTCTGTAGTGTCACTGATGTTAGGATGCGTAGGCTGCTTTCCTACTCACAGGATTTTTATTTATGTGTTGTTTGTGTATATTTGAGGGGTTTCATTTATTCTATCACAGGGTTTTCTAGGCTGCCATGTGAGAAATAGACACAGTTTGTGGGTTTAAAGATATACATTCGTAAACTATCAAAGTAATAAGTATCACATAGTATTTTGTGTGAGAGAAATACTATCGTTTTTGAGGCTTTTGAGATATTGTGCACTCCAGCGTTATTTGAGTGTTCATGCTTTTCTCTTCTTTTCAGTTTCCTCAGCAGAGAGCACAGGGAACTGGCGCAACCAGCTGGCAGTCGGCCTGACAGAGTTTGATGCACCTGACACACCTCAGTACCCTCATCCTGGAGCTTCAGCATCCCTGTACAACCGCAGTCCCACACATAACAGGTGAATGCTTCAGTTCACTGAATCTCCACACTGAGGCTGTGGTTATAAATAAAGTCAATAAGTTGCAGTCAGACAGTCATAATCATTGGATTAAACTAAAATGCTGATTGTTACTTTCTTAACACAATGGTAGGCGGGTACCCTGCCGCTCCTCTACATCTGGATGATACGTGTATTTTTCTGCATTCTTTTGCTTTTCTTTTAAAGAGCGGTTTTATTTTATGATTGTATTCTGCCAGCGTGATCTGTTCTCCTTCCTTTCGTTACTTGGCTTACGCTCTACGCTCATGTGTGCAGAAATTCTCCAGAAAACAAAGAGTCTGACACAATGCCCCAAAAATGTGAGTCAGTAGATGTGGTTGGCGCTGAGGCCACTAGTGCAGCTGAACCATCAGACAACCTTTCTAGCACTTAAGGGTGAGACCAAACACAGCGGGCCACTTTGTGTCGTGTTGCCAGTCGTCTCCATTCAGACATCCCGTCGTCATCCGTGTTATTCGTGTACAGCTCATTCATATATATCATCTATTTTTTTTACACTGTGTTTTGCTGTTTTTGAGGCTCCATTTTTTCAAAAATGCATCAGTCATCATGATCAAGGCCATGCACCTAATATATCAAGGCAAAGAAGGATTATTACATGTTTAGAAACATACTAAAACCACCCGAATGCAGAAAACAGAAATTCAGTCTTTTTGTAGCAGTGAAGGAAACTCGGGAGATAAAAGCTTAGCAAGCCTTATCAAGATGAGATTATGAACATCTGAAAGGCAGTCCATCCTAACAGCTGAGATATTTAAGTCTGGACAAAAGTGACCAAACAACCAATACTGTCCCTCCTAAAGTTATATTGCCAGAGTGAAAAGGCCTTGCCATTTACTCCATAAAGCCCTGGTCATGTTGTACGCCTTCAAAAATATGGTGGACTTTAAAGTGCAATGTATTTCCATTTCCATCCATCAGCTTTATTTAAAATGTCAGCCTTGTTTCTTGTTCTCAAATAACTACTGCAGTGGATCTTACCTAGTCTTGTGTTATTGCCTGTACAGATTTTACCTTGATGGGAGCTACATGAGCATCCACTGAAGAGGACCAAACCAAACTGTGGCACAAATAAAGCCATAGCCAGCAGCACATGAAGGGAATGGAGTGGAAACGCAGGCTTTACACAAATGTTTTTGGCTGCCATAACCTCGTCTTTGAAGGTGTTTTCTCGTTTTGGTTTTGGCAGAGAGGTGTAAACCGTCCTCATGTTGTCGTAATCTCTAAACACAGTGATGACACTCTTGAATGATTTTCCCATGTGCCTTGGATTGGATGAATTGTACAGGCAGATGAGAATGTGTCAAGAAACTTTAAAATGTTGCACAACCACACTGGATTCAAACCGTACTGTGTATTAAAAGATAACAAAGCTAACAAACGTGTTTTTACTCAATCCACCACCATGTGTTTTAACAGAAACTAGCTACTGCCTTATACAAATCAGTAGGTTATAGAATAAAAACAAAAAACAATTGCCACTTTTCTCTCATGATAAATGATAAAACTCATCTTAAATATAACATCGAGATTGAAGGCAAAGCTTGGGCATGTTTACAAGTGTGACATGACAAAAGCTGGGTTAATCATCATTAGAACAGGCTGTGTATTTAATGACGCTCCATTTCTTTGAATCAGAATGTATCATGTCAATATTGTTTATAGAACCATTAGTCTTTGTTAGTGCTTTATTGTGTTTTAAAATGCATGGTGAGAAAATAGATTTTTTTGGATTAAAAAAAACAAAAACAAAGTTCAGACTTTTTTATATTAACAGAAGACCACTGCCATAAAACATATCCATTTCTCATTGTTTTCTCACACATTTGTACAGTCAGTGTGTAGTTACATGTTGTTAGATGTTGTCATAAAATATTTTCCACTCAAATAAAAGGTGAATAAACATATGTGTGACACAAATATGCCTGCTGTCACTTTCTTTGTGAAGCTTGCACAGTTCTTAATGGTTGAGTTTTGCTAAGAAAAACTTAAAGAAATCAAACTATTTACTGAGAAATTATAATGTTAATGATAATGAATGGTATTCACCAAGCATCATAAGGAGACTAATCCCAGCCTCTTATCTGTCCAACAAACATAGGCTGAAACCAGGCTGTTAGCTAACTGCAAATCAGCTAGCCAGGAAATATCTGTATCCCAGCACTTGTAAAGATTGGTAATTACTTTCATCGTTATTATTGAGATAGTAAACTAGCTCAACATTTTAAGTTACTCCTGAGTAAAATTTAGAAATTTTGAGTTAGTAAGCTAGAAAGCTGATATTTAAAGATATTAACCCAACATTTGCTCGAGTGGGAGAAACAAGTTTTACAATAGAAAAACTGCCCATTCAAAAGTGTACAAACAACAAAGGTCTCCTCAATAAAGAAGATAACTGCAAATCTTCACTCTGAAAGGAGTTTTTATGTTTACGTGTGGATGAAAGGCCCAAACATATAGAAAAATATACTACCTAACTGTGGGTTAGGTGTATACAAGGCCTAAAGTGATTGTGATAACGAACCCCTGAAAACAAGCTAACTCTTTTGGCTCATGGTTTGTTTGTTGTGTAACTCTGGGAGGAGCTCTGTTTGCATGGGACATGTTAGCCCTCCCGCTAGGCCTGTAAAAACATCCCACCTGCTGCAGTCAATCCAGCGTTTTCCTTTTGCCTGAAGCAACTGTCATCTCAAAAGATTGTGATGACCAGGGCAGCTGGCAGAAGGGTCTGAAAAAAGAATGTTAGCATGTCTTTCCCCTGTTGGTACCGTAAATATCTTCCATGTAGTTCACAGGGTTTATTTTAGTCCGTGAGGCAGGATCAAACGGTTTCTAGCTAAAGTCAAAGTCAGAGGCTTCCCAGTTTGCTCTGTGTTGAGTCAGAGATTGGATAAAAAGTTGTTTTTTGCCTTGATATCGACAGGAAAACACAACTTTAAAACTTCAGTGCAAGTATGTCTAACGGCAGAGACCTTGAGGATCTCAACGAAGAGGACATTGATGAGGATGAAATCCTTGCAATGCTTTCGCCTGAGGAGCTTAAGGAGCTTCAGAGTGAGATGGATGTTATTATTGCACCAGATGAGAGTGTACCAGTAGGACAGAGACAGAAGGACCAGACAGAAAAACCACCTACAGGGACGTTTGACCACAGATCCCTAGTTGATTACCTCTACTGGGAGAAAGAGTCTAAACGTATGCTCGAGGAAGAAAGAGTGCCTGCTACTCTCCTGCCCAGTGAGGTAAGAGATAACTCTAGCAAAGGTTCATGTACAATTCAGTTTTTGGTGCATACCATTAATGTCATAGTTCTAATCTTAATGTCCTAATGTACTGTTTAGAAAACCTTGAGGGAGGAATCTGAAAAGAAAGAAAAAGAAGAAAACGCAGGATGTGGCAAATATGAGGTGTATGAAGTCATAGAGGAAGTCACTGAAGAAGAAGCTGCAGATTGTGAAAATGGAGAGGAAATTATAGAGGAGATTATTGAGGAAATTGTTGAAGAAGAAGAAGTTGATGAGAGGGATGAAAAGGACAAAATAATAGATGTGGGAAGAGAGAAAGAGACGAAGCAACTTGTTGAAGTCCAACCTGACAATGTAGATGAACACGCAGAGCCTCTGGATATCACAGAAAAAGCACCAGGAAAAAATACAACTGACAGTCAGCCTTTCTCAGACACAAAGGAGACTACTGAGACCTTAGCTCTGAAACACAACACTGAAGAGAAAGAAGGAAATAAAAGTACAAAATGTTTGCCTCCCCAAGAGGCTCCAGAGGAGCCAGAAACAGTCGAACCCAATGAGAAGCTTCCAGAGAAAGAAGAGAGAAAAATAGGTAAACTGAAAATCCCGAAGCTTTCACTCAATAATATAAAAATTACATCAAGGCCTTCAGGAAATGATACAAACTTGGAGTCGACACTTGATAAGATCCGCAAAAACAACCCCTCTATCACTGAGGTAAACCTCAACAATATAGAAAACATTCCCAAAGAGATGCTCGTGGACTATGTCAACGCCCTGAAGAAGAATAAATATGTTAAAACATTCAGTTTAGCCAACACTGGTGTCGATGAAAATATTTCTTTCAATCTAGCCAACATGCTACGAGAGAATCGCAGCATTACGACTTTAAACATTGAGTCAAACTTCATAACTGGCAAAGGCATCGTTGCCATCATTCGCTGCCTCCAGTTCAATGAGACTCTCACAGAGCTGCGTTTTCACAACCAGAGGCATATGCTAGGTCATCACGCAGAGATGGAAATCTCTCGCTTGCTCAAGGCCAACAACACCCTTCTGAAGATGGGCTACCACTTTGAACAGCCAGGGCCCAGGATGGTAGTGACCAACATTTTAACAAGGAATCTGGACCGTCAGAGGCAGCTGAGGAAGGAAGAGCAGAGGCAGCAACAGCTAAAGCAGCAGAGGGAGCTGATGCAGATGTATGAGAGCAGTCTCAATCTACCTCCTGGTTTACTTGAGATGCTGGGATACATACCACCCATAGAATTCCTACAGGAGCATGGACTTGCCCCACCCTCATCAGAGCTGAATGCTGTTGTGCAAACACAACACCAGACAGAACAACCAGAGCCCCAGAAGAAGATCAAACACAAAAGCATTCCCAAACAACCCAGTGATGAACCAGCAAACCCATTAAAGGATGTCCAGCTGAGGAGAACTCCAAAAAAACGGGATCCTATATTCGAGCTGGACCCAAGAGATGATAGAAGATTAGAGAGGGCAAGCTTTCAACTGAGGAAGACTCCCAAAGTGAAGGATACAGGCAGTGCAGGGAATGAGGATGAAACGGCCAATCTGACTGACGTGATCAAGTCTTTAAAACCTGTCCCTCGCAGACGATTACCTCCAAAGGTTGACGTCACACCTCGTGATCAGCTCCTAAATGATATCAAAAAGAGCAATGTGGCTTATCTCAAATCTGTGAGTACCTTAGAATCAGTATTACCTGAAATTACACTTTTTAATTGCTCAAAAAGTGGAACAGTGTTCAAGCTCACAAAACAGACGAGCATTTATCATAACACTTTCATTTTCTGAAGGTGTTTTAATAGAGCATGCATTGTCCTAAAAAGCAAACTAAACCTGCTGTTCTTTTCCTTTGTTGCTTCTCGCAGGTGCCTCTCCCTAAAGCCCTGGAATCAAGTGAAACGAGTCTCCTGTAAGGCGCTGCTGTTTCTTCACCATAGTATTTGTTTTTATTACACATGCTCAGTATTAGTCACTTCACATGAACAGTACAAATTGCTACTGAACTTTAATTACCTAGAGAAAAATACAGGTTAGTTCTGTTTTATTTCAATACGTGATATAGTCTTTGCAAAGTCACAGCAATTATGAACACTGACTACAGCCAAATATTGTGTATTAATTCTACAGTAAAGCATGTTACCCTTTCGTAATTTGAAAGCTCTTCTGAATACAGTGCATGGTTAAGAAAAAAAAAGTGTATTCACACAGTATTTGTTCATGATGTCTACATATACAACAATTTCTCTAATCTTTGTGCTTAAAATGAATTAGCAAGCGTGTTTGATTAAATGTTTGTGACTTAATCATTTTGCTATTAAATAATATAAACCTTCCACTCTTTGCTGGGGGATGTTTTTTTAAATTAATTCAACATCACTGGTCACTGTGGAGGTGCCATTAGCTGTAACGCACATCCATCCCGAGGGGATCATTTTTTCATCCTGAAATGAGCGCTGGATATAGAAAATAAAATTACTCATATAATCTGTGTAGTAAATTCATGCCTCCCAGACAGTTTATTCAAAAGATATAAATATCTGCAAAGGTTTTATTTCCCCCACTAATCCGCCATTCAGTAGTCGTTTTTCTCTCTTTTTTCAGTAAAATCCTACAGGATACTTTTTGTTTTAGACTTATCTGGAACAAAGTCTGCATCATAAAGTACTTTGCAAAGGCCATTTATTTGAATATAACAAAAATGCCAAAATTAACACAGTTTGAGCTGATCATCTACAAACTGTAAGGTCGGTAGTTCAATCTCTGGCTGCTCAAGGCTGCATGACAAAGTGTCCTTAGAGAGGACACTGAACCACAACTTACTCTCGGATGTGTTCATCATAGTGTCAATGTGAAAGAAAAAAGAACTTAGGTATAGCAAAAACGTTTGTATGAATATGATGAATAGTAAATTGTATTAAGTGCTTCGAGTGCTCCTGCAGAGTAGAGAAGCACTATATAAGAACCAGTATATTATCATTTACCAATAATTTGGTTTAAAATTGTGCAAGCAGAGGATGAAAGAAGAAGTTGGAAGCTGAAAAAAACTGTCTACAACAGCATGCAAAATTCATGTTCTTAAGAGATTCGGGGAAAAATCCAGGCAAGTCCTGACAGAGGAACTGAGACATTCATGTGGCCGTTCAGTTGATCCATCTGCTGTTTGCTGAAGCTTCATCAGATATCTTCTGAGTGGAAGGGTGGATGTCAAGAAGTCTTAAATAAGGGAGACAGGGAGAAAAGGCTGAGGTATGCAAAATTACACGGGAACTGGACTACAAACCAGTGGCAAAACATCTTGTGCAGGGAATCTAAATTTGAAATTTGGTTCAAATCACTTTCAATGTCTAAAGGGTGGGGGTGGGAGGGGGCACAACCATGACTGTCTAGAGCCATCTGTAAAACATGGTGGAGAGTCATGGTGCCATGGTTCAGGGCTGCATTTCAGCCAGTGATGTTGGGGATCTTATCAAATTTGTTTCATTTTGAATGCAGGAAAGTACAGTATTGTCAGGTTTTGATCCACTATACATTACCATGTGGAACGCATCTGATTGGCAACAGCCCAATTTTTTATCACAAGAATATTTCCAAACACACAACCAATGTAGTAAAAACACACCTTGATAGGAAAACACACAGAGGATTAGTACCAGACATGATTTGGCCTCTCCAGAGCTCAGACCTCAGCATTAGTGAAGCCATGTGGGATCATCTTGACAGAAAACAGAACAAAAGGCAGCCAACATCCAAAGAAGAGCTTTGGATGGATGTCCCACAAGAAGCCTGGAGATCTATTCCTGAAGACTACTTAATGAAAAACCTTTCATTTTGCCTGTGTTCAGGCATCATAAAGAAAAAAGAAAGAAAGATGGAGACTCTGTTTTTACCTCATATGCTGTATTTGTTTGATGTTTGCACATTTCATGAAATTGCTTCACCCACTTCTTATTTTCCCAGCAAAATATAGATACGAGCGATGGCTTGAGACTTTTGCACAGTACTGTAAATCAAATTACATTTATTTTTATAGAGGACAGCCAAATTTTATTTCTATTCATCACTTTTCAAGAATGGAAATGTCACCAAAAAACATATAACACACACACACACACACACACACATATAATGCTGCATCCCAAACCAATTAAAAATGAACTGACATTTGAGTAGGTAGCAGTACAAACTGCGTTCAGTGTGCATTTCTGAACAGATCAGTATAAGTATATCAGTATAAAATAATAATTATTGTAACTTTTTTCAGAATTCCATGAGATGTCGACTAATGAACAGGGAAATGTGCTAAAAGTCAATTGAAAATTTATTTTTAAAATACATTTCTGCATGCTAAAATAATGACACATCAGAAATAACAAAAATATACATAACATATACTCAAACGATAAAGCTGCACTTGCCATTCATTTTTCCGTATTGCATAGCTGTGAACAGAGGGGATGCACTCAGGCCACCGTGTACAGTCAGAAACTGTATGCACAAATCTTGTGACAAATCGAATATCCACACTGCATTATTATTTTGAGTAAGGACAAGTGACAATGTCTATGCAAGAAGCAAACTTTTTTTTCAGCATTCATAAAGCTCCTGCAATGACAAAATTGGAGTTATTGCGGTTTAATAAGCAGTTCACTTGGTGGCAGCGGTGCGTTTTGGTAATCTGGGTCTACTCGGTGAGAATAAAGATAAACGTGCTCATTTTGAGGTAGCAAACTGAAAGGAAATGAATTTTTTTTTTTTGAACAAATATAACTGGTATCTAATCACTGTTTATTCAGCTCAAACATTCTATTTTATTTGGATTGAATAAATACTTGATTACTGTGTAGAACAAAGTGCACTGTCAACGATGGGGAATCACGTGTCTGTGGACATATTTTGACACAGGAATGCTAAAAACTTTGATCCCAACATCCAATCCATACAATGATTGTGCGAACCCTGTTATAATGACATGATTCACCTTTACCCCTTAGATATTGTGAACTCACACAAACATGTAAGAGCATATATTAAACTAAAATGGGTAAAAAAAAAAAGTGGGAATGAGGGGGGAAAAAAATCTGTAACTTTATTATTATTATAAGGGGCTTAAACTGGAACTTATCAGACAATTCTACAGAAACTTTAATCCATACTGTATGACACTGATTTCTTTTGGCACACTCTTGGCTGCACTCTTACTCCTTCAGTTTGTTTTCAATGAAATCCTGAATCTTATTAATTTTCTCCTCTTGTTGGTCCAGGAGATCCATGATGATGCCCATGGGGGTCTTCTTTAGCCCAACACCTTCAATCTTGTTCTCCAGCCTGTTTTTCATGTTGCGAAGTCTCAAAGAGGCATGGATCAAGATTACTACGGGATAAACAAGAGCAGCCTATTAATATTGTTTCAGTAAGGAGGGGATAGAATACATTTAAGTATAGCAAGGTTAATGTTTTTACTGAAACACATGTTGAAAATTGCCAAAACAAAATGTGATACTCCTGAAACGCAGACATTAAGCAGGTGTTAGGAAAGGTAAATCTTTTATTTCCATGTCAGACAGATACTGAATGCATGACATCAGCTAGTAAATGTGGTCCTGTCAACAACCCATAGCAACGAGTCAACACAAGCAGCAGTGGGCACTCCTCCTGGGAAGAATCAAACTGCCTCATCTGTCTGCCACAATGTTAGAGCTGCTACATTTGCTCGAGGAACCTAACCCACCAATTATCTGAACCACTCTGCTGATGGTCAGAGTCTAAAAATATTTAGAGAGAAGTAGCCTGTAATACTGACTTTATTTTACAATCAGCGTCAACAGGAAATGCGCATCAGCAATTCTGCACATACTGTTCAAATGCTTCAGTGACTCATCGCCACTCTCCCTGGCAGTTTTCATTGCATAACATTAGCCAGATGTTAGCAATATACTATAGGGAACGGTCTCAAGTCTGTACAAGTTGCGAAGTTCGAAAAGGTTCTTAATGTAACAAAGTTAGCACGTTTCCCTTTCAAATGTCAAGAAACTGTGAGTGAACCAAAGAAAATTCCAAGCTTGATTAATCAGAATCTGAATACTTTTATAATCCCTAAGGAATGATTTTATGAGGAAAACTGCTCTATTAATGATATTAATTATCATAGAATGAGTCATTATTTTTTATATAAAATGACTAAGAGCTCAATTAATTCCAATATTATAAATTACAGGATATACTGTGTTTTATTTTTAAAGTGAGTAACCAGTGTAACAGATAAAATCAGGTTAACATTAGAAAGAAATTCACAATATCTTTATTGGGAAGATTTCAATCAGAGCCAGAATTTTTCTGTTGTATATACACTAACAAATATTCTTAGATACACAGCAGTCAGGCATAACATTATGACCACCTGGCTAATAGCATTTGCTGATCTGTTGAGGCCCTGACTTTAGGCCCTGAAGGTGTGTTATGGTATCTGGCACCAGGTGTTTGCAACAGATCCGTTAAGTCCTGTAAGTTTTGACGTGGGGCCTTCATGGATTTGACTTAATTGTCCAGCACATCCCACAGATACTCAACCGGCTTGATATCTGGGGAATTTAGATGCCAAGTCAACACCAAACCTGTTGTTATGCTCTTCAAAGGTTTCCTGAACTATTTTTGCCCTATGGCAGGGCTCATTTTCCTGCGGAACGAGGCCACAGCCACAAAGGAATACCATTTTCATGAAAGGGTGTACATGGTCTACAGTAGTAGGTTCTTTACCTTACAGTAGTAGCGGACATGTTGATGTTCATTCATGAGATGCAAGCCTTACTATGGGGAATGTAAGAGCATTATCACCATAGAAATCTTGTGACAAGTGAGGTCTCACTGGCTAATGCCTTTTGCTCAACAAGTTATTGGCCAGTCAGCATATCCTGGATGCGCTTCCTTTCCTTTCTTAGAATGCCCCATGGAGCAAAAAGCAGGTGACTTGTGAGTCTTTTGAATTTCAATACTGATGCTTTCTCTGCTACATGCGCTGAAAGTATTAGTAACCACTGAATTTGGAGCACATTCTGCTGGACAAACTGTTTAATGAAACTATTTCTAATTAACCCCAAGCTAAAACAAAAACAATAATTAACTGATGCTATAATAAAAAAGTAGTGTACTTGTAGTGTTGTGCTGGGTGTTGACAAATTATCCAACATGGTGAATATCAAAATGAATGGACAATGCTTGTGTAATATACTTACAGAGCAAAGGAAAGGTGATTCCAAAGATGAAGACCATGACTCCACCACAGAGTGAAAGCAGAAAGTAGCTGGTGACCATGACACCAATGACAAACAGAGTGGGGTTCTTCCTTTTGAAGTTCTTGATAGTGGCCTTATTTTCTCCTGCCCAGACTGATCCTGCAAAGACCAGTGCCACCACAGCTCCACCCAGGAACATGCCAAATGGATTCATGAACCTGAATATTGGAACACACACAAAGGAAACTGAAATGCTGTGCATTAATTTCACTACATATATGTTGTGGTAAGAAGTTTACATACACTCATCATTAGCATGAATGTCAAGATAATCTGGGCTTGTAATGATTTGTTTGAACTGTTCTTTTTTCCGGACTGGAATCATTGTACAGCAAACATCATTACTCCATCCTAAAAATAAATAAATAAATATAACAGTTCAAAGAAATTATTAAAAACTTAATGTGACAGTGACATTCATGCTCATAATGAGTGTATGCAAAAATTCACATAGACACATATTATATATAATTTAAAATTCTTTTAAACAGCACAACCTGCTGGTGGTGGCAAAAATTAGTAACTACCACTTTGCTGTACACCAAAAGCGGCAAGGCCTGCAAGAGGATGTCGACTCACGATTTCCACTACATCATCCTGCATTCAAAGCAGCAGCTTGTATGCAGGAAACGGCAAGAATGTTGGGCGGCCGATGGTGAAATTTAGCATAACTTTTAAATAAGGTTAATTTTACACAAGTTTTTACTGGATGTGTACGACATGCGTACAGTATATAGCACCAGCTCAGCATTTAGGCCATCTAAAAACTTACTTCCTCTGAATGTTTTAAATGTTGGAAAGAGAGGACTTGTAGGCCAATAGAGGTTAAAACATCTATGTGGCTAGTGACCATCTGACGACTGGAAAGATAGAAAAGAGCTTCACCGTATTAAACATTAGTAAACATAGCAACACAGTGCTAAATGCAACAAAAATAGCCTGTGTGGTCACAATGGGTGTGGATAAAAGGTATGCAAGAGAATTAAGCTCAGAGCAGCAGATGCTGGCCTGTCTGCGTTAGCCTGCTGTCAACCCAGGACTCACCCTACAATGAGGAAAACCACCATAGCCACGGCGAAGTAATTCGTCTGGTAGTACATCAGATTGCTGATCACTCTGTTGTTCCACTTTGCTAAGTCTCCGAAATCGGGCTTGCCGAATCGGTCCGTCCCGGGGAAAAAGTCGTCCCACGGTCTGAGGGGTGCGAGCTCCATTTTGGCTGCCATATCTTCGGCGTGTCGTTAAGCGACGCAAACAAACACAACACCACAGCACACGCTGCGTAATATTTTGACAGGTCAGCTGATCACCGTCAGCGGCCTGGAGGAGGTGGCAGTCCGAAAAGAGAAACGCTCTCGCGAGACTTTAAACGAGGCTCAGTCTGCAGCGGGTGTTAACGGGTTTAGGACTTGTGTTTATAAAGCGCAGCAGTGCCATTAAAAAAAAAGATAATTTTATTTTTGATTAGTTAGTACTTAATACCAAAATTTTAATTAAATTATTAATACAATATATCCCTTTTGCTTTGCTGTTTTGTCATCTTCCTTTATATTTATATAATTATAATCTTATTTAAATATATTTCTGTTCTGAATTTTGTTTTTTTTCAGTGTTTAGTTAAATTCTCTAGTTTTTCTATTATCTGAGTCCACTGTAATCAGGGACATCACCAAGGGGGTCAGAGAGGGCATCGGCCACCCCCCAAAATTTGCTGCCTCCCCAGTGCAGCGGCCCTGACTGTTTTAACATCCTTTTCTCAGTCGATTAATAAGTTCTAATCTCTATTTTACTACGTGCATTCTCTCTATTGTTTGCTATAGCAACAACAACAACAACAACAACAACAACAACAACAACAACAATAATAATAATAATAATAATAATAATAATAATAATAATAATAATAATAATAATTACTAGGAAAAGAAACAGATTTAATGTAGGCTCAAACCACAAAAATATTGCATTGTTTTAAATTGTGTACACGCTCTTTGGCAAATGCGGCATTTGTAATGTCCTTTGTCTCAAATTGTGTTCAAATTATGAAACGCAGAAAGAGAAGAAGAAGAAGACATCACTGAATATTGCTATTCACCTATGGATAATTATTATCTCTATATATGGCTCTTCAAAGACATGCAGATACGCACATATGTGTGGGGAAGGAACCTAATTTCTGAACCAGGAGAATTATATATCCCTGTATGCGCAGTGAGGAGTCGGGGCTGCGGCGCAGCTTTGACACTCGTGAATACAGTAGTCTCAATCGAGGACATGGGACCCTGAAAGTATGGCGGATGCCGAGGAGCCGTAAGTCGTAATTGATGGAAATTATTCGTTTAACGTAGTTAAATGCTGCCCCTTTGTCAGCAACCCAACATGCCTAAAGACGGTTTTATTTTTTTCTTTCAGGGAGAAGAAAAGAAGGCGAATAGAGGACCTAACTGAGAAGTTAGTGACGAATCTAAATAAAGGTCTCTGGCAGCAGGTTTGCGTTGCTAAGTGAGCAGCGACTGCTGGGCCAGCAGATATG
The DNA here is from genome assembly GCF_000239375.1 of Pundamilia nyererei. Lineage (NCBI taxonomy): Eukaryota > Metazoa > Chordata > Actinopteri > Cichliformes > Cichlidae > Pundamilia > Pundamilia nyererei. The sequence goes on along the minus strand of NW_005187445.1, from coordinate 1,822,562 downwards.
ATCAAATCAAACATTTTACCATGCACGCAGGACTTACTAACCCACCATTATATGTTTTTATAAATCATCCATGTGAAACGTGAATCCAGTTAAAGTCTAGAGTTTATTGCAAGGGTCGAAGTTGCATTGCTCAAATCAGCTTTCTTGCAAGACCTATTCGGTCTGTTACAGCCTTGTGTCTGCTTCATATCGCATGCATTTTTCTTGCAACCCCTATATTTTTCTATCTATATCTATCACCCCTCACCTGGGTAATCACTGTCCTTGTAGTTAAATGCAACATGGATATGCAATCTTGAGACACTGATAGAGACCACTTATTATGTGTTCAACAACAAGCCTATACAGGAAATATAAGTACTGTAATCTTAATGCTTTAATAGATTGAGACCTGCTTTATGACTTTTATCTCTATCAGGTTTCTTAATATGAGAGTCCTATTCATTTTGGCTGCTCTTTTTAGTCTTGAGATAAGTTAGAAGAAGTGTAAGCATAAATTGTGTTGTAATACAAGTCCAGTGCATCTTGTTGTGTTGTTTGCCCAGAATGGCTGTAGATAGTGGACACAGAGATGGTGGCTGCGATTGGGATGGTCGTTGGAATCATGTGAAGAAGTTTTTGGAGCGACCTGGCCCGTTTACGCATCCTGACTTTGAGCCAAGCACTGAGGTTACATGGAAATGTTTTTTTATGTGCATGCGTCTTGTATTTGACTGAATAAGCCAGACAAGATAAGGCTATAGCTGCACTGTGAGGTTAGAGGGTTTTTAAAAATCGTAAATACCATTCTTTAAATATATAATATTTTTTTCATACCAGTCCCTGCATTTTTTGTTGGAAACATGCAAGATTCTGGTGATCGGAGCAGGAGGACTTGGTTGTGAGCTGCTGAAAAATCTGGTAGGAAATAGCAAGCTTGAATGCACGTTTTGTTAAGGTTCATCATCAAGTGTAAATTGAACAAATGCAAAGTCTTTTTAGTGGTTTAAATAAGTTCTTACATAGTCTTTCTTTGCTTCAGGCCTTGTCTGGGTTTCGCCTCATTCACGTGGTTGATATGGATACTATTGATCCGTCCAACCTCAACAGGCAGTTTCTTTTCAGGTAGGTTTTTAGCTTTTTTAAATTTCACCATGGTTTAATACCACACAAGTACTGATTATGCACAGTGTTTCATATATAATCAAAACTGACGTGTCTCTATTTAGACCCAACGATGTTGGACGACCAAAGGCGGAAGTGGCTGCTGACTTTATTAACAGCCGTGTCCCGGGTTGTAAAGTTGTTCCGTATCCTTTTATTGACAATTTTCTTTAAAAACAACACGGACTCTGTTTACAATATATGACATTTACTGTGTGCTGCTATCATGTTATCACCTTATAAAAAATCTGCAGTCACTTTAAAAAGATCCAAGACTGTGACGAGTCTTTCTACAGGCGTAAGTGTGCTTTTCTTATAACGTGTAAACTTTAGCAGGTCTTACTAAATAGACGCCTGATAGTTTATTTTATTTTCAGAGTTCCACATCATCGTTTGTGGACTGGACTCCATCATTGCCAGACGCTGGATGAATGGGATGCTGGTACAAAATATAAATTAGTTGCAGTTTGTTTTTTGTTTTTGTTTTTTTTCCTTCAGGTTTTTCTTTCCTCCCTTAAAGGGAGCAGCCAAAAGAAAGAGAGGAATAATAGTTATTTAAGAATTAAAATAGTGTGTTATTCAAATTTTTAAGTACATTATGAGATAGTGTCATACTTTGTCAATGCTGCACCGTGTATGCTTTCTCTTCTGCTGATAAAACAGATTTATGTGTGCAATTTATGATTGATTTGACCTTTTATAGATCTCCCTCCTGAGCTATGAAGACGGAGTCCTGGATCCTAGCTCCATCATCCCGCTCATTGATGGAGGGACAGAGGGCTTTAAAGGAAATGCTCGTGTCATTCTGCCGGGAATGACTGCATGTATTGACTGCACTCTGGAGCTGTATCCGCCACAGGTACTGCTCCCTTTCCTACAGATATTGATTTTCTGGTTTCACCTTAAAGATTTGTATATATTTTTCTGTTTTTAGTGTGCTCTGTGACAGAATTGTCTGCCAGCCTATTAACTTTTTACAAAGTTACATCTGGTGCTGTGTGTCTGGGTGTGAAAAAGCAGTTGTGGGGAACAGGTGGTCCCTAATATTCCAATCTGCAGCAACAGCTGTTTGTTTGTTGAGGCTGAAAAGAACTATTTTAATTTGGAGAAAACTGTCACTTACATTCAGAGGATATAAAAAACAGCACTTAAGTAAGGAAAATAGAGATTTAATGGTTAAACTGATGGTTTAACGGTTAAACAGCTGGTAGCTAACAGTTTTTGACAATGTAGCTGTCTTAGTGTTGCATAGCGCATTTTAATCCTCGTATGCTTTTACTGATACTTGAAGTTTATTTTTGTTATAAGTCTTACTTACTTACCGGTGTGTTTTATGTGTTTTACCTCTTCATATCTTTCTAATAGTATATTTTTATCTTTGTAAAATCATTCTTCTTTAGTGGACTACTAAATATGTCCTGGCTATTCTGAATTCGCTTCATAGTACCAGGCCCATGGTAACAGCTTATAATGATCCTTTCAATGACTCGTTTTTGCATAGCATTAAATAAACATTTGTGATCCACAGATTAATTTCCCCATGTGCACCATTGCTTCAATGCCAAGGCTGCCAGAACACTGCATCGAATATGCCAGAATCTTACAATGGCCCAAAGAAAAGCCATTTGGAGGTACGCTAATATATTGACTTGGTAACCAGTAACACGTCATATAACCTGCCTTTGTTAAAATGAATACTAAGAACATGGGTTGTCTAATAGAAACAAGCTTAGATGGAGACAATCCAGAGCACATCCAGTGGGTGTTTGATAGATCCAAAGAAAGAGCAGCAGAGTTTAACATTACAGGAGTGACATACAGACTGACTCAAGGTGAGCCTGGGAATCATTTGTTCAGCTCAATTGTGCTACATTTGAATTGTTATTAAAGTTGCATCTGTTTCTTATGTCACAGGTGTCGTGAAAAGGATCATTCCTGCTGTGGCTTCGACTAATGCTGTTATTGCTGGTATGAAAGTCCAAACTTTTTAAGCTGGTAGCAGTGAAAGTGTTGTAATGTCTGGTGATGTAAAAGCAGCAAACATTCCTTAATTAAACATGCAGTTGTTAAAATGATGGTATTGGGAGATGTAGCACTTGAAAAATGGTGGACATTTTTTAAACAACGTGTTTTGGTTTTTGAAACATATTTAGACTTGCAGCTAACAGACAGCTAATTGCTCTGCAGTTTTTAATACTGTGATCATTTACTACTGTACTTGGGTAGCTTGTTAACCTTCGATGCTAACTTTGCAGCTTAACTCGTTCACGTTTCATTCATTCACTTCTTTTGTTTTCTGTTTCTGTTCTTCGTAGCTGCCTGTGCAACAGAAGTTTTTAAGATTGCTACGAGGTTGGTTGTAAAAAGACATTTTGAGCCATTTATTGTAGTTGGCTGTTGATATATTTTTTTCTATTTTTCTCAACATAAACATCTCTTATTGTTTTTTGTTGTTGTTGTTTTTTTTTTTTTACCAGCGCCTATATCCCTTTGAATAATTACATGGTCTTCAATGACGTGGATGGACTGTACACCTACACATTCGAAGCAGAGCGAAAGGTTTGTTTTAGCTGTAACTGGCTTTTTGCCAGCTGTGCACCGAGAATATTCAGTGTAATCTGAATTTTCATTGATTGACAGGAAAATTGCTCAGCTTGCAGCCAGGTGCCTCAAGATCTCCAGTTCCCTCCTTCTGCCAAATTACAGGAGGTTTTAGAGTACCTGACAGAGAACGCCTCTTTGTGAGTACTCAGGAAGAACATTCTGCTCTCGGATTTTTGACACAAATAATGATCGCATTAAGATTTATTTCATTTCTTTCCCAGACAAATGAAATCCCCTGCTATCACCACAACTCTGGAAGGAAAGAATAAGACGCTGTATTTGCAGGTAATGTATTAAACCAATTCTGGGAGGAAAAAAAAATTCATGACTTGTATTATACACCACAGGTAACCTAGGATTGTATTTTTATTCTAGTCTGTTAAATCCATTGAAGAACGAACCAGGCCAAACCTCTGCAAAACTTTAAAAGGTAATAAGAAGCTGATAAGCTCAGATTCTTAGAGTCCATTAAAAGTTGCATCTATAACATGTGAATCATGCTTGTGTAACAAGTCTTTTTTTCTGATGTAGAGCTGGGCTTGTCAGATGGACAGGAACTGGCTGTAGCTGATATCACCACACCCCAGACGGTCCTCTTCAAGCTCAATTTTACAGCTTGAACCTCCATTACTACAAGCAGCACTGATGCAACTGGATGCAAACTGGTCTCATGACAAAGTTACTGGGACTTTTCAGTAGCACATTTGATATAATAATGTAAATATGATCAGTAAGTTCTCACTTGTCAGATAGTGTTGATGCTATGTGAATATGGCCATTAAATAACATTGTTTTTCTATTAGTAATGTTGTTTACTACTTTGTCAGTTTGTCCTGTGTTGACCTACCCTGTAGCTACTTCCCCATCAAATTAAATAAAAATAATGATGTGCACTATACTCTAATAAAGTTTTATTATCATGTGAGACTACAGTTTCATCTCATTTATTTTATTTAGAAGTAATTGGCATTTTCTTTGGCAGCTTCTGGGTTTTAATTTGATGGATTTCTAACAACTGGATTAGATGACAACTATCACAGTATATAGACATGGTGCATTAAGCTTTTTAAACTAGAGGCACTTGGATTGTCATGTGTTTTATGATTAATTCTATAACAACTGAAAAGTTCATATGAAATGCAAAAATTTGTTTAGTATGTTTATTTACGTTTTAACTCTCCCTAACTATGGAAGTGGTTGTTGTCTTTATATCTTTCCAAATTCCCATGTAGTAGACAAACTAAGACATCAACACTCATCACTGAAGGGAGTTCACGCTCTTCTTTACTATTGGCTACTATTAGCAGTACTAATAGCCTGGCAATAGGCTAACATTTGCAAATGAATGATTGCGCGAAAAAAAGGAACAGTCATATACCGTAAAACTCATTATGGTGTTGATATAAACACAAACTGATAGCTGCTCCACTTAATCGTTATTCTTATCTTAATCACTATCCCGTTTTTAAAAAAAAATCTCGGTTTACATTGTAACATCGTGGAAAGACTGTATAAATATATATTGTGGGATGTTTTACCCTTTGCAACCTATTAATTAAGAATATTCTTCAAACCTAAGAAGATAATATCCTGATAATATATTTGACAGTTTTTTTTTCTAGTTAAAAGACAAAAAAAGGTGGAAACGAATAAAACAAAAACAAGACTCTGCCCTCCTCAGATGCAGTTTATCCTCTCCGTTCACTCTGTGACAGGATGTCGATACTCACTTTAAGCTTCTTATGGCGCTAATGAAAGTGGCCACATATTGCTCGGGAGACAGATGGCTTGTGTCTTGATTAAGATTTAATTTTCCTGACGGGAATAGCTGACAGGCTTGTCCCGCTGTGTTCACAGAGCAACACATCTCTCACATCGCATCCTGGCTGAAAGGTACAGTGTAACTCCGGGGAGAGCAGATGATGTGTGAAGGTGCAGCTTTTCACTTAGCCGGTGTGTTGACTGTAATCTATATCAGCTGCAGGCTCCCCCCCCTTCTTCTTCCCTTTTCTCGCTCTGATTCGTGCCTCTTCAGAAAGTGGAGAGTAACATTTGCAGCGAACTTTACCAACCTCGCTGAACCGATGTGATGCGCTTGCTTTTAACACCGACACTGATGATGACTTCAGCAGCGGTTCATTATACACATCAGTAACCTGAGCACAAGTAAGTAGGTGAATTAAGAATTTATCCATCAAGAAAAATTCAAATTCCAGAAGCAAAACTGATGTAGATCGTTTATGTGAGATCGCATCAGTAGCAGTGTTGGTTCAAATACTAAAAGGAAGAAAAAACAAGTTGAGTGTATGAATATTTAGATATTCGTTTGTTTGTTTGTTTGTTTTCAGAAATGATGCATTAAAAGACACGACTTAAATGGAAAAAAGGGAAATTTCCCTCACTAAACTAAAACTGATTGCCGGTATTGTAGTGTTTACTTTTCCCACACATTTTCTGTAGAACATCTTAAACTGTCTACTTGACAAATGAATTAAGAAAGTAATCCACAGTTAAATCAATGATGAAAATCATGCTATAATAGCTATAATTGGAGCCTTAAACTTTATATGAGGGGGTTTAGTGATGAATGAAAATGCCTCAAGCCATCTAGCGCAATGATGCATTGCTTGATGCCACATTGCTCTGTATAATTTATTGCTGTAATTTGACATAAAAGTCCATGTCCCACTTTATTTTTTTCTGTGCCTCATGTGGAATACAGCTTGTTTTGGAGGAAGTGTTTAGCTTTGCCCACAGAGCCGTTCACAGCTGAAAGGATAATCTCAGAAATGAGTGCAAGGACCTACTCTCATCTGCCTCTCATCAGGCTTTTGTTGGCATTTCTTTGATTTGCCTTGGCTTAGCTTGGTGATGTCAGAGTCATAATCGAGCAAATAGATTCTATGATCTGGAGGACCACTTGTCAGAGTGAGAATATATCAAAAGAGTTTAATATTGTATTTTTAATTTGTTTAATGAAAATTGTCTCTTAAAGTTTGCATGAATATTTTTTTTGTGCAGACACTTGAAGATGAAGATGAACATAAGGACACAAGCATTACACTGGGGTCTCCTCCTTTTGTGTATAATGAGCCTCTGCATCCAGCTTGTGTCCAGTGGCAACCAAAGCTCCCGAGGAAAGACAGGTAAGACCCAACCAGACCATTGGCACCCCCAGAGGAACTCATTATGGCTTTTTGGTCACTATGTGTTGGTCTGGTAGACAGTTAAAGGCCCAGTGCCACCCTAAGGCATGAGTGCTAAACCCTCACAGACTTAATTGTTGTCATCTGGTAAGGAATTGGAGGCTGCACATGCTCAAATACAATAATATTTCATACTGTTGTGAGTGGGTCTTGTTATTTCACATTCTTATTTTCTTCATCACAAAAACAGCCATAGAGAGTAACTGCCTGATTTGAACATCTTCCAGTCTTTACCGTTTAGAAAGAAGAAAAGGCAGTTCTTGCTCTGCTCTTAACACAAGCATAATTGGAAAAAATTGAAGTTAAAGTATTACAAACAAATAAAGTAAGTCTTATATGGTATATGTTTTTAATGCCTATTGACAGTCTTTTGTTGTTGTTGTTGTTGTTTGTAATGTTAGGGTATAACATCCCAACCTGTTGGACTATTGGTAGTTCAAAATCTGCGGAAATGCAGACTTGTGGAAAGTTTGCATAAAGGGATCCAAATGTCTGATAGGAGAGAGCTCCCATCTACTTGATGATTTCAAATTGGGACAGTCCTAAACCTCTCACGGTCTGAGCAGGAAGGTGCATCAAAGCCTGTGAGTCTGTGAGTGTAGAGACTGGGACTAGGCTCAGCTTTTGCAACGAGATCCAGAGAAACATTTTTGGTATTTTATTTTATTTTTTTTAGATGTAAATATGTTTTCATGTCATACAGAGCTTCATAGTATGTCTTCAGAGTTCTAAAGTAGTGATTCTGTAGAACATTCCCTCCTGAGGTTATGAATTCGTTAAACCATATCAGCCTACTGTAGTTTGACCAATTTCCAACCTAGAGGTCAGACCCCCTCTAAGTGGTCAAATGTGTGGTTTGTGAAACATATTAGATTTAATTTAATTTTAAGATTATGCTATAACATTAATAGTCATGTAAACAAAGATTACAATTAGTCTTTTTTTATGATAGCAGATCATGGATCTGACCAGGTACAAGCAGACAATTATACAGTTGAACTGCCACATAGAAACTGTTTTTGTGAGGGCTCAATTGCAGAAATGATTGGGGAGCACTACTTGAATCTAATTTTTAAGCTTATACAGTGTTATTCAATATTATGTAACAAAGAAGTAACTATTGACCTCTAGCTGTCAGACAAATGCAGCTGAATAAAAAGGGCATATTTGTGACTGAAATGCTATGGAGTAGAAGTCCAGTACAGAAGAAAATGGATACATTTCAGTGAAGTATATGAATTTCTACTTAAGAAAATACACTCACAAACAACTGCAATGTTAAGCCCTAAACCCATCTCTATGTTTTGAATAATTTTGCATTTGGCATGAGTGCTTTAATTGTAGTCTGATTTAAAACACCGTTTAATTATGAATTTCCAAATCCTGCAGGTATTGTTGACCATGGAGCCAGCCTGACACCTCAGTTCAAAATTAGCAATATTCATGCATTTTTGTAGGCTTGTTTCTCCTGCTCTCTAGCACCCCTTAAACTGGAAGTTCAGTTTTAAGTGCAGCAGAATGACTCATCAGTGATAATCCCTAAAAGCAGCATTCCTTTATGCAGATTTCTGTGCAGAGATGCAGATGCTGCTTTGAAATGTCTGCTCGTGTTCTTTATTATGCTAATTTCTGATAATGTGAAACATGAAATTAGCTTACTGAACATAATGATAATTGCTGCTAATATGTTTGCAGCATTTGAAACCCCATCCCCCTGCCTGGCGCATGAGTGCTGGTGCATTTCCTCCACTTGGTGGTGCTGTAGCTTTAAAAACAGCAAAATTAGGTTTAATCAATAAGAACTAAACTGTTTTCTAACTGTAACAAAAGATTAGATCTCAGATGTCATTAAGCCTAGAAGTGATTGCCTATAATTCTGTCATTTTTAAAAGATTAAAATCAGCCAGGCTGCCGCAACCTGCACGCAAAACTCAGCGTAGAAGATTGGTATCATTCCCTTCAAATTTTCTTTCTCAGGGTCATCACAGGAGAGGACAGGGACTTGTGAAGTGGTTGCTGCTCATCGCTGCTGCAACAAGAACAAAATTGAAGAACGCTCTCAAACTGTCAAGTGCTCCTGCTTCCCAGGACAGGTAGCAGGGACAACAAGGGCTCTGCCCTCTTGTGTTGAAGGTAATATTACTAGGACCCTCTTTCAGCTCTCTTAAACTGAAATATTTCCTCATGACATGCATGTATTACAGGTCAGAGTAGAGTTAGTTTCACTGGAGTCCACTAATACTGAGGCATTTAAGAATCATAAGAGTGTGACATTTGACTGAGATGCTTTTTCCAAACAAGGCCTTTTTTGAAGTCCTTTTGTCTATAAAGTGACCTTTTGCTGTGTTCGTCTCCCCCTCCAGCCTCTATTGTGCGACAGAAATGGTGGTGTAAAATGGAGCCGTGTCTGCAGGGGGAGGAGTGCAGAGTCCTCCCTGACCTCACTGGCTGGTCATGCATCTCTGGAAATAAAGTGAAGACCACAAAGGTGAGCAGAGGGCCTGCAATAGTCTGAGGTTACATCGACACAATAACTTTTTCATCTTAAAACAATGTTTTAAACATTATTCACCCAAATCAATATTTTAGTACAAAATCAATTTCACTTAATGCATGCATACTTGTATCACACTGATTAGTTATATACATACTGGATATGTATTTTGCTGGTGTAAACAGGAAGCAGAGGATTCAGAGGAAAAAGCAATGGCAAAAAGTTGCTTTGACTGATAATGAAATCAGTCCAACGATAATGAAAATGTTACAGAAAGTTGTGGCAAAACCTAATATGGTAATGGAAAATTAGTCCATCTTTAGTGGAAGCCATACCAAGCCAGGAAAGATCCATCCATCCATCCATCCATCCATCCATCCATCCATCCATCCATCCATCCATCCATCCATCCATCCATCCTACCATTCATCTTCTTCTGCTTATCCAATTTAGTGTTGCGGGAGAACCAACATATGAAGGATGAAATCCTATTAATTTGGGCTAACTGTAATATTTTGACTTAATTTTGTGATGTAAAAACCCACTCAGTAAGTGTACATCTATAATATTGTTTCTGCCAGTTTAGGACTATTCATAGTTCTGGAATTTACAAACTAAAACTGAGTCTGTAATGTCTATCTATGTTCTCAGTCATCCAGGCATGCTAGTCTTCAGCGTTTGAAAAGAAGGCAGCCGGACTGATTCTGTATTATTTCCCAAATTCTACATTTACAGCTCTGTAGAGAATGAACCAGTTTGGACATGAGCCCTAGCGGTTGTAAAAATTACATATTTTAAAATGAAAATAGATTCGTGTGGGTGCACCCAGAGTCACAGTGGAAGCAGCCCTACAAAAGAAATAACACATAGTGACTTTAATTTCATACATGGTATTTATAGATGCTTAAATACAGTCGCACAAAAAAATCTTCTCCATTTTCACTGTTCACTTTCATGCAAACAGGGTCTGACAAACTTGTGAATGCTCATCATAAAGCTTTATTTTAGTAAGCACTCCTTTGATGCTCAAAGATTCCACAATCAAGCATAATCACTGCTCCCAGTGCCCATATCAACCCCTTTGCTTGCACCAGGCACAGTGGGCTCAGGAACCCTAATTCTATAATCTGGTGAATGATGGGGCCAAGAGGACAAACATGAAATAAGCTGTGAACTAATACCAAAGCAGTAAAACCCATGTAATTAAATCTGACGACCAAAGGAAACCCCACTGTATTCAAATAAATAAATAAATAATTAAAATGCACATTCTCAGAAGTTGCCTTTTTGATCAGCTGTATTCTATAAATGATTCATAGTAGAGAATATTTTATAGTGAGACAGGGAAAGTGAACACATGCAGCATATAGAAAGTGATCATTGTCTACAGAAGTCATGTGATCATCAGATTATACTCCCAACAGAATAGAACAAAAGCACATACTTTTGTCCTTTTTGCTAACCCCTGCATTTGTTACTGTCACTGAGCTTTTTGAGCCTTTTGCTCACAGATCGGGCATACAGTTTAAAACACTTTACTGGCTGCTTTACTTTAGACAGTAAATAAAAACACACTGCTCACTTCTGGTTTAGCACTGTGGATTTTGCTGTGGAAATTAACAGCTGTCTCAAACAGATTTTTATCAGCAATATGTAGTGTACGCTAATGAATTTGCTTCCTTGTTCACTCATTCACTTCTCTGCATCTAATGGATGCTTAATAGCTTAGTAAGCAGTAAATTGAAATTATGCGTACTTAACATAATTTTACATCATCATTGACAGCTGTTTGCAAATTCTTGAGATAGAGAGTATTTCTCTTATCGCAGCACCACACGCTTTCTTAGAATTTGGAGAAATTCAATCCCTCACAAGCCATTACAGATACTCAGCTATGATTGGGGTAATGAGCGGAGTTTAACGAGGGATAGATTGAAACTAGAACAAATTCGACAGTATTTAATTTGCTTTTCAGATGTACTGAAATCATTGTGATGGAGAAAAATCAAAATGTAATTTTCTTTTTTTCATTTATGTTTCATTTTCAGGTGACATGGTAGCAAGACAGAAGCTCCAGCTAATCAGTGCAAGCCCATACTGGTCTGCCTCGGTCAACTTAAATAACATTACACTGTGAGGATAGTGAATGCCCCGTCAGATGGAGCACAGAACAATATAGATTTAATTAGATATGGCTCAGCTTTGCAGAAAATCATCATTTTAATTTGCTTTGTCTTGGAACAATTTTGGTTTGTGTTAATGCCATGGCGTAGAGAATCTATTAGCAATTGACCTGGGATAAAATGATGCAGCACCTTTTCCAATCCAAATGAACAGCTTTTGCAAAAGTCTATCATTGTGTTTTGCGCTTGATATTCTGGGCACATTGTGATGCACTCAATCAAAGTTTGGATGGGTCTGCTGGCAGACACTTAAAAAGAGATTTTGTGGATTTTCAGGAGGCAGAATGTGAATCCAGTCAGTGGCCTGTGACTCTCTCAAAGCAGAAGCCAACAAATTCTGAGAAATTTATTATTATATAGCATTTGTAGACAACCCTGTCTCTTAACTTACTCTGAGTTTCATAAGAGGTCCGCTCCCTTTCCACAAAGAAGCACTCTTTCAAACACGGCACGAACACACACACACACACACACACACACACACACACACACACACACACACACACACGCACACACGCACACACACATGACTATGCATACACAAAGGCTGCTTTTTGACTCCACTGGTTGGACGGGCCACCACCTGCAAGGCTGTGATGGCATGCACACAAGCATGAAGCTCTGATGCAAAACAAGGACTGTTTGAAATGCTAATCATGGGGAGAAAGGGGAGAGAAAAGAGAAGAGGTTCTTCTTCACTGCTGAGAGTCTTTACATCATGCTTTTTTTTGTTTCTGTTTGTGCTCCTGTGGAGGGGACTATGCTTATAGTAATGATGGGAAACACTGACAGTTCTCTGCCTTGAAGCAAATCGTAGCCACTAACACAACACAATGTTTACCTTTATTACCACTTCATCACTTGTCCTCTTTATATAAATAATATTCCTTCTGGACCCACCTCGATTGCCTCTCTTTTATCTCTTGAGTTCAGGCAGATACTTTGCAATTTACCTTTGAAATGAAGGGACCAAAAAAAAAAAGAAAAAAAGAAAATAAAAACACAAATACAGCAGCTGCAAATCATTCCAACTTCCAGCATTAGACTTGCATGCATAACAACCGCTGCAAGTTGAAAGCAGCTGAACTCAACATAAGACATTTATGCATGATTTATATTTTACATGTTATTGTTTTAGTAGTGACAAGAGTCTTCACTGAAAGGTCTGAAACTCAAGTGTTTACACGTTGGCTATTTTGTAAGCGTTCAGGTTTAATTCTTCCTTAACTCTTGCAGTGCTGTGAATTCATTTTACGGGATGCAATATGTAAATCTAAGATCATGTAGCGATACAGTATTCAATCACGCTGGATGTTTTTTACTGGTTTTAGATGACAGTAGTATCTCATGGAATCTGTAGTTCAAAAGTTCATCTCCTTTGTGTTTCTTCTTTTCCTGGAAATTGTTTTTATAGCTCAGAAAATAATTCAGAGGATAGCAGTGAGAATAGAAACATAGGGCCTTTGCAATGCTTTCCAGATGTAGATTATTATGTGCATACATCTTAAGCAATGAATGTCGCATACAGAGCTCCATATGCCATGTTTATGTTGATCTCATCGAGGTATTTAGGGAATACCACCTTTCTTTCTTTCTCAAATTGTTCTTTTTTCATGAGCTTGCACTTAAATGTGCCTGATGGGACGTTTTGAGATTCTTCTGATTTTGAGATTTAGATTTCTTTATTTGTGACACAAAACCCTTCTTCTAAATCACTCTAAATGTGATATGCTTTTGAGTATTTTGTAGGTTCACTGGCTAGTTTTTAACCATTCTGACAGCAGTATTACAAAACTGCAGACCTTGTAAACTTGTCTGACATAGTTAGGACAAAGTAGGGTGATGGTGCTTTAACATTTGGACTGTTTTTGTATAAAAACTATAGGTGCAATAACAGAAACCATTTAAAATGTAATGCAATCCATTGTACAACTGTTATATATGGCTATACTGAATGAATATACTATACAGTCGTGTTGGGATTTAGTGCATTTGTTCAAGATATACAAAAGAGTCCTACAGTGATCTGCAATATTTATTTGTTTAATTTAGCTGCACGTATAACTCAAAAACTCCAAATATTCTGTGGTAGTAAACACAGTATCATGGGGGTTTTGGAGTGTCAGACTGACAATATATGCAATCAGAAGCTACTACCTCAGGCATTAGAAACAGAAATTATCGTTGCAGTCACAACAGTTTTTAATAATTTGTCACTCTTGATTTTGTTCAATTTTGACAGCCGACGCTTCTCTCAGTGATGCAAACTCTGGGAATAAACCAAAAAATATTTATTTACTCTCAAACCCTTCAGAAATATGGATTGTGAACGCTATCTTGTTAAAGATGCTTCTCAGTGACTGATTTAACTCCTCAGGCTTGAACTGAAAATGAAGTTTACTCACAGAAAGATCACTGGAAGTTAAACCAAGGAGCTGGTTGAGTCCCACGGGAGTCTTTTCAATGTTCTTGCTCATTGAACCACATTGTACTTTTTGAATTTAAAATAAAATTGTATTTTTAAAGTTCCATAATTCCCAAACTGTTCTTGAACTGTTTGTGAATAAATATTTAGAATGACCAGGAATTAAAATGGAAAAAAAGACACATCTGCTGGGAATCCCTACAATCTGCTGCATCTGTACTTTTTCAGAAAAAATACAGGATTGAACTGTCATGAGTTTACATTGTAACATAATGTTTTGTCACGTACTGTTTGGTCATATTTTGTGACGTAAGAGATTTGGTTTTTAAAAATTTCAACAGGAACTAACTTAGTGTAAAAAAAGTTTGAAGTAGGGAACAGTACTTTATACCCCAGGGGGTTTTATGTCAACGGTGACAGCACACATCCTCAAATTTCTGCCTATATTCCTAAAATACCAGTAGCACTCACAGCTTTATTTTCTCTGATATATTTTCAAAGGAGCTGGTGTGACATTCATTAGGTAACTTTCAGATGTGTCTCAGATAAACTGTGATTCATACACACACTCACACAGGGACTTAGGAAATTTCAGCGCTGCTTGATTACCTCTTATCTGAATAAGTAAAGTAAAGTCAGTCACTTTATCGCTATGCTTTTTCACAAATTAAGTCGAAGCTCTCTCGGCACCTGCCATCAAAACAAGAATCACATCCCCCCCAAAATAAAAATGAAAGCAGCCAAATGAGTTAATTAAGGCGGGTGTTATAGGATCTGCACTCTTAGATGGGAGTAGCTGCACACACGAAATAAATGCTTTAAAAGCTGAGGCAAATAATCAGAAAATTATAACAGATGAGAGGATTAAAGATCCACAAGATGAGGGGGAAAAGTAACCTCACTTTTGAGATGTTATTCCAAAGGAGTAAGAGAAAGCTCGAACATTTCTTTACACTTGATTCTCACAATTCAAACCAGACTCACAAATAACACGTTTCTGACAGCTTATATGATGGGAGTTTCCGGATGATATGTGACGGGGAACATTTCCTCTCTTGTGGCTGTCTGTTGGGGACAGTAGTTCATGTTCACTAATAGAAAATAAACTGTCCTGGGGCTCATGAAAAACATAATGGAAACACTGTTCTATTCCCCTTTAACAACTTTCACCTCATCTAGAGTTGACAGTTATAATAAAAAATGTAAACACACTTCTCATTCTCTGTGTATAACTGCAGAGTGTGTGTGTTTGTGTGTGTGCAAACTGAATTAGCCTTCTTTAATAAGAGACAGCTATACAGTAAAGGCGACTTAAAGCAATGGTCTCAATGTAGTCTGGTCACAGCTCGAAGCTTCCATCTATTTGCTGTGTCGTTATGCAGACATACTATCTCCAAAAGAGATTATATTTGTGCTTAATTAAAACAGACAGCTGAACAATTACACTTTAATGAACAAACATTAATTGGACACAATTAATGTTATCAGCTGTGTGTGATGTATAGGCCTTTATGCCTCTTGGCTGCATGCTGCAGTATAGACTGTTATGCACCCATAGTGAAAATAGAGAATTACACTGGTGATGCTGATGTACTGTGTCGGGGTATAACTTTCTTATTTACAGGTTTTATTTCTGAGAAGGAAGGTGGAAAAATCATCTACTGGA
This sequence comes from Pundamilia nyererei, assembly GCF_000239375.1. Classification (NCBI taxonomy): domain Eukaryota; kingdom Metazoa; phylum Chordata; class Actinopteri; order Cichliformes; family Cichlidae; genus Pundamilia; species Pundamilia nyererei. The sequence continues at coordinate 1,806,841 of NW_005187445.1, read as the reverse complement.
TTTCACTTTGTCATTGCTTGAACCCAAGTGATAATAAGACTCAATTACAAGTTGCCAGTCAAATTTTGTTTCTCAAAAATCTTTCCATCTCCTTAACTCCTTATCCAGTTCAGGGTGACAGGGAGTAAAAGTTTATCCTGGCTGTCCCAGGGTGACTCGCAGGGTACACCATTGACAGGCCAACAGTTTATCGCAGGTCTAAGACAGAGGGATGGACAAGAGTTCACACTAAGACCAATTAAGGAACACCAAATAACTTAATGTGGGTCTAAAACCTTTCGACTATCGGAATATGCTGGTGAGAACAAATAGTGGTCTAAATTGACCACTGCTGTAAATGGTTGTCTTTCTTACCTAACAATGGCTTTTTCTAGTATTTATTTAAGTATTTATTAGATACTAGATAATAGATATTTAAATAATAGAAAAATGTAATACTTAAATACTACTTCCACTAATACATTTATTAAGGTTGATATCTAAGAAAGCAAATAAGTGTATTTCTGTCATAGTCCAGCTCTTTACATAAATGTGAGAAACAGTGCTTTAATCATGGTTTACCAATTTATTAACCAGACAAAGCAAAAACCATTATTAACTTTATAAGATGTGTTAGTCAGCGTTGTCAGTGTGTCAGCAGTGTTTCAGTGTAAAGTGAATGTCAATGTGTAGCGTAAACCTAAAGTAACAAGCCTGATGCCAAGAAAACAAATAACATGGTGCTGAGTGAAGGAAGAGAGTAAGCAACTGCTTAAATGCTCCAAGGAGACTGAGCAGGTGCTCCCGGTTGCTCTAATTAACTCAGCCTACCAGGAACCTGCAAGGCAACAGAGAGGGACGGGCAGGGCCACGTAGCAGGCCCTGGCCAAGGCGGCGGGCCGTCACATTTCTAAAATGTCTAAAGTGTTCTTTTAGAGACACAATTAGAATAATAAGAGAACAAAACATAGTGTCATTGTATATTTGCTTGAGTCAGAAAATGAAGGTTTTTTTCCCTTTACTTGCATCTTATCGTCATTTTAGGGGCAAACAAGGACAAAAGTGTAACTGTGTAATGAGCGCCTTTATCCCCTGTCTGAACTGTCGACATATGATGTCCCCACTGAAAACACACTTGAGCAAGGACCATGTGTTCAGCTTTCATATCACGACAGCCTAATTTTCAAAACTATTTTTAAAGTGTTTTGTATGGGTAATTGTGATTTACTGTCACTCTCCATTAAAGTCAAGAATAAGGGTGAGGCCAGGGTGCTGGGGAGGAAAATAACCCACAGCAAGACACCGCAGTCAGGGAGAAGGATCGGAGACGAGTTGGTCGCTGCTCATTTCACGTCCTTTGTCTCAACGGATGACGGTCACATTATGTCACTGTCTGCTTTGAAACATGCAAAACACAGAAATCTTCAGATACGCAGATATGAGCGCACTATTATTCCTGAATAAAAAAAAAAATATATATATATATATATCAGTTTGAGGACCAACACTGTGAATGGGGGATTCTAACTCATTTCACTGTTAACATGAGCAGTCTTTCCAATATCTCCCAAAGGCACAACAGTTTTCATTTTCAAGGCTCAGACATTAGAAACTAAACCACCAGCCCAAATCCAACATAAATAATAAGAGCACACAACACTCTTACTCAGGCTGCAGGCAGTTCCAAGTCATGGTAAGTCTGTTCAGCTTCCCCACAAAGCTAAACCATTATACTAAACCTATTTTTGCATACCTGTAGTTATTGTGTACTATATGCTGTGGTGTTCACAATAGCCTGACAAAAGGCAAGGGAAGCTCATCTTTAATTCAAGGCAGGTTTTCTCTCACAAAGATAAATCCTCTTCCCACTTATAAGGGTGTGTGAGTGGGGGTGGGGGTGGGGGTGGGGGCTCCAACTATTCATCTCTCTATTGAGCAATTATTTAGCCTACCTGTATCCTCTGCAATTTTAGAGAAGGATTCAATTTTATGTTTCTTTTAGCCATTTAGCTGCTGCTCTACCCAGAGTGACACTGAATTGCTAGAACTGATCCTCTGCCATAATGACGGTGTTCCAGCGTGCAACATATGGCCAACACTTGTCACGTTCATTTCCAGACAGTCATGTAGCAGGTTGCACCCTACTCACATATGCACACCTGGAAACCGAGCATTCTGTCGTATGTGTCACCACAACACAACGTGATTCTGCTGGAAAAACATTTTTACGCCTCTGATTTAATTTCCTCTTGTTTGCCAGCATGAATACTTTAAAAAAGTCATCCCTGCAAAAATGTAAAATGTCAGCCGAGTGCCTCTGCATTGGTTTGATATAACTTGATATAAGCTAGTGGAACAGACACTGTGCCAGTGTCATTGTAAATCTGTCTATGTTTTCTTTGTGTGATCAAGTTGTTATTCCTTTGTGAGGACCTAACGGCTTGAAAGGCCTGGTATTCTCGGCATGAATCATTTAGATGAAAGCCTGAGGAGGAGGGGGGAAGGAGCATGAGGCACCTGATGTCAACTTTAATTAGAATCCAGTTTGGTCCGCGTTACCTTGACTTTGAAATCCTAGAGTCCTGCAGGGGAAGTGGAGACAGTTCCACGGTTACAGGATGTGATTAGACTGGGTAATCTCGGCGATTGCTCGATGCCACAGAAAACCACTGCAAAAACGAGTTAATAACTTTCACTTTGTTAAATGCTTTTTTCCACAGTATGCACTCCATGCCCCGCAGTTTCTCGTATATTTACTGAGTGCAACAAGAGCTGCAGTTGGTTTTTCTAGTATTAATTAACAGGCAAGCCCTGCACTGATCTTCACACAATCAGATAATTATTGGTGCGTGGGGGTTGTCTTGATAGGAATTATTACAAATTTAAAAGCCTATCATCATTCCCAGTTGTTCAAAGTTGCACCTTGATATTCATGAAAACAGAAAAAGTGACTTCCCAGTGCAGACAGTGGAACATGACCAGACTCTCTGAGTGTTTTGAATGAAATGTGTCTTTAGAACAAACCCATGGGAGCTCTAAATCCCAGGATGTCCCTGGTGCGTCATAAAAAGAAGTCAGGGCACATCACCATCACTTGTGTCTTATTTCTCACTGTTCTGCTGCATGATGTGAGACATCAGGGCCTACAGCTTTAGCCCAGAGAGCCACTCCACAGACAGACAGAAAAAAGGAGGCTGCTGACATCGTCCACACTTTATGCCCGTTTAGCAATCCCATTTTGGACATGCAACATTATTTCAAATGCTAGTTAAAAGCATGGCAGCCTGGGGGAAATAAAAGAAAGACCTAAATAATATGTTCATGAATTCATAGGGATCACTGCTGGCCCTGCTGCATGTTGTAATTTCAGTACAATAAATGATGGACATTGTGCTGTAATTTGGCATCTGTGATTATGCTGCATGAGTCTCAGTGCAGACTGAGCCAAAAATTAACATGTGCAAGGACAGCAGGGGGAAAAAGAGATGTCTCTCTTAATACAGCCACCCCTGGATTTACAGTAAAATGCTGTCCCTTTAAAAAACACATTCTTTGTATAAAGGTCTTCACTGAATCAAATCTCTGCTTTGTATGGCAATGAGTGCAAATTCTTGTCAAAATCACAACATGTAGCAACCACTATAGCTGAGTGTAGTTGCTATGCAAACAACCTCTCCATGTTTTTCATTGAGAGTCAAACTGTTGTCTCCCTTCCTGGTTAGCTTGTATTCAACCTAATTTTATACTGCATTCTTGCATAAGTCTTTTAAAACATTTTAAATTTAGTTTTGGTTTGTAAATTTGACTACTTAGAAAGTCAAAGAATACATTTTTACTCTTAACATTGGAAGCTGTATTTTGTTTAAGGATATTTACAAATACCTTCAGGCACCGGGTAAAAGAAATCCCAAATAAATTAATATTCCATAGATTGCATTGGTCACTACTGTGGTGCATTCAGCTACCTTTCAGTGTTTTGTACCTGGGCAAACTTGATCTTTTCTAGACAGAAAGTAGATGTCTGTGAAATATTATAAAAATACCTTTGATATTGTGACCTCCCCTGTCTAAAGGGCAAAATATAAAGAATTGTTTTAAGTAATTTATAAGGGGCTAAGGCCTCAAACGGGATAAGGATTTTATGTAACTCATGGGAGTGATTTTTGTTCAGTGCTACATAAAATGATATTGTGTGTTTTATCTTATTTAAGGTTCAGATGAAATCCTTCCTGAGCTTAAAAGTCAAATAAAACATCTATATATTAATATTTTTATCTAATAGATGAGTGATCCAGAGTATTCTAATGAGCGCACAAGCTGTGCTTTTCAAGAGAGCTGAATATCAGTGGAAAGCAGAAAATAATGAAACAAGTGGAAGGTCCAGGAAAAAACAATTTTTCCTGAAGATGGATGACACACTGCACAGCGACAGCAGCCACGAGTTCCTCCTGGAGTAATTCCTGAGGGAGCGAGGCTGTGAAAGCAATGGCCAGTGTCCCACTGAGTGCTGCATCAAAATGTTGTAAATACAGGGGAGCAATGCTTGTTTGCCATTTATTCATGCGCGATTGTCTTGCCTGTACAGGGAGCAAGAGTGACTCCAATTAATGACCTGTGTGTTGAGCTGAAAGAGGCTTCTGTGAAGGGTTGAATAGCACATTCTCAGAAAAAGCAATTGTGATTAAAGAAATAATATTAGATTTTGGAAAATATGCTTATTCTTTTAGATATCCATAAAGCTTAAATAACTAAAATATTCATGGGCTGTGGGAGGAGGACCTACCAAGCAAATAGGGATCATGATAATCCCAAATAGCAACACAGGACATGCTGCTTAACTTTAAAAAGAAATGAAAACTAACCTGTCTTTATTCAAAAGTAAGACCCTCTGCTAAGCAGCACCTCCAAAAAACTAAACACTGAAAAGAATGTCAGTGTCCCTGAAAGGTCACCGTGACTCCCGATGTGTCTTTGTCAATGCCTGTCCATATGCTAACACAATCTAACATACATTTTATTAGAATTAAAAAACTTCTGTTGTTGTAACCAAAAAAACTTAAAATCATTTGACATCTAAAAACATAGCAATCTGGAAACTTATTAAAAGAAAGCAAAACCTGAATTTTTAAATCCACAAATGCGCAAGTGAGTTTGAAACAAATGAACCTCAGGACTAGTGTTTGAATTGCACTTTGGAGAATATAGAAGTATAATGTTGCTGTAGAGTTAGTTACACTGTAGGCTCAGAGACTGTATATAAAAGATGGATGTAGGTGTTGTGATTATCGCTCAGAAGTTTAAAGTTTAAAGCCTTGAGATAAGCATTATGCTTATTGTTTAATTAACTTTTTTCTACTCAGAAGAGAAGAAACTGAAGTGTGCTTACGTCTTTCCATTCCCTAAACGACACCCTGCTTTACTTTACGTTTGTGTGCAGTTTACGAAATTACATCACACTATATTAAATAAGACATAAACTAGTGATAGAGGCCATAAACCCATCAGCTAAGCGGCTACTGAGGCCATAAATTAAATTGGAAATGCAGTTAATTTCTCCCAGACTCATTTCTTCTAGCCTTATACACAAGCACGATTTCTTTTTGTTTCTTTCTTTTGCAGTTGGAGGAGCTGCCCCCTGCTGCCTATAAGAGCAAATGCCCTATTGGCTTCACTTTTCCAACCTGTGGGTTACGTCCATCCTTTTATATAAGTCAGTGTGTGGGTTACAGCTAGAGCTCAATGGGCTATTAGGAGTTTCTTTTTAAAGCTGACCAAAGAATGTGCACACAGCTGTAACTACGTTGCTTTGATATCAGAGAAAACAAGGGGAGGCGAGTTCTAAGTGTCATTTCCCCCCCCCCTGCGATTTCTCAGTCGACTTGTGGATTTTTATTTGCGATGCACATAGCAGTACAGAAGTGATCATTTCCTCAGGAAGTGTGAGGTGCACTGAATCTAAAATATTATTTTTGGGGGGTTTTGTGTTCATGTTTTACTGAGTGGCAAAGATGCACTCGCATGAGTAACAGGAACACTGACTTTAATGAAACTTCAGCACATATCAATAGATGGCTTCATATGTACAGTATTACCATTTGAATCATCCAACACAAATAAGGCATTTCAAGTTTTGGAAATGGTTTAACTGGTTTCACATGTTTTGGTGAATCAACAGGTTTTAGGGTAGCTGACATTTCACCAAATTTAATTGGTAAAGCAATTTAAGAGGTTATCAAAGGCATACACGTACCACACAAACAAATGGCAAAATGTATCAAGACACACAAGCAGTATTTGTAAAACATCTTCCTCATAATGCATTTGTTTCATCCTAACATATTATTCGTGAACTCATCAGACTTTGGCTCTTTTGTGGGTTAGAAGGGGGGAAGGTTCACCACCACCATAAATAGTTCATGTACACAATGAAGGACAAACAAATTATGTACAATGTTTTTCCTCTAATATTAAAAGGAGTAAAGAAAATCCTGAGGGCTGTCAGCTTCTGCACTTGCTCATCCCATGTCCTTTGATATATTCCTCTCCTGTTTGGTGCTTCGTAGTACACATCTGTCTTACTGATGTCTACGGAGGGACGTCAGATTCTCTCCAGATATTAATCCAAATGCACAGACAGTCTCGTTCTGTCTCAGAGTTGGAAAAAAAATGGGGAAAATGTATTCATTACAAGGTTATGATGAAGTTTCCTGCAGGCAGCTTTGAGCAGGAGCCTTGAGCAGAATGTGTTTTATGTATTCTACATCTTTTTACACTTTGATTTGAGAAGTGTCTGCATTTCTTCAAGCAACAATAGGTTCATTGTCTCTTGCGTTAATTGGTCCTACGACAGTGCTGAAATGAGAAAGAAAGACACATTTAGAGGGCTATATGCTAAGAGTTAATAGCACAGAAGAGAGCATAAAGTCTGTGTTTTGCTCTTTGCTCAGTTCAGAAGTTGGAACAGTTGGGAGAAATTAATTAGTAATCCAGTTTCCCAGTAAGCTGACCTGCAAATTATCCTCTGCACCTGAGGTCTTCACTTGCATCCCTTCCGCAAAATGCTAATATGTTGATGTTGTGTATGGCTGAGTGTTCTGACAAGAAAAATAAGGAAGGAATTAAGAGGTTAGACTCAGTTGTTAACAAGTCAATTTGCACTGAAAAGGAATCCTGCAAAGTTCAATGTTTTGCTGATGCCACAGACAGAGTCACTGAATGCTACACTTTTCTTCCACATTTCTGCTATAATATCATGAATCCTGCGGTCAAGAGAGGTTATCTTACCCTTGTGGTTTTGATCTTGTTCCCCGCATAACACATCCAGCCTGAGTTGTCAGGGAGCGTCTTACATTCCTCCCCCTCCAGGCAAGGCTCCATCTCACACCACCACTTCCCAATTACTATGGATGCTACAGGCAACAAAGACAAGAGAAATAACATAGTAGGCAAGTAAAAAGCCCCAAACTGAAAAAGCCTGAAAGCACAGCTTTGGTGGTTAGGAGATTTAAGGTGAAGTTGTCTAATTCTAATTATCTATATGTTACGTCAAAGCTATCGGTAAGTAATGTGGCTGTATTTGATAGCTCTATATGCTTTGGACAAACCGTTTTGGTGAAAAACTATTGCTTTACATTGTATATCCTTTAAAATGTGGCCTCTTTATTAGATGCAGTTATACATTAATACAGAGGCTGGAACTCAGGCTTTTCATTGAGTGTAGGGATTGGTAGGTGTGACTGGGACTTGACTTTAATGCACACCATATCCCTGCCATCAGAAGAGAAAATTGCCTTAAATACAGGGTAAGTAGACAGTAAATGGTTTGCAATGTGTGACAGAGGAAAAGAATGTGTCAGAGCTGACATGGAGAGCACTCAAATATCCCTCAGTCTGCTCAGATATTGCAGTAATATTTGCAAAAGGGTTTAAGATAAAAGCTGCAGGTGAGAGGTTTCCTAAAGCCAATATGTGTTTTAGTTGTGTCAGACCCCGACACCAAATTCATTTCTTACAAAGCATTGAGCTTGTGTAGGAGACATTTGTCAAAGCATGTGTAAAACCTTCATGAAATATCCACAAGGTGCATATTTAATCAACGCCTATTTTGTCTGTGTCTCTTTGCCTTATTCTATTTTTTATTTCTGCACTCTTCCCTGAGGTGCGCTACATTTGGCAGATGTATTTGACTGTCTTGTGTTGGAGTAAAGCTTACCCCTGCAGAAACCTTCTGCTGTCTGTCAGCAACACAATTTGTATGTGGCATTATCGCAGGTAATGTTAATCTTATTTGGGACAAAGCATTGCACGGGTGACTTCAGCCTTTTGAGAGATTTGCACAAATCTCTGTATCTTTACAAAACATATTTTGTATGTAAAACAGAACATGCTTGGTAGAATTCCAAGGGGGAAGCATCCTATTCTTGCAAAGCAGTCACACACAGAATAAATACCATGCAATCATAGGACAGAATTAGTAAAGCCGATATTGTAGATTAACCTGATATTTTTTCTTCTTCTTTGGTTATAAAAATACTCACCGTCGACACATGAAGGCCTGTTTCTAGTGGTTCCAGCTACCTTCCCTGGCAGACAGGAACACTTGACCGTCTGTGACCGCTCCTCAATACGATTCTTATTACAGCATCTGTGAGCAGCAATTACCTCACATGTGCCCCCTTCTGATAAGAAAGACAGAAAAAAAATGGGCTACATTTAGCCATTAAGTTGAGCTGCATTTGCGTTCTAAACACTTAACTCATTTGTGGACATTTGTGGATTCACTGCTGGAAAGTTACTAATTTAGCTGAGCTCCGTGTTAACAATTATGAGGTTACTTGAGTAGTTTACACTAATCTTGCTGTTTGGAAGGAAATATTTCTGCTCATCTACATTTAACTGATGATTGTCGCTTGATTAATCAAAGAGACAATTATTAGGTTTTTAATCAACTGCTGTGTTTTCAAGCATGAAGTATTTTGGGGAGCAGTTTCTCCTGTGAAAGCAGACCCATTTTAAACCTATTGAAGGTCATTTTAAACATAGTTATTGACAAAACAGGTTTTTTAAAGATGCTATTTAGCTTTCTGAATGGAATAGCTTTTTCCCAAATATCACGATATTAATAATATCAGATTCACAGTGAATTTATTACATCTTTAGTTATGCTTTAGATAGTACATATAACCACATATGATAAGCTTATAAAATGCTTTGGATTGGCCAAGCTTGCTTCCATGTGACTCTTTATTAAAAGAGCGGTGTATAGGTCGGACCCCTTCTTATCTCTCAGATAACTATGATTTTAGCTTAGATATATAAAATGCTCATCTATCTATCTATCTATCTATCTATCTATCTATCTATCTATCTATCTATCTATCTATCTATCTATCTATCTATCTATCTATCTATCTAT
>NW_005187445.1:1771579-1797427 GCF_000239375.1 Pundamilia nyererei | reverse complement strand
GTGTGTGTGTGTGTGTGTGTGTGTGTGTGTGTGTGTGTGTGTGTGTGTGTTTGTGTGTGTGTGTGTTTATTAATAAACAACAACTGTCATATTTATGTTTCTGCTCATGATTTTGAATGCTTTAAAAATGTCCCTTAAGGTACTTGAAAATGATGTATCTTGTGTTTAATCTACAATGTCCATATTCATGAATTGTTTGTTTTTATGCAGCAAAATAACAGTAAAACATCACAGAAGTTTGCCGTAAACCAGAATAATCATTCCTGTGCTTTACAGTCTTTGAACAAGCGAAGCCCCTGCAGCTTGGCGAATGTGAAATGACGATGAAGAGATGTGTGAGAGCGGGCAGAAAAAAGACATCTATTAGCAGGAGGAGAGGCCTGCTTCAGGGTTATCATGAATATGAACACTGCATCCACCATGCAATTATCGCCAAACTACTGGCTTTGCCCTGAGGGATGTTAGAACTGGACGAAACGGACATGACCCACCTCGGCCTCTGGCCTCTCCCACCCACTGCGCTCAGACTCTCCAACATATGAGAGCTGTGCAGCAAAGGACCATCTGACAATTACACCCGTCAACATGACACAAGATCAAGGAGGTTGCAGAGAGAAAGAGCAGTGAGAGGGGGAAAGTATCTGGTACACTGCCAGCAAAGTGATTTGAAGTAATGTTTGACAATGAGCTGTGGGTTTGTGAAATGTGTCATGGCTAGATTTGCATATATTGCTTCACTGCATTTGAATATTTTGGTTAGTGAGGTCCTCTTGATTCCTAGTAGTTTCTTCGAAGCCTTGGACACCATCTTAGCAGAAAACCCGATGTAGTTTGGTCATCGGACAAATCACTGCAATGAAACTAATGAAACCAACCATAAAGCAATCAAAAAAGATGGGGTTGTGTTAGTTGTGAGATGATTCAAAGACCTTTCTTTCACCTTTCTTTGAAACTTTTGCTATTGCATATAATCAGTGATTGAATATTTACTAAGTTGTTGTTAAAAAAAAACAGCATACAATTAAGTAACACTCAACCAACTGTTTCATTTGTTTATCAAGAGAAAATAACAAATATTTGCTTGTTCTTGGCTCAAATGGTACACTGAACTGGTGAAGGGATATCTTTTCTCACTAATTAAGGCAAACAATGAGGACATGGTTCATTCTACAGTTTGACTACCATCTGACTGTTGTTGCAGCCATAAACCCTTCTTTCTTCTGGCATTTCCTGTCTATATTTCCTGTCTTCCTCTCATGCAGTCATAAAGGGAACAAAATGCTAAGAAATATATCTGCCCTGGTACTTTTTTAAGAGTAAAATAAATCTGTGTAATAAATATGGTTACCACTCTACTCACAGTACAGCAAAGCATTACCTATTGTCAGCACGTGTGCACATTCTCAATCTATTGATCACTATTGCACTCTAACTTTAAAATTCCTTTTCCTATATTTAATTGCATTATAATACCTTAAAACGCCAAATCGGGGCGACGTGGTGCTCACACTGAGCTCTGAAACTGAAATATGAAGAGGTCGCATGATAATTTTGGATCACTTCTAAATAAAGGAAGAAAAATGTGATTGTAGGGATTCGGTTTTTAAGTGGAAACTAAATTCATTCATAAGGCAGCTTAAATTTAAAAAAAGGAATAAGATAAATCTTGTGAGTCATCATCTAAGTTCCGGGGGGATTAACCAACACGGACCCAGGTGACCTACTGGGTAAAAGTAGATCACTGAACTTCTCACTGTGATTCTCTAATTTTTACCTCATTGCATTAAGAGTCATCGTTATCTTTTCTAAGTGTGTAAAGCTTCAAAAAGTCAGATTGGTATAAACTTATTTGAAATTGATTCAGGATTCAGTATTTCTCCCGGGTTGATATTCAGCATATTTACAATCCCCGGTTGTGAATCTGCTCTTGCAGTAGCAGAAGCTAGTTGTGTTTATTAATAAACACAACTAGCTTCCCATTAAGGGACAAAATGAATAGTCAAATTTCAGACCATGGGAAGGATAGAATTAAAAAAGTTTGTCATTTTCTCGCTTCTTGCCAAGTCTGTTGAGCTTCTTTGGGTTATCATAACTCCAGGTTGTATATTTCAGAAAACATAAACAGCCTTTGGTTTAACTGAAAAATATCCAAATTCTGTAGCCAGTCTGAGCGAATATTGCCTGCTGCCTGATGCACTCAACAAAAGGGCATGTCTGCACAACGTTAATCGTGATGTACCAGTGGAAGCAGTGGGGCATCATTTGAAAACAACAGCCCACAGGGGTTTGTTCTTCTTAATGCATCTCCTTAATTGCATAAGACAGCCCCAGATTTCTTCTTTGATCTATTAAAAACACTATTCAACAGAATTAACTTGCATTGCTTGTTGCTACCAAGCACAGCAAAGAATAAGGATACTCTATTTTTGGAAATCATCACCTCCGAAGAATACATTAAAATCGAATAAAAATGCAAATCAGTGTGGTATTTCCAGCTGGCAGGTGTACTGGGTACCTTTAAACAAAAGCTAAGCTTACACTGATGAATGCTCTTCAACTTCACCCGTGGTTTCAGCCTGCAAGTACAACACGCTGCATGCTCCAAGACCCCATCATTGCATGATAAATATTGCAGAAGGAAACGAAGGATAACATGGTTGGATATGAATGCTCTCTTCAGGTAAGGGCTGGAGTCATGCAAGGGTATAATTGTTTTCTGTATTTCCATTTCTCCTATTATCAGTCTTCCAAATGACAAATGGCTTTTGACAGTGTGTGTGTCTGCCAGTGTGTGTGCGTGCTCATGGTTGTATTGCCTCTACAAAAACATTTTGATTGACAGGGAACAAGGGTCACACAGAAATTGTCATTCATCAGGTCAGAGGTCACAAAGAAAAAGGGTCTCAACTGGAGCTGCCCTGATTTTGCTGCCATGCTCCCTGCTCCTGCCTCTTCATTACTCTGGGCCAGAAAACCTGTATAACCTGCACTCAACAGGGCACAACTCATTTTCAGGCTTGGAAGAGCTGGGGAAAAAATAATTCTGCTATATTGTGGTAAGATTTCTCTAGTGTTGCCTGGGAAGGTCTGTTCCTGGTGTTGTTTGGTTTCTTATGGTGATTTATTGCATATGCTGACCTTTGTTGATCTGTTATGAGAAATAAATCCTTGGAACAATGAACATGCTTTTGATTGTGTTTGACATTTTCTAATTCTACAGTTACAGATACAATGTAAATGATTAACGATGAACAGGACATCAATGATACTGAAGTATTCACCAAATTAAGCATTGAAATTTAAAAAAAAACATACGGAATCACACCAATTTTCTTCGAGCATATGAGATAAATGTTTACATTAATACTGGACTGTATTTAAGAATAACTACATTTACTCAAGAGAGCAAAATCTATGCAGCATAAGCTAAGATTTTACTTTTTCATCCTTTTAAGAGTCTAATTTGATCCTATATTTGCCAGAAATCAATTTACATCTTTCATTAGCTGCTGTATGCCTAAAAAATGAGAGCGCTGCTAAGCCTTAGAGTACATTAGATCAGAGCTGTTTTATCAGCAGAAATAACTTTTAAATTCTTCTCAGCTGTTTTTTTTTTTACATTTCATATTAAAAGTACTACCGGTAGTCATACTGTACAACTTTGTGCCTTCAGTGCAGCTAAAGGACCTGTCTTCTGTTGTCTTACTGCTTTATTGGTTGTGTTTGTGTTACACTTTTATCAGTCTATTACTTGATATTCAAAGCATTTTTAGAGCTTCTTCCCTATGACTTTATACATTTTCACATTTAGTTTAACATCTACAAGCCATAAAATACGATCAAAGGGTCCAGGAGAGCTACAAATGGATCTAATGGTGAGATCATTACCTTAAGTACTATACAGAAATGCTTGTAGAAAAATAACTGAATTGTAGATGCAGTGTTGGAAGAAATATTTATGTATTTTTCGCCCAAAAGCAACATACTGGTTTCCAAGGTCAAAAATGAATGGCATACCCTATAGCCAGCAATAATATACAATAGGTCTATCTGATGTGTTCTTATAATATCCTCATACGCAGCAGAAGTAAAACATTATCAACACTTTCCTGTCTCACCCAACTTTAGAGCTTCTCAACGTCAGAAAAATGATACCAAAAACTCATAAAAGAGGAGAAAGCAGAAAAGGTTGAGGACGATTCGTTCTGGATTCATCTGAACTCCATGATTTTCGAAGTACCTAAAGCTTGTTTTAAGTCTGCAAATCAAGATGTAACAGCGTGTTGATAGCTAATGTAAAATCAATTTAATACTGATTTTGTGAAACACAAAAAGCAGAAAACAAAACATTTCTCTAGCACTCTAAACAACTCCTCACAGAGGGTTCTGTGCAGAACAAGTTTACCACATGGAAAATTGTCAAAACACTTAAATGTAATGCTATTATCTACACAAATGACAACACCTGGGATCCGCAGCGTCTCATCTGCTCAATGGACAGCAAGTGTCGTTCAGTCAATGCTCTCCGGCACAATGAGTCACGCTGGAAGCCAACAACACTGCATCGAAATTCGATGAGTTATGGACAGCAAGCCTGGTTGAAGGCAAATGCTGTCAAATCATGCGTGACATGAACGCGTAGCACCAATTCTGAATTTCTGTGGATCTGCGGTCCTGCCTGCCTAATGAATGTGAGCAGGGTTCATGTGGGACCAGTAAATGGTTCTTCAGACGTGATGAAACAGCTATTGCGCAGAGGAAAATGGTCAGTTTATCTCAATAGAAATGTCACTACGCAATAAGTATGCAATGGCTCGCTGTCTACTGTAATGAGCCCAGACTGTGGGGTTGTCTCTGGAGACACTGATAGCAAGTATACCCTCTGAATGACAACACTCCTCTGCCATCTGTTTCAGGCATTCAGAACTGTGTATACATGAAAAATGTTATACGTGTAATTCATATAGGGAGTCTGAACACCACGATTTAATGAACAGTGAATATAACCGAAAGGAAAGCACTGAAAGTAGTCACTGTTACACTCCATATACAAACCAAATGGAAAGCCTAAGGGACTCAATTTAGCAGATAACCAGTTTCTCTCCTGGGCTTTGGATTCCATTGACTGGCAGCCGGTGGCACTCTGTGTACACCCTGTTCTGAATGTGTATGCTTGCACAGTGCACAAGTGCCATGTGACAATATATCTTGATAACTGTGTGACATCTGAATAACTCCAAACAAGCTCAGAGCTGAGTCCATGTCACATGGAAGTCCCTGGAAAGTCCGTAGTTCCTGTGGTTAATTATTTTGTAGCTCAAAAGTCATTTATCAGAGACAGCGGGCCCTGATTTCCCAACCACAGAAGTCCACGTTTTAGAGCACCATGCCTGTCACCTATTAATGGGAAATGCATCCAAGGTGACCCTTAATAGGCTTCACTTTCTCTGTGCATGCTCTCTGTAGACATCCAAGCCAGCAGGGTACAGCAGTTCAGTTGCTGACAGGAAATGGGAGCGCCAGATTAGAGAATGTCAAATTAATGCAGATGGAAGACAGTGAGAGGCACAAAACATGTGACTGCATGGTGTCAAATTGAGTGTCTATTTTTTTCCCTGCCTTCTGCAAAAACATCTGAAATCCCTGCAGTACTGTTGTTATTCTAGACATAAATGCTGGGGTGAAAGTGAGTGACATATTGCTCGATACACTCCGAGACAAATTTGTTTTGAGTCTGGAGAAAATGCAGAGGAGTTGTTGCAGTGTAAATGAGATTTCAAACAACGCTCGAGTAAATTTGAGAATTGCAAATGTTTAAAGAATTAACAGAATTTGTCAACAGCTTTAGGTATTAATTGCTATCAATGCATATTTAGGTTGATCTTTTTTTTCTTCTTTAAAACACTTGCATGTTGTAAGTTTACAAACGTGTGCGCATGTGCTTGATAGAAACGGGGTATCAACACTGCCATTTTCTACTCTGAAAAGGCACTGTCCATGACAAATAAAAGTACAGATATTCATGAAATATGCCCGGTGGTTTTGACAGCATGTCACGCAAGAAGGCCGTTAGATTGGTCTTGTGCAGTGGGCCAGACATGGGTGATACTTTATTGAAATGCCAAATGACTACTCACAGTGCAGAGCGTGCTTTTGTTTTAAGATGCATGAAAACTGCATGTAACAAAAGAAGCAGTGAGTAGTGGAGAATGGGTTTCTCATTTGCATCTGAGCCTCAAAGTCTGTCGTCTCGTGTTGTCACATACAAGACGGGACCGGGACACTGGCGACACCGTGATCCTGATCAAGGATATTCCGTGCTATTTTGACTCTTCAGTCAGTTGGTCCCACACATGAAAAAGGCCAGTGGTTATGTGTTTTTTATGGTGTGGCTTGTTGAGCATGACAGCAAAGTACAGCAATCACACAGCAGCTTTCATGTCCATTAAACACACATAAAACAGGCTATGCTGTTGTTGCACACGATTACTGCAGAGTTCTCGGAAAAGGAGCGCATAGCAAAGAATGCATTGTAAAAATTTGTCTTCTGTCAGTGTGATGTCATTCATTTTTAAATGTCAAGCTGTTCCTGTCCTTCTATCTAGCTTTTTTTTTTTCTCTAACTCGCAAATGTCCAGAACTGGTATTTCATATTTTTAGATCGCTTGCTCAGATGAAAGAGTTGCATTCAGCAAGAAGAAAAGGAAGGAGAGATAGAGCCAAAGCAGAGAGCCTTTAGAGAACGGCTGTTCGCCTCTGATGTGACTGCTGGCTGGCCCTCTCACTGCCAACCAGACAATCCACCCTGGGTGCCGATGTGGTAGCAGCATGTAAACTGTGTAACATGCGTAATGCAAAGATTAAATGACCTTTCCTGACTGTTCTCTCAAGAGACAGTGGCGATTATTATGTAGGAGTGCCGATAAGGGGAGAAATATGGCAGATATTATCTTTGCTGGCCGCCCGTGCCAAAGGATCAACATTTTAAACACATCTTCCTGCCATTAAGGATGATATAGGACATTTGTTTTGTATATTGAAACATTTTAAATGCATGCATAACATGCTTTAAATTAGACATTGTAGATGTATTCACTTCACTGACTGCCTCATAAAGTTCTTGTTAATTTGCTCGATACTGGACCAGATTTTAATGTAGACCCTTAAAAAGCACTGTCTTTTTATTGTAATTTAATTTCTTCTGGTGATGCATGACTTGAAATGTCTCATTTAGTCTTTCCGTCATGTTCTTTATATTTGACAAAAACATAATATCCCCACTTTCGTCCCGCATTTTCACACATGCATTATCCAGTCTCTGCAGGAAAGGTAATTGGATCTGTGGTGTAAATATGCCAGAAGACTTATAGCACACCAAGGAGATATTAGGAGCAGAAAAAAATAAAATAAAATCTGCATGAGAGCCTGATAAACCCAATATTAATTACTTTGCTTATTCCTAATACTACCCTCCCCCTTGGAACCAATTAGCAAGTTGAGATGCTTCTTTTCAGTTTAATGAGGTCTAAGTAATGATAATGAATTTCATATTCCTGCCAAGCATTTAAAATAGGCTACCACAAAGGCAATGCCATGTGAAATGATCTCTCAAGCATAATTCCCAGTCTGCAAGAAGTATTTCCTTCATTGAAAAAATCAAAAATGTGGAAATGAGGTCCCATTTTTAACACTACAAATACAGAGCATGAATTAATAGAAGTAATATTTCTTCACCACGATGCTGTTTGGGTACCACAGGGGTGTTAGTTAAAAGAGACTCTGAATCTGCAGTCTCAGTTTTAGCGAGATTACTTTTTTCAACTCGATCATAAAATCCCCAGCATCCAAATTCCACAGCAGCTGGCCAACAGTGAAGTGACAAAATTATCTAAGGAGCAAGACGAGCATGAGGTCTGCCACACCTCAAAATTCTTTGCAAAGAGAAAAAAAACCCCCAGGCTTTGTGACAAGGTCTACATCTACACACCCACAATGTGGCTAAGCTGGAAAACTAGTCACCAGGGTAGAATTTTACATTGGCAGAGAGTGCATTCGCCCAAGCAATCCTCAGCACACAAGAGACACGAAGGTCTGAACTTGCTGATATAATGTTTACAAACTCTGGGGGCGAGAGCTATCACTAATTCACTGGTAGTTTTTGATTCCTGGGGAAAATGTTGAATTAAAGTGAACGAGTGCTCACACATGAACACTTGTGCAACCACTGACATCAGCAATTACAGTGAAGTGCCGTGATGGTGGGATCCTTTCCAATGTGAAGGCTTGTTTTGATTCACTGACATAGGAACAAAGGATAAAAAGGCTGAATTGATTTTTTCATGTCATTAATAATGAGGAATTTGAAGTGCTGTCACGGTGCCTGGCAAAACATTTACTGTAGTCTATTATCCTGTAACTCAATGGGCTTATGGGCCTCTAAAAGGGGGCGACATTTTTGGCTAAAAACAACACAGAGCCCATCTATGTGGCTGCAAAGTGGTACTCGCTTTCCTCTTATCATCTTATTAAAATAATGGTTCCAGAGAATACAGGTTCACAGCCGCAAATTCAAAACCAAGATATGAAAAGGAAAACAAAGAGAAGCTAAACAACTAACAGGAAGCACAAAAATGAGCAAAACAACAACCAACATACACAAGAAGAGGCACAAAGTAAAAACCAAGATATAAATAGAATACAAAATGAAATGCAGTGATGTTATTTTTTCAGTTTGGGCATCTTGCCCTTGGGAGTTCTGGGGGCATGTTTGTGTCCAGGGTGCCACTAGCTCTTATCTATTCTGTGACTCTGGGGTATCCAGGGTTAGAGATAGCAGATAGTTATTCTTTTAGTTTCTTATTTAAATATCTAAAGCTGAAAAAAAGAGAAAAATATCCAAAGCTAGTTGTTTTTGTTTCCAAGAAATTTAAATATTATTCATGTGAAGTTTATTATTCCCTCTAATAAATGCATTTCTTTATCTTTGTAAGTCACCCAGCACCACGAAACAACTCTATTCCAACATTTGTAAAATCATGCTGTGGTCTAAAGCAGATGTACAATTTAGTGTAATAAAACTTTGATACTAATTACTCCCAACATCATCATCATCCATTAATTGATGTGAAACTTTAATTGTATGCATAAACTCATTTAAGAAGCAACTAATTTATTTTCAGACACAGATAAACTTGCTCCATAACTTTCCCGAACCGTGTTTATTATTAGCAAAAACACTCATTCGGTTTGCTGTTTTCACACAACACAAAGGACGATGTCTGTAGAAGCCGAGTTTTGTTTTGGACTATTTCTGGATTAAAGCAAACTGAGCACTTTTATCAGGATTCGGGGTTTCAGAGTCAACTATCCTTGAGCTATGTCAGCTGTCATAGCAACATATTTAGAAAACTGCTGCTAACTACAAACAAATCCAGGGTCTAACAATCTAGCTGATGACCCCAAGAGGATGCACTGCTTCTTATACCCAGCAGAGACAAATTTGTTTGAAACAATCCAGTAATAATGTCATTCGGAGGCAAAACGTGTTCTGCTATTCTAAGCAGTTATTAAACAGTAGGCCTTCTTAGCAGAGCTAATGTCTTACAGAAGCAATTGGCCACGGGCCACAGTTCGTATACGCAAAGTTCTAACATAAATGTACTAATTTTAGGAGTAACAATGCATTCTGTTTGTTCCTCAGGAGCTTCTTTGGCTTAGTGCAAAAGCTATTTACATGCAAGCTTTCAAGTAGGAGTTTAAGCCATAAGCATTTGGCATTTTGTTTCTTAGTGATGGATTGAACTGAATTGTTAGGTGAACTCTGTTTTACATCACTAAACACAGACTTTAGAGCAGTGGTTCCCAAAGTGGGGTGCACTCTGAAGGACAGAAGAATGCTATAAAGTGTATAGACTATATTATAGACGATGCATTTCTAATAGTTGTATTTTATGTTACTTTTTTAAACACATCAAAAATTCGCAGCTGCCTGTTGTCAGTTTGGAGGTGTGACCATAACACAGTAAAGGGGCTTCCTTGAGCGAGGGTACACACAGTCATCTTTAGTGACAGCCTAAATGAGACCGAAGCACCTCTTTTTTGAGAATCTGTTGATATGACTGGACGCTGTGTTTCATCGGACTTCTCTGATTAACTGCATCGTTGTAGGTAAACAGAGACAAACTACAGATGGATTTTGTATTCCAAGTCACAATTTACGTCTACAGACATGCTTTTTTTTAAGGAAAAAGAAAGCATAAACCACATTTATCATACATCTTTTCATTCTCAGCTGTTTTCCCATTTTAACCCGCTGTGATCAATCTTAGAATCAGGGAGTCTATGGCCTTCAAATGTTTAAATCAAATTTCCAAGGGTATACTTTGGCTTCAAGGATATTTACATAATGTCCACTTTGCTTAAAACATGCAGTATATGCTCCAATAGACTTTAGAGTGCCTTGAGGGTCTTGAGGTATGCAAGAGTGTGTTTTCTTGTTTTGGCTCGTTCTGGGTCACTGATATTATGAATTAAGGCAGACATAAGGATGAATAAGTTTACTTAGGTCACTTTTCTGTCACATGTAGTAGGGAATGATGGGAATGAAAGACTTTTACGTTGGGATGGAGGTTTTTAATGGCAGCAGATCTAAAAAAGCAAGACATTGAGGTAACCGCAGATGATGAGGATTATATTTGTTCGTGTCTGATGATCAATGAGATATGACTTTGACAGTGCTACCTCTCAGATAATGAGGTTCACGGCAAAATAGCAGGCTGCTGCCAGCAATGTAATGACCTCAAGATGTGACAGATTTGCAATTACTGTTCTGACTCATGAATGAGTGCTATTAGGCTGTTACAGTGGCCTATTTGTAATAGGTTATGTACATAAACATGGCATATAATGCACAGTGTTAAAATACATCAATAAGTTCTTAAAATGTAGAATGTTTTTGTAAAGAAACTGAAAGACGTTTTTAAAATAAGGTCATTATTCATTAGTATCATGTTCTGAAAAGTTCGTTTAATTTCTACTTTAATTTGTTGCAGTTCTCTAAAGGCCCGGAAGAGAAATTTTAACACTGCAGCCTTTATCAGGAGGATAAACTTTGTGAGCCATTAACACCTGTGTTATTAATACTTGGGAAAATTTGGCTTCGATAAGAAATAGCCGGTGAAGTCATGAGAGAGAAAGAGAGAGAGAGAGAGAGAAGCCTGGCAAATTAATTAAGCTGTGGGCCACAGAAATTCATTTTGCATATAAGCGTTGTGACCACAAACCATAGCCCGGCACAGAATTGGCAGAAAGACTTCAATTAAACATGCTGTTTAAACAAATATCCACAAGCTTAGAGGAGTACTCTCTTATGAATAATTCATAGGCTAAAAGAGGAAATAAATGGGAAATACTAGAATATGTAAAACCTATTTGTAGCTGTGAGCATACAGTAATAATTAGGCCACTGATTGTCCTCAGATTCATTTACTTAAGAATATATTTTTCTTTCAGGGCTAACCAAGGAAATTACATGAATACTTTCTAAAATATGATGGCTGAACAAGCTTTGCCTCAGCTTTCAGCAGAGCCATTAAAGCGGGAAATCTTTTTAGCAGGCGGTAGAAGAAGTTTCTGGTGTTTCACAGAGTGGCCGATGGTCTTTCAGTATAACAGTAACATGTGTAACAGCATCAGGACAAAGTGAGTTTGCCGAGCTCCAGATGTGGCGAAGCCTCGGGC
Organism: Pundamilia nyererei; assembly: GCF_000239375.1. Classification (NCBI taxonomy): domain Eukaryota; kingdom Metazoa; phylum Chordata; class Actinopteri; order Cichliformes; family Cichlidae; genus Pundamilia; species Pundamilia nyererei. Next base: position 1,785,688 of record NW_005187445.1, on the reverse strand, counting down.
TGAGGCTGCACGCCACTTCCCATTGGCACTGCAGCAGAGCAGCGATGACACTAGTGAGAGCGTGGTTGAGAGGAGGTCTAGGGGAGGGGAGGAGGAAGATGTATGTCAAAATAATGTGCCTCCAGGATGCCTTATATAAGGCTATTAAATTGTCAGTGTCTAAAACAGTGCATAGTGGATACAACCTTTGTTTGTGACAGCCGAAAATCCATTTTTCATGTTTGTTTCATTGTGAGCTTTGCCAGCGAGTGGTTTCTTTTGTTGAGGCACACAGAAAAAAGTCCTGATCCTCTAGTCCCCACTAAAGCTGCAGAATGGGAGACATGAGGGATTTATGTGGTATTTTCACTCTAGGAAAAAAAGGAGAAACTATAGTTTCACTCCATATATTAGAAGAGAAGATATTTAAGCTGCTTAACACTGAAATTTCATCGATGTTTGAAGGAGCCATCTTAAAGAGGAAGAAGGGTAACTTTGCAAGAGTGCAACATGTAGCATGCGTGACTTAAATATGAGCAGATTTTAACATGCAAGTGAGCTCCTTCTGCTTGTATCCCCAGTTCTGCTGCTTTGCATATCTTCTCTTTGTATGCATGTTCACTCACAGCCAAATGTTTTACAGTAACCACAAGATAAGAGATTATCTGCACGGCGTTGAGATTCAGTGACCTTTCAGTTATGAACAGTTTGACCCTGCCGAGCCAAATGTTGGTGGGAGTAAGTTCACGAGAGAGCAAGGCCACCTCAGGCAGCCACTATCTACTGTTTGTTGTAGTTTTTGCTAACATCTCCACATGATGCACTGCATCACCAATGGCACTATTTCTTCCCCTGAATGTAGACTGCTGCTCAAAAAATTCAACACACCTTTGTTCCCTCTGAACTGAAGCATGTATTTTGATCCTTGACAAATATCACACAACATCTGAGGTGCAAAAGTGTAAATAGCCATACCTACACAGGGTTTTTTAAATGTATTTTTAGTATCTTAGCTTACATTTTAAAATCATTGCCAAGTTATGGGGGTTATTTTTTTTGTTTGGTTGTTTGTTTACCAGGTCAGAGTTTTAGACGGAAAAAAAATTGTCCATCTGCGATTCCTCTCGTTTCCTCTGGATATGTTCGGGGTCAAGAAATACACAACCCCAAATAAAAAGCAACATCTCTGACCAGGCCTTTGCGGATGCAAGACAAACACAATCTGTTCTCTTTTGTGCACTGTTCACGCTCTTTGCACCAAATAAATACAGCACCTCATGAATCATACCGCAGAGAGCAACCCTGCCTGTACCAGGAAGGCGGAGAATAGCCCTAAGCATATCTGAGAGAGTGGCAGGCAGCAATCTGTAAGTAGAGCTGTAGGGTGGAAAGCAGGCCACCTTGTTCGATTCACTGAGCACACACAGGCACCTAGTCAAGGGTCATCTAGCTAATGGACTTCTGGACACACATTCTTTGCAATAAGGCTGCCAATATGTCAGTGGATGAACAGAACAGGTGCTTCCACAATGTCAAAAAGAAATTATTATTGAAAACACATCTGGAGTGTGAGACACAGTGCTGATAATAAATCTCTCAGATGCCTGTTCACACAGCAGCCGATAATTCATCAACAGTTTCAATATGTTTAAGAGATATAAAAAGCAGGTCACAATTAGCTGATTCCAAAACCACTACACATGAATGATTTGATATACGTCCGGGTAGATCTAAATTCCTATTGGCAAGGACACAACTGATCTCTCGCCCTCTGTAATCTTGATTTCCTCTGGTAATACCAGTCACCGTGAACTTGTGGCATTTTGCTGCCTTTAATGATTGGCCCAGTGGTCTGTAGCCAATGGCCTTCTTGCCACCAATTCATGACCCGTCAACCCCAATCCTCCCACCAATCCAACAGGCACACAACACAGCACAGAACAAATGTTCGAGTGTCAGAATCAATGCAGACAGGCATCCCATCCTCCTCTCATAAAACTGGCATCTCATTTGTGCGGAAGTGAGGTCTATGGAAAAATGGAATGACAGGACATTTACCCTGTTAGTAAGACGGAGACCTGAAGGATTCAAATTGTTTCTTTTCTCCAAAAAAGGACCCGAACGCACAGTTGAAATATTAATTCAATTTCCTTTTGTTGATATGAGACCACCTATGAGAAGATATCCCATTTGCCTGTGTTTTTTCCCTCTTCTTTTATATATTTTTCTACGTCTCCAATTCACATGCACACACCTGAGTGATGAAATGGAGGTGTTGGAACGGGAAGTCTTCTGACTCACAATATTGAGACTGTTAAAAAGACTTCTTGCTGATATGCTTGAGGTGCACCAGCGCATAGAGGAAATAACAGACACTCAGGACCTGCACATTCATGCAGCTACTTCTCCCTTTGAAGTTCTGACAGCATTGAGCTTCCTCTTCTCTGTTGAATTCGGAGATCATAATTATTTACCATAACCAGGGCTCACGTCCGCCTGATGAAAACAAAAGTCCGACCGCAATGCTTCACTCATATTCCATTCAGTGTAATTTCACAGTCAACACAATCGCACAGATCAAATTGAGGGGGAGCAGTGTAGCATGAATATCAACCGTAATAGCTGAAGAAGGAAAAAGCAAAGGCATTCATTGTTTATCTGTGTGATCTTCAGTAGAAGTTCTCAAGCTATGTGGTGCAAATCTTAATGAAAGTCAGCCCCTGTGCAATCTGCCTGCTAAATAATTTGTTAATCACTAATATATTAATGAAATAAAGACTGAAATAAAGTGGGCTAATATTTTCTCTTAGGAATCTAATTAAACACTTAAGCAGCCAAACCCAGCATACAGTAGCAGTACTCAAGAGGCAATGGAAATAAATGGAGATGATTCAGAATGTATTTTTTATAGCCATTTCTATGCTGTATGTGTCATGTCAAATAAGAAAGAAAGTACAAAAAGACTCACCAATCATATGAATTGTGGTCCGCCCAGGCCTTGTCCCAGGATGCTGTTGGATGGTGTCGTAGAAAGTGGCCTGACACAGCTGGATGGCAGTCACACTGACCCAGAGGCACAGGCAGAGCAGCCAGGACATGACAGGACACATCTGCTGAGGACCAGTAGAGCTGGAATCAACCCATAATGCATTATGTCTCAACCTCTGACCTCACTCTCCCTCACCTCCACTTCTGCCCCATCCCCTGTGCATGCACACTTCTGGAGTCTTGAGCAAAAATGAATACATTTCAATTTTCTTTTAAGCACTTTTGTCGGTAATTTGACCTCAACGCCCCTCAGTGGAGATTTTTAGTCATCAGAATTTATCATTAGCATGATTATATAAGTATGAGTTCTTCACCATTTCATCTTCCTACTTTGCCCTGTCTTGTCCCTGAGCCACAACACTGCAAATGTGGAGTGATCCCTGGGGACTTTTTCCCATGCAGCAGAGATTTCCCCTGACAGGCTGACTCCCTTCAACTCCTGAGCTGTGCTCCTGCCTCAAAACCAAAATCAAACTTAAAGAAAGATAAGATTTTGCAAGCAGCTGGCTGCCGTGCCTTTTCTGTATCTGTCACAGTAATATGACAGTGACGTGGTGGTAATAGGAATCAAAAGGCTTGTAATGTCTCACCACGCTGTTTAGATAAGAAAAAAAAAGGAAAATATAGAATTCACGGCGAGGAATGCATCTGGTCATATCAAAATGGAAAAGGAAAAAATATTTTTGGAAAAACATTCCTTCCCTGAAATTCATTCATATCAGGATTTATTTATTAGGTTTTACATTTTAATCTAATTTATATATTTCAATGACAAGCCCTAAAAAAAACTTTTATCAAATCATAAGTAAGAAAAAATCTCATTGGTAGTCCTGGGTTGTCTTTTCTGTCTTTTTATTTATTGATATTGGTTTTGTAAATGTTAAACTGGAATAAAATAGATAATTAGCTAAACAGACAGTGCAATTTTAAGCAAAATCAGTATCATAAAATAAGATCAAATGTATTTAGATTTTCTCAACGCTGTATCAGAGAGTCCAGTTATTCTTTATAAATGCATATTTCACAGTTTCCATTCTTTTTCTTCAAAGACTGATACAAAACCTGAACATCTTAACAACGACAGAAATTAGGTTTCACTCAGAGAAGAACAAAAGATTACCTTACCTGAGCAACCCAAAAAATGAGTGTATAAATATCTCAACAGAATGGCATAAATCCATCCATAATTCTGCTCATGTTGATCCCATCCAATAACTGTGGATTTGGCTCAAGCAGGGAACTCCGCTGACTCTGTCTCCCTGCTCCACACTTTGATAGCAACAGTCCGGTGTTTCACGAATGACCGTCAAGCCAGAGTCAGGAAATAGATTTACAGCTGTTTCAATTCCACCTTTGAATTATCACTGCTTCCCCTTAAAGAGCTGCTCCCAGTGACACTGAATTCATTTGCCCCTTCGCATTTATAGGCACGTGCAGAGTGCTCCTTGATTAACTGTAGTGGAATCTCTTCTTTCCCCGTCTGCATCCTTCCAGTGAGAGGCAGCCTCTGAACAGCAGCGCTCGCTGAGTCCCTCCTCAGCGAACACTGAGAGACAAATGTTCACGTACAGCTTGGCTGAGTGTAAAGAGTGTATCACATGTCTTAAAGCCAGACTGCCTCTGGATTAGATGGCATAGTGGGATTCCATCTAAACAGATGCTTCTAACAAATGCAAATAAGGGAAACTGGTATCACTCATGTAGCTGTGACCACGGGATTAGCAATTATTTACATTTAGAATGCATTTATTTTTCATCCGAGGCAACAGTTCATTTTATTCTTTTATTCTTTTCATCTTTAATTGAGTGTCTCAAATCTGTCTACATTAGGGTTTTAAAGACACGCTCAGTGTTTCTAGGTGATTCAAAATTAATCTAAAAATCCTGACCAGAAAGTCAGGATGTTATGTTACCAAGTAACAAAAGATTCGGGAGAAAATAAAAGCAGTCCTCAGCATACCTTTATTTTGTTGTGGGGAGGTGTATAAAAGAAGATGAAGAACATGTTTCCACATGCTCAGAAGAAAAGAAAATTGAAATTGGGTTGTTTTGAGAAATAAAAATGTCCATTCATCTGAAGGCAATCTTCACCTACTGTTGGAGGGAGTTCTTCAGTACACCATTATGGAGACATAATGATGATCATAGGGGGGTGAGAGCTGTAATATGAAGTAAGTCAGTTCCCATCTGGATGAGTGGAAAACAGCTAGATCCTCCCTGTTTCCCACCACCTTCATTATATGGTGATCTCTACTTTTGAATTGTGTCTAGATGTTTTGTTTTGTTTTTATCACTGGCATGCAGAACATGCCCAAGGCCTGCAGCTCACACTGCCATCTCTACGGCATGGAGACATCACATTTTATTTTGATGCTTGCTCAGGAAGACAGGGTGCATTCCCAGTTCAGGAAGGAGCGAAGAATACCCACAGTGAGAGAAACTGCAAGAAACTGCTGGAGATGTATGCACGTTACAACACAGCATTAATGTCTGTGGCTTTGGCAGAGTCAACTGTGTGGGGGTTTGGGACATATAGGAGAAAGCCAGGCAGCATAAATTGCTGAGTTGTTCAGAGCAGAACAATAGTTTCCAGAGATGAGGAAGTCATTAATAGTTTATAGAGGTTTTTGCAAGATGACACTATTTTTTTAACAAAGGGCTGAACTTCATTCAAGTCACCTGCTTCACAGGGAGATTGTTGAGAAATATGTGAAATTCATGGAGCACACTGGAGACTGTGTATCTCAAACACAGAACCCTGAAATCAATACTGCCATTGATCTTTATTCCTGTGACTCACACAGACAATTACCCAGAACCCAAAGCAAGACGGGGGCATATGGTCATAGTTAAATATTTGCAAATGGTGTTAGTGATACCGTCAGATTACTTTTTGATATGTGACCAAGTAGCATGAATAACTTAAAATGGATTATTGAAAGTGACTCATTCAGTATAGTATCAAGAAAAGGTGAAAGATGCACCATTACGTCTGGGTACATCTGATTAATGTACCACTGAATCAACTGTTAAACATTTACTTGTCTCTGTGACTTTTATAAAAGGCTATATTAATTCTCTGAACTGACAGGCAATCACTGCATTCAGGAACGACACAAAAGCGGTACATGTGCAAAGGACACTCAAGTATCAAAACCGTATTGCAACGTGAGACTGAACAATTATTCTGACATTGACCCGACTGAACCTGGTACTAATGCATCCCTGATGTCCAACTACTTGATGAATGGCTAATAATGAATCTCTAAACATGAAATAAATTTAGACACACATATACAAACATGGTCACGTGCACACACAAACAACAAAGCCACACAAACTATGCTGTCAACAGACTGAAAGAGGTTAGAGCCTAGTGATGTGCAGTGAAGAGCTTGTTTGCAGCCCAGTCAGAAATAATAAATCTTAAACATAAGCTACATAAACAATTTTGGTATTTTGAATGTTGTGGTTTTGTTGTGTTTAAAACCATCTACAGTATTATGAAAAAGTCTCAAACTGCTCCTTTAAATTTTTCTTTCAAGGAGCCAGACTTTTTTTTTTAAGCTATTTTAAGCGAGAGTTCTTTAGGCTCTCTAAAGGTCTTTCAAACATTGGGTGCTTTTCACTCTTTTTCAGTCTAGTCCTTGTATCTGACCTTTTTTTTTTTTGTTAAGCCACTTAACGCTGACCTAGTGTACGAATCATTCAAGTGAGGTGTCTACATATACAGTAACAGACAAATCAAATCTTTAGACACTTTGTGACTAGCAGCCTGTTGCAAAAAAAAAAAAAAAATTTAATCCCACTTCTTTAGCTGAAAAAGGTTTCAGTTTGTCCTTCTACTGTTTACTGCAGCCTCGTCTAAAATGGTCTCACTGAAAGGTTGACTGTGAAAAAGTAATTCTTAAGGAATGAAAACAGGGTGAAAAAAAGACTGAGGAATGCCAAATTACACAGGAAATGTTCTGGGAATAAGTAACAATAGGTCTTATAAAGTGATGAATGCAAATGTAAAATTTTTGGTTCAAATCGTCATTAATAAGTTCAGCGAGTATCATCAACCATTTTTAACCATGCTGCATTTCAGTCACTGGAGTTGGGGATGTTGTCAAAAACACAGAAAATTACCATCAGATTTTTGTCCACCAAGCAATACCATCTAGAAAGTGTCTGATTGACATAGGCTTTATTATTTAGTAATGACAATGATAACAACACTGCTAGAATGAAAGCACAACTCGGTACTCCTAGAGCAGGGGTGGGCAACTCCAGGAATCGAGAGTTTTAGATATTACCCTGGGTCAGCACACCTGAATCACATGATTAGGTCATTACCAGGCCTCTGGAGAACTTCAGGGCATGTTGAGGAGGTCATTTAGCCATTTAAATCAGCTGTGTTGCTTCAAGGACACATCTACAATCTGCAGGACACTGGCCCTCGAGGCCTGGAGTTGCCCATCCCTGTCCTAGAGTATTTAAAAGTAGAATGGGAGGCAGAGGCTTCAGCTTTCAGCCCCGTCTTCTTTGGAACCAGCTTCCAGTTTAGATTTGGGAGACAGACACCGTCTCTACTTTTAAGACTAGGTTTAAAGTTTCCTTTTTTAATAAAGCATATAGTTAGAGTTGGATCAGGTGACCCTGAATCCTCCCTTAGTTACGCTGCAACAGGTCTAGGGTGCTGGGGGATTCCCATGTTTCTTCTTCAGCCACCTTTTTCACTCACTATGTATTTATACACCTCTCTGCATTTAATTATTGGTTATCATTAATCTATGGCTCTCTTCTACAACATGTCTTTGTCCTGTTGTGTCCTGGCAGATGGCCACCCTTCCCTGAGCCTGGTTCTACTCGAGGTTTCTTAAAATAAGTTTTTCTTCCCACTGTCACGAAAGCGCTTGCTCATAGGGGGTCATATGGTCATTGGGGTTTTCTCTGTTTTCTTTGTATTTTTGTCGGGTTTATACCTTACAATAAAAAGCACCTTGAGGCAACAGTTCTTGTAATTTGGCGCTATATATTGAATTGAATTGAATTGAATTGAATTGAATTGAATTGAATTGAATTGAAAAACACACAATGGAACACTGAGTCATGGATTGGCCTCCCCAGCAGACTCACATTGGTGAAGGAAGGTGGGATTACCTAAGAGAGTTCAGACTGTGTTGAAGAATAAAAGTGGTGATATCAAATGCTGACTTTCAAGCTTGTTAGAACTGGGCAGACTCTGTTTTTTGCCTTATACCCTCTTATTTCTTTCTGTGTTTGCACATGTTTCAATAAATGATTACACTTATTTCCTATTTTCCCAGCAAAATATGAAGAATTTAGGGGTGACTTGAGACTTTTGCAATAGTGCTATAGGTGAACTCAAATATCACTCCAGGGAAAATAAGTTGGAGAAAGTAAAGAAATGAATTTCCTTCCTCATGTTCTGTAATTTTTTATTGCAAACGTAGGCCATAAAAAAGGAAACAACATGTTGTCTCTCAAGAGTTTCTATACAGCCTGTGTCATCACTTTATCTTTCCTCAGCTGAAAGTCCACTAGCTCCCACTTTAAAACACCAAATCCTTCAAAACAAACAAGTATATACTTTCATTTTTCAGTTTTTTTGGACACAGCTAGGCACTGTAGGTTTGACATTTTTGACACTCACACAAACAGTAGTAGCAAGTGTGTATGCCAGGGGATTAATTAATACTTGCACTACAGAGGCAGGCTGTTATTTATATACAGTCACTTCAAAATAATTTACAGTTCTTTTCATGGATGCATTCAATTCAATTGTGTTGCTCACTGATATGTTTTTAAAAGGTTTGGAGCAGCAGTGAAACTCACATCAAATGAATGCACTCTGTCAGATATCAGACATTGTTTTGTTCTTTACCGGAGATTTTTTTTTTTTTACAATAAGTAATATATAGAGTATCAGTAGGAAAATGACTGTGTAGATAATTATAGTGCACATCAATCGCATGCTCATTTAGTTTGACATTTGCTGAGGCTAATATATTTATGCTCTGATAAATGAGAACAAACAGCACAAGAAAAATTTACAAAACTCTCTAATTATTGTGCACATGTTGGGTTTTTCCCCTCCTTTCTTAGTTTGCTCACAGCTGAACAACAAAAAACAAAAAAACAAAAACAAACTTTGTTGTGAATTGAGAAAAAAATCCCCTGAATCTATATCTATCATGTTTGCAGTGCAACAAGCCAATCAAACATACTTTTTCCTGACCGGCAGACCACCAGTATCTGTCTGAAGAAGGTTCATGCACTGCTGATTCAATGGACTCTTTCCTGAATGGTTCTGACGGCTGCTCTCTGAAAAGCAAGGATGATTTTTGTGAGAATGGCCACAAGAGTTGTCTCCTAAATCTAAAATGGTGGGTACAGATACATGCAGGAGGTACACAGCCCTGAGCTCCCAAGAGCTGCTGGCTCGAATGTTACGTAGAGGGTGACAAGGTTTTTAGGGGCACGTCATGTTTGTTCTTATATTTGCCAAATGACATGCATAAAGTCAAGTATTTTACAAATAATGGCAGCAATATAGATCTAGTGATGCCAGATTTCTCTTCCGAATAGCAAGCCTACAAGATAAGGTGTTGGCTGTTACTTTGTCCAGAGGGGGAGGCAGAGTAAAAATGTCAATAAATCATTGAATTTTGCTCAGGGTGGGAACGCTGGAGATAGCTCAGGAAAAAAAACACATAGCAGTTTTGTACTTAGCTTCGCCCTCAGCTGTGTCTACTCTTTCAATGTTTCCTATTATGTCACCTTTAAAAAAAAATGACATTTTATTAAGATGATATTACTGCTGATTACAATGACACCATTCCCCCGAGGCTGATTTCTATCAGACACAGAGAACATGTCATACTGTAGATCATTTTATGCATCACCACACAATGCCTTTTGAACAATAGTGTGTGTGGGTGTGTGTTTTGGAGGGGGAGTTTGGTAGATAAAAGTCATATACTTCTATGGGCATTCCTGCTATAATATCACACACACACATAAATTAAATAAATAAATCACACGCACCTTCCATACACAGTGTGTTTAGTCCCATGGCTCTGACACAAGAAAGACAAGTGGTATGCAAACAGTTTCAAAGATTCAATAATAGAAGAAGATAATATCTTGCTGTTGGTTTAACAACTCAAATTTCTTTTCCCTGAGATCAATAAATCACTGCCAGCAAACAACTTACATTTAAATAGTGGGGAATGCCTTTCAAGTGATTCATTTGCATTTCCATTGAATGTTTTTGTTTTCTCAAGCATTCTCCTGCTCCTTTCTGGAAAGGTCAATGGGAAACAGTTGGTGTCTATTTTATCTGCCTGAGCCAACTCTCAAGTTCAGCCAAGTAAGAAATAAGATTATCTTTATAGAAGGCAGTGTGAGAAGCTGGCCTTTGAATCTTATTCAGTAGAGTATTAATGTCTTAGTGGGTAGAATCAGCCAAAACTGCTATTAAAATAACTGAAGTCTTGAGCCGGATGTTTTTCAATTCGCCGAGCTCCTCATGTTTAATGGAAATTGAGTGTCTCACCTTTTTCATCAGTTGATCTTAACATTTAATAGATTCTTTTAAGGATATCAATCTTTTCCATTATATCTTTGTCGTGGATAAGACTGAGGCACATTTCTCTCAGGCGAAACAACTCATTAACTTCCCAGACACAAACCTTTCTACACCTGAAGTGTGCGATATGAAAAAATGAAGGTGAAAAGCAGAATAAAAAGCTAACACAGTGCACACCTTGCTCTTTTATTTTTTTTATTTTTTAAAGCCTTCATGCAAATGGCTTTTTCCTCCATTATTTCCCAAGTCCGACTGACATTTACTGAGTGCTACTTGCTCTGTTATTTGATCCCACCATTGAGTCAAATGTCACGGCATGCACATTATGAAATTTTAAAATTAACAAAGAAAACTACAGTATTGCAGTGTCAGGGGAAAAAATAGACCCGGCGCATAGACATTTCAACATAAGTAGCCATTCTTTTAGGCCAAACTGCTGATGACAGTCTCCAGAGAGAGCAGATGCTGTTGCCTTCTGGCTCCTCGCTTCACCACTCCATTCCAGCAACTATCTCTGCGCCTCCTGAGATTTGCTACAGTAAAAACGGATCTCTCTCGTGGCATCCAGGTGAAGAAAAATATCAATAGGTGTCTTTTTTATTCCCATCTTTATAAATGTCATCAGCAGTCGTTTTTATCTGGGTTAAGTGCACAGGACTGTGTTAATAATTGACATTAAATGTATACTGTATGCCAACTGTCATGTGCTTGTTTTTTTTCATTTGCTGTCTTAAAGATTATAGACTCAGATATGACAATGTTAAACATAGAGATTACATTATCTTTAAGGCATTTTGAAAGGGAAAGAAATCTTGTGGGAAGACATTTTTCTCCCCAAAGTCACATTCAATCAATTTCATTGCCTTTATTGTGCCTGCCCCAGTTCATATGGTTGACATGGCACAATGTATTTGTGCTGGCTCCATCATATCACATGACAACCCCAAAATTGCTGTTGCTCGCGTAATTGAACTCGCCAGTCCTCTTCTGATGCCTGTATTCATCTCGTGAGACGAAGCCACGTTTGCCCTTCAAATGTTTACATTAACACCTGAAAAGCATGAACATAATCATTCAGTCATGTTTCCCCATTGGTTATTTGTTACACACCAGAGATGCCCAAACTAGATAACATCTCTGAACAAGCTTGTGCTTCTGAAAGATGCTGAAAAGCATTTTTTTTTTTGCAAGCTATCTACTGGTAGTCACAAAGCTCGTATTATCCAGTCAAATTCAATCCTTTCAAAACTGTCATGCATACAAGGACAGAAAATTCATGCATTATTTCTTGTGGTATCAGGTGACTGTTAAAACAAGTTAAAGATACATAATTCAAGAAGAAATCAGTGAGAGCTTTGTCACATTGCTGCTGGTCTCTTCTGCAGTCAGAAAGGGATTCTGTGAAATCTCCTTCTAACCCCCTTGACAAGGTCAGAGAGTCTCATGCAACCTTTTGTGGAAAGCACTCAGCACAACAAATAGACCCTAAACTGTTTGATACCTGCTGTTTGCACTCTAAAGGCAGCCCACTAGAGTTGATTATGGATACCCACCCCGGCACTCTCCATCCCAGACTATTTTGTTCTGGGCCAATGCTTACTGAATATGACTTGAACAGCTGGAAGAACCTTACCAGCAGCAGTCGGAAAAATAACAACCTTTTTTTGTAAAGATAATATGATGCTACCTTGCCCAAGCAAGGTAAATCTATATATTTATCACGAGTTCTTGTTTTGACAAGACTTATTTTGTACTTGTGTTACTCAAGTTATTATTTATAAGAAAAAAAATCAAATACATTTTTCTCGTAAAATATCCTGCAGCAAAAATCTTATTTCTCACCAAACGTTCTTTGAATGATGAACTCATGTTAGGTTTAGGATTTATACAATATAATTTTGTCTGCTATTTGACTTAATTTCAACAATACCCTTCACTCTAAACTGTTACTACAAAGACAAAGCAGGGGGGAAGACCAAAATGCTCCACTGACTTTATATTGCCTGTCACTTGTGTTTGGTATAAATATGTGTTTGTGGTTCTAGTCCTGCCAAAAGTCACAAGCACAATAACAAAAGCTGACAAGAAAATCATTTTAATTTTGTCTGCTCAGTTATTTACCGTTACTCACACTATATAAGTCGTTGCAGAAACAGAATGCAACTTAGCGGTATCTGCTACAGGATGCATGCCCTCCAATCTGAGAAGCCAACCACCTGCGTAGCAAGCAGATATCTGGGTAAAGACTCCCATTTATAACTCCTGGACATTGTTTGCAGAATAATCCATAATAATTAACAAGAAAATAAACTTATATACTGCCAAACTGTCAGCTGATAGTCCATATCATCATAGCAGTTTTTGGTCCTTGTGCCTTTTAGTTAATTGCTGTCACACAGGCTATTTACAAGCGTGCATTTAGAACCTGAAGAACTGAACAGAGAACTGAAATTTTATATGTGGCAGTGAACACTTGTATTTTATTTTTATTTTTTTTTGCCTGTCCCATTTAGTTCTTTAGCCATCAGATTTGTTGTCTGAAGACCAACAAGGATACCCAATGGATTTACTTTGCCGAATGGATCATCACGGCCTTGCCATATTGGTCCATTTGATCGAGCTTTGTTGTTATTGTTTATTTTATTTTATTTCCAGTTGTTACAGACGGGACAGACATGACTGGGGGATAGGCAAGGGAGAAAGAAAGATGAAGGAAAAGAAAGACAGAAGGGGAGAGGGACAGTGAGAAAGGGCACTTAAAAAGAGAAAGAAGAAAAAAAATTCTCCTGGATCACCTGTTGAGAGAAAAAGAAGAGAAAACAGGCAACAACAAAAAAAAACCCAGAGCAATATACTAAACACAACACCATCGCATTAATCTAGCTGCATGTAAACACTTGTAAAGATGAAACTGTAATACTACTTTGCATCGTTTTATCAAAAGGTAAATTCATATTTGTGTAAGTTAATTTACAGTTATAATTTGGATAACAATGGAATATTTACAAATCAGAGAACTACACAGAATGTTATAATGTGACTTTGCTATCTATAGTAGCTCACTAACACAAAGCAAGTGCTTTTCAGCCATCTTGCCCTATTATTCTTGTTTGTATCTATATCCTGCTACCTTCTGTATCTGGCTCTACGGGTATTTTTGGTAGGGTTTCATATGCTATAGATAAAAGATAGATGAAGACCACTCCCACTGGTTTGCACACTGCCATTATTAAATCCTCAAGTTCAACATTTCGATCATTGCTCTCTTAGTAAAATCAAATGTGACAACCAGTGTTGGTCAAGTTACTTGAAAAAAGTAATCAGTAACTAATTACCGATTACTCCCCAAAAAAGTAATCCCGTTACTTTACTGATTACTTATTTTCAAAAGTAATTAATTACTTAGTTACTTTTTAAAAACACGATTTACAACCTGAATATGTGATAAAGCGATAGATCTTTCAGCCCAATTCTACTTTTTCTGC
>NW_005187445.1:1760093-1771518 GCF_000239375.1 Pundamilia nyererei | reverse complement strand
CACATAAAATAAAATATTTTTTGTGTTTACACTCACTCTTTCAAATAGATGCAAGTAAAACACAGCAGAAAATAAATAAAATCAAAGACTAGCGGTCCTTTTGCTCTATTTTCACCTCTAAAGCAGGAGTAGGGTAGGCGGAGGTTTACCCTGGTGCAGGTGTGCCGCAGCGGTCAGTGGAAGAATCCATGAGTTTCTCTGTGAGTTTCCCATTACGTCGTTGCGCACTCCCGGTGCTTGCATGGAAGTTTAGGGGGTTTTTTTCGCTTTAAAAGAAGTTTTCTTCCCACGCACAACGGACACAAATGTTTTTGTCACTTTTTATGGAATCAAACTCAAAGTAAGGTCAGTACTTCCACGCTTTAAACGCTGCACGCTCATACTCTCTCCCGCACTCGATGATGCACTGTTGATCTGCACACAGCTGTTGTCACGAACGGCGCACTCGCTTACGTCACTGTCATGAGACATTCTCGCAAAAAAAAATCACGGTTTTAGTAACGCAGTAACGCAGCGTTCCTACGGGAAAGTAACGGTAATCTAATCACCGTTTTTCCAATAGTAATCCCTTACTTTACTCGTTATTTGAAAAAAGTAATCAGATTACACAACCATGGAGTGGATCTGACTGACACCCAAGGGCAAAATCCATGTCCTTTAGCATACTCTCTTTTATTATCAGGGCTCCAAATGTTGAATACTATGTCTTTCATATTTGAATGGTAAATATAAACCGACAGCCCACAGCTGGTTAGCTTACTAGAATACTGGAAACCTTGTGAAACAGCTGGGCTCCATCTGACACATATGATGTGTTCATATGAAAGTTTCATTTCTTTATATTTTGCTAAGAAATGGGAAATAACCTGCTGTTTTCAGGGGGTGCTCCGCTGTGTGTGACTCAGGTCGCTTAACTCAGTGTTGGTTGATCTGTTCCTTGACACCCAACAGTGTGATAAACTTTTATAGACTGGAGGTTGTGTGAGTTTGATTGTGTGAGAAGGTTGTGTGGGTAAGTTGCAGATCAACTGCCTTTTCTTAGGATTAATAAAATTATTTGAATCTCAATCTGAAATAGGTGCAATGCGTGAAAGATGCAAACACACGTTTAAATAAAGTATATAATAAAGTATAGAAGGCAAAAAACTGTGTCTGGCTTGACTTTATTTTTATCCAGGTATGCTTTTAGTTTTTTGGCAGCAGAGATGGGCAGTAACGCGTAACGCATTACTGTAATCTGATTAATTTTTTCAAGGAAAGAGTAAAGTAAGGGATTACTATTGCAAAAACGGTAATTAGATTACAGTTACTTTCCCGTAGGAACGCTGTGTTACTGCGTTATTAAAACCGTGATTTTTTTTTTGCGAGAATGTCTCATGACAGCTGTGTTGGTGACAACAGCTGTGTGCAGATCAACAATGGATCACATATCGATTGTGGGAGAGAGTATGAGCGTGCAGCGTTTAAAGCGTGGAAGTACTGACCTTACTTTGAGTTTGATTCCATAAAAAGTGACAAAAACATTAGCGTCCATCGTGCGTGGGAAGAAAACTTCTTTTTACAGCGAAAAAAACCGCTAAACTTCCAAGCAAGCACTGAGTGCGCAACGACGTAATGGGAAACTCACAGAGAAACTCGCGGATTCTTCAACTGACCGCGGCACACCTGCACCAGGGTAAACCTCCGCCTACCCTAGTCCTGCTTTACAGGTGAAAATAGAGCAACAGGACCGCTGAGTCTTTGACTTTATTTATTTCCTGCTGTGTTTTACTTGCATCTATTTGAAAGAGTGAGTGTAAACACAAAAACTATTTTATTTTATTTTATGTGCTGGAATGTGCAGAAAATAGGTTTAAATGTTAAACTAATTTATTCAAGTCAGAGAATGTTGCATATAATTAAATTTTTGCTTGATGCATAAAGTTAAAAGATTAAAACTAATAAAACAAGTTTTAAAAAGAGACTTTTCCATTTGATTACATTTTGTATGATGGATTATGTAGAAAAAGTAGAATTGGGCTGAAAGATCTATCGCTTTATCACATATTCAGGTTGTAAATTGTGTTTTTAAAAAGTAACTAAGTAACTAAGTAACTAAGTAATTAATTACTTTCGAAAATAACTAATCAGTAAAGTAACGGGATTACTTTTTTGCGGAAGTAATCAGTAATTAGTTACTGATTTCTTTTTTCAAGTAACTTGACCAACACTGTTTGGCAGTGAGTCATACTGTAAAATGAAGCTGTTGCAAATCAGTATTTCACGGGTGGATCAAAATATGGTGTTATTTTTTTGCATTTATAATTCAATCACTTTTGTGAAGAACCCTTACACCACTGGCTGAAATGCAGTCCAAAACCATGACAGAGCCCCCACCTTGTTTTACAGATGGATGTAGACACTCTGTTGTACCTCTCTGCTAACCTCATCTCTATATACACTGACATATTTGAACCAAAACTTTTAAATCTGGATTCCTCACTCCTTAAAACCAGTTATGATTGATTTTCAGCTGGTTTCCTGTGTAATATGACACCCCGGCCCACGAGAGTTGAGGCTCGGGTGTGAAGTTTATGGTTTTCAAGGTTTTTATCGTTAACTCGTTTTCCCTGGGTCTTTTCCTGTGTCTTATTTTGAAAGACATATTTATGCATTACCATAGCAATAAGAGAGCATTAAGGGACAAAGAGGAGGATGTTACTCTCAGTGTTGTTGGCACATACAGGAGGACGCTGCTAATAAACAACAATTACACCCTTAATTCACGTTTATTATTATATTTACAAAATACCACCATTTTTGTCTTGGTGGTAGCGTTTTATTTTGTTGTATTTAACTGTGACACCTAAAGGCCGGTCTGTGAAAATATTGTTTGACATTAAATCTAATATGGCATGCTTCAGCATTCTCTCCCTGTTTCTCTTCCTTAGTTGTGGTTTCTTGACTGATTCTGATGAGGTGTCAACAAACAGTAGATGGATTAACTGAACAGTCTGATGCATCTCATGTCCTGTGTCAGGTCTTTGCTGGATTTTTTAAAATTTCTTAAGGACTTTTAGATATTGCTAATCTGTTTTTTTAGGTCTGCCACTTTTCTCAGGCTGCTAGCAACAATTTAAAATAGTTTTTCTGCTAAGAACCAGTGTTGTGTAGACACATAAGGTTTTGGGGGGTTTATTTTAACATTTTTTATGTTTGAATGATTCATACATCAGCAGCTTACCAAAGTACGACAACAACAAACAATAAAAAAAAAAAATTCTTCTGAAACTGGTCAGGGACAAGGACTGGACTGAAAGTGAGTGAAAAACGTCCAACATCTAAATAAAAAGAAGGCCCAGCCTTGGCATATCTTTCTTTATCGTCCTTTTTGAGTCTCTTTGAGTCTCACTGGGATCATAGCTATGCTATTAAATAAGAAGTGGAACTAGCAACTGAAAGCAAAAACTCATAAGGAAATGTGGGGGCACAGATTAAGTGAGCAGCACAATCATCTCCCCACACTCTTTACGATCAAACTCCCTTTTGCAGACAAAGGAGTGACCCTGTGCTGGACATTAGAAAGCATTAAAGCTGAAGGCACTTCCTCATTGTCTTCACGACATCCATTTTTAAAAAAAATTTACAGTGTTTGTTCTAAAACCACAAACATTCATTTTTTACCAGTTTTACTTGTTTTTTAAAATTAATATTGTATATTCTACATTTATTAGTTGACCCAAAGAACTTCTACTTTATTTTCCAAAAATTTGAAGCTCACCTGGCAATAGATGATATGGACATCCTAATTTGAATTCCAATATTTTGATTCCCAAGCAAAAAAACTAAGATTTCAAATTATAATGAAAGAAACATGATAAAATATTTTGGGTTTTTTTTTACTACACAGCAGGCTGCATAACAGGATTCGAAGATGACTGAAGTAAAAGAATTACCAGAAATCATTTCTGAATACCTTTCCAAGCTGTTCAGCTGAACTTCATCTCACCATTGCTCACCATTTCTCCCCACCTCCACAGGCATAATAGGAAAATAGCTCATATAAAAACTGAAATTGTATTCTTTCCTCTGTAAAGAGAGATGATTGCATATCAAGTTGGCTGGTTGAAGTACCTCCTGTGTATGACTCCTGTGTGGTGGGAGAGGAAGCATTTTTCTTCCAACCAATGGAAGAGTGAGTCAGGTTTATGACTATGGGGAGCAGAGGGTGGCCTTTATTTCCCTGAGAAGAGTCATTATTATTGCCCTGCAAATTTATGGCTTGCTTCTGGAGAGAACCTACCAGCAGAGTGCCTGTCATTTCTCTCACTATCTTATGCATTATTGATAAGTCTATGGTCCTATCATCCATTGTGTGCTATTGCCATAACTCAACAGCAAAAAAACAACATATACAGTATATTGTAGATGTGTAGTGCAAGTCTTTCTTTTGTTCTCTCCACTATATTTTACACCACTATTTTATGAGGAATTTCATCTGTTAACCAGAAGTTATGAGAATACCTATAATGTCAACTTAACAACATAATAACACTGACCACACTTAAAGAAAATAAATATTACCACTTCTGTCTTAATAAAAATGTTGTCCAAAATTCATGACTGGAGGGAGAATGTATTGCACAACCACTTTTTCCTGCATAATTCTCATTTGTAAAAACAGACGAGTCAAATCACACAGTGTGTTGTGAACCAGTTCACATGGGTTTGTGCTTGGAGACAGAGCGAGTGGCTTCAGAGAGAACAGATATACAGTTTAATGATTGTGCTAATACGCTGAAGAAACTGGCTCAGGCACAAGGAACAAGAGCCGTTGCTTGTTTTCTAAAAAGAAGGTGAACCTCCATTACATATAATCTGCTCAAAAATAATTTAAAGGGATACTAATTTTACATATTTAAGTGTAATTAATCCTGACAATTATGTGGTTACACTACTTTGGAAGAAAACAGCTGTTTTATTAGGCTATGCGAGAGTAATTTGTCACATGACAGCTGATTAATTGTGGTAGTCGTCTTTTGTTAATAAGTCGTGATAGATGCTTGCTATTAGCTATACACTTGGCAGTTACAAGAAGAGGTAATTAGATCATCATATTGTTAAAGGCTAATAAGGTTCGGCCATAACAAATAGATACTCTCCCTTGACCCAGTCCTTCACCTGGCTGTGATGCAGCTGCTGCTCAGAGAAAAGGTGAGAACAAAGAGCATCTGTGCCCAGACATCTTTCATTAGCTTTTGTTAAAAGTCCAAGTAAATGTGCCAATTTTAGATGCGGAAATTCACACAAATTGCAGTTTGTATACTGCAAGCATACATACACCACAATCACTGCGCAGCACTGAACAAGTTAATCAGTGATGTTTTATTTGGCACCTCCCACATATGCTACCTCTTTCCCTGTCTCTTTTCTCCAAAGCTCCTCTCACTGAAGGACCCTTCAGGCCAGCAGCAATCATCCTATTTAGACAGCTAAGAGGGCTGCTTTTTGAAACATGCTATTGTATAATGCTGCCAGTGCTTGCAATCATGCTCTTCACTCTGTGATGATGAGGTTAATTTGGGGTCTTTTGTGTATATTTTGCTGATTTTGTTGTTTACATGAGCTGTTTAATTTAGCTGCAAAACAAGCACATGTTCTTAATGTCCTTAATTGTGAACTATCAGCTTCCAACATCTTATATTTTTGGAAATTATGAATTAATTGGACTGGTCTTAGTTTCTCATTCAGACTTCAGTTCCTTTTGTTGCTTATGTGTGTTGTAAGAATTGACCTTTAAAGTATTTTTGCACACCATACATCCACTGTTAAGATTTTTTTTTTATTATTCTTTATAAAATTGTAAAAAAAAAAAATGTCCGAGTGACAGAGTTTAAACTGTACATGTGGTGATGCATCCAGACCTACAATGGTAGAAGATTAATACTTAACAAGTTTGTTTATTAGCAAACCCCTTTAAGCTCAGCAAATCCATCACCATTGAACGACCTTATGAATACATTACAATACATTAAAGCCGACTGTCAGCACACGGCTCACTTTGTGAGTTATGTTGTTTCTAATTCTGTTGCATTTGCACCCTCAGGTGACAGTACATACTCATCTTCATTATAAAGAAAAGGATCTCTAGTTTGTATTGATATTTTTCTAGATAGAATTAATAAACTAAATACTAATACAATTAGCATTTTAAAATTGAGCATTCATTTTTCTTGCCAATAGGGCTAAAGGGTTTTATCCACCTGTATCATTAAATGGTATATGATAAGCTTGTTATTGCTGCAGATTCTTTGCATCATTTTGTGACATGTAGTCTTTAAAATGCTAAAACATACCCAAACTTTTTCATGTGTCATTTAACTTTGAAAAATGACACACAAAAGGCATAAAGTATGTCGACATGACAGGCAGTTGGTGCTTCTGCTTGTTTATACATAATTCCATTATGCCATATCCGATGTGTACATATCTTATTTGACGACAGCAGCTGAGTAACATAGTTTCACACATTGTGCAGTCATAGACTACTCATAAATTACTATCACGTATAATGTAAATCTTTAGAAATCCAGTGTGTCACTGAATACAGACATTGAAAGTGCTACATTCTCCTAAAATGTGATATTTTGACACCAGTTGCACAGTACAAGGGGAATAACATGTCAACCAAACTGTAATTATGAGGAATGATTTTAGGTAAGTGTTATTAGAAATAGCAAATAAAGCAGTGGCATGTTTGAAAAGAATACATTAATATGCATTAGTTTGTATTAGCAAGCTGAGTTTTCACTGTTAATATGTCATATCTGGCACATTGTGAAAAGTGCATTTGGGAAATGCTTTAATGACAACCTGCAGTGAGAACCTTTAATTTTCTGTTTTCAATTCTGATATTAAAAAAAATATAGCTGATATTGTTTTCATTTGGGGTTTTTTTTTCCCAAAACATTTTTGAGTTGTTAATTGGCAGCTACATTATAGTAAGTCTTTGTCTGTAAGAGCCTCCCAGATCTGCTGAAGCCCAGGTTGTGTGTAAGTTGTTGAATGGGTTATTTTTGCTCCTCTTTAGAAACAAAACATCATCATTTCAGTAATTTGTTTTTAGTTCAGCAAATTAGACTGCCCTACAAATCAAACTGTAATTTGATTTTATAAACTGTACTAGTAGATGACAACAGATTTCCCAGGTACCCCTGTGGGCAATTTAAAATCACCAATTAACCTAACCCCATGCATGTCTTTGGACTGTGGGAGGACGTCAGAGAAAACATGAACTCCACACAGAAAGGCCCTAGGCTCGATTCAAACCCAAAGTCTTCCTGCTGTGCGACAATAGTGCCTGCCACCACACCACAGCAGTATCTAACACTCACACACACACTTCGACACACTCAGCATCTTGCCCAAGGACACCTCTACACATGGACAGGAGGAGCCAGGGACTGAGCCACCAACCTTCTCATTTGGACGCGACCCACGCTACCACCTGTAGTATTTGTTTAACAGAGCTGCTCTAAATTAGCACTACTGATAATTACCAAAATATTTTTTCTCTAATAGCTAATCGCCAGCAGTAGAATGTAGATTGCAGATTGCTCTGTAATCTAAATTATACTTTTAATGTTAAAGGTATATGTATATTATTTGCATTCCTCAAAAGAAAAAATTGTTAATTTGTTACTTCTCAGAGAATTCCAGCGTACCCACCTCAAACTGGGGTATTAAAACTTAAATCCAGTTTGTTATTTCATGATAATATAATTTTTAGTTTTGAACAAGTTTTTTTTTATTGTTTATATCATCGTCTTTTAATAAATAATTTATCTATAATTTTATATCTTTAATTTACATATTCTGTGAGGTCTTAAATAATTAGTGAATCATTACTCATTTATTACTGGCAGGGAAGAGATTGAAGAAAATCTGAGGACTTTAGCACTTGGAAAACATGACTCAATGGGGTAGTTTGGTGCGCTACTAGATATTTGCAATACTAGATTAGTTGAGAGTGACTCAAGATAAACTACCACTACATTTTACTTTGTGTTTTGTCCTGCCTGCCTGTGCTCTCTTTTTCTTTTCTCTCCACTTTCTTCTTTTCTCTTTGCCCTCAGCCTCAAACTGGTCACAGCAGATGGCTGCCCCTCCCTGACCCTGGTTTTGCTGGAGGTTTCTTCCTGTTAAAAGGGAGTTTTATCTTCCCACCATTGCAAAGTGCTTAGCCCTAAGGGGTTGCTTGACTGTTGTTTTTTTCTGCAGAATACTGCAGGGTCTTTGCGTTATAGTATAAAGCCACTTTATCCAACTGTTGCTGTGATATGGTGCCATATTAAAAAAAAAAAAAAACTCAATTGAAATGATTGAATTTTAATTTTACCAACAAAATGCAAAGCTGTGCTAAAAAAAAGAAAAAAAAGATTAATAAGATCAATTAACTGCTTGTTTCAGTAACTTATTGGAATAAAATTCAAACAATAATAAACTACTAATTATACTGAACAGATTGTGTTGCCCAGTGTTTCCTATTGCAACCAACCTCAGACTCTTGCTCTCTGTAGCAGCCTTAAAAAGTCCATATTATTTTTAATAATATGGCAAAACCGTATACATTGGTTGTTTAATGGTTTCAGCTGGTTCTTCGAAATAACATAAAAAGAAAAAGAATGGATTCTTCAACCTGCAAAGCAGAAAATTAGGTTGACTGTGCAGCTATTGACAGCTCCTTTAAAACTGTTGCTCAACTACATGAAAGGGGAAAAAAATCCCTCTGTGTTCATACATACTGTGTGCTGCACACAAAGACATCCTTTTTCTATTGTAATTTCCTTCTGAGAGAACCTATAAGGTCTGCTTTAAAGACATTTTATTGACTTGTCCATGTGGTTTATAGGTTTCTAAATGGCTCCACTTCTCTTTAGAAAAAGAATGGGAATTTAATCACACACCTTTGGCGGGCTTAGTGAGGCAGCTGTGACAGTCAACAACCTCATCATGTCAGGCAGAGACTCAGGAGAGACTGTCCTTGAAACACAAAGAACCTCGGAGGACATTGATTCACTTCAGCCACTGTAGCGCTCATTCACAGTTACAAAGGCCAGTGTTCACTAAACCTTTCAGCACCAACAAGAGACAATAAAACAACATAAATCAATGTGGGTATCAAAATAAGTTAGTCATTAATGCCTCCCACATTTCCAGAGAAAGCTGCTGTCACTACAGCTCCCTGCTCATGGACAATTTCAGTTCAGGGTAATGATACACTTAATTATTCTGGGTCCTGGCCAGAAATGTTCAAATGGCACAATTTGGTAACAGAATTCCAGTAATATGAGGTTCTTGGTGTGTAATTACACAGATGTTATAAGTGAATCAGGTACTGTATATGGGCTTGCAGTTGATTTGTGTCATCATGTTTCATCCTGCTTTTCATTTTGAGGCAAGGACAAGCCGATACGCCTCAGTTGCTCTTATAATTATTTCTGCTCCTCTCCCTTTTTCCATGCCTAGTGTTTCTGTCTTGCTCTCAGTCTTGGCCCAGGCCTGGGTGTCGATCCCTGAGGATATGATGCTGGAATGCCTATCACAAGCGTCTCCAGATGGGTATTGGGAACCATCTTAGATTCGATAAAATTTTACAAATCAAGACTGAGGAATTAAATGAAATCTTACAATGTTATCTCTCGGGTCGAATTGGTCACTGAAGTGTGCTGCCTTGATAGACCGATAATGCAAGGCACTTGCTTTTTATCATCCACATGTCATAGATTCCATCTGAGTGCTTATGTGCACAATGTGTGAATGTTAAGGTCCTTGCAGGCAGTTTATGTCATCCTTCCATTCTTCAGTTCTTCAATCAAATTTGTTTATATAGCAGTGTGGTATTCAGTGGATAGATTATAATCCGCAGGACAATCCTTGTATTCTCCCTGTAATATGCATAAAACAGCAGCACCGTCCCCAGACGCACAAGCTTTCGTCGTTGGCTGCATTCAACAGATAAAGAGGAACAATGGTTCTAATAGGCTGCACAGAGTCTCCGCAACCAGTGTTTCGGCAATGCACATTTGTTCTCACAAAGGCTAAATGTATTTTGAGTGGCAGATTAAGGATATTGGTCAGAGGCTCTGCATTGTCAACTCTGAAAAGTGGGGTAAATGTGTGCTTGGATGATAATTCACACATTCTTAAGCTTGACGGCGAACAAAAAAGCAGCTCTGTTCTTGGTTTTGGGAAATGTGTTTCACAGATTGTTAATTATGGGTAGCATAATCTCATTAAGTCCTTTTGCTTTGCGACTCAATTTCTTTTACAAGCATTAGTCATGATTGAGTAGTTTAGAGGTTTAAGTTCCTCTTTTGTCTGAGTTCAAAAAATGTCCGTCTTCATAAGAGCTGTTTTTTTGGCCCATTTGTATTCCACAAGGAAACCTGATGTCCACAGCACCAGTAGCACAGTTTGCCTGCTTGAGTGTCTGTAATATTAAACTGTCTTGGCTTATAAAAAACATAAACATTCAATGTTGCGATTCTACCAAAAATAAGGGAATGTAAGATTTACTGCTAGCATCTGACTGTAGAATACAATATACCAGCAACCTCTTATACAACCTCTTTTCACCAGTGATGTTTACTTCGTCACGTAACAAATGACACTGTGAAAACAATATGACAATGTGAGAGGGTCACTCGTAGTGACAAACCTATAGAGAATTGTCCCCTGAATCTGCAGCTTCCCTCTGCTTTACAGAATTTTAGAGTTTTAACTTTTTGTTTTGCTGCCTGGCCTGTAACTTTGTTTTGTTCAACTTTTTTTTTGGTTCACCCTTTCTGTGAAGTTTTAGAAAACCTCAGTTAGTGTTTAGCTGATAAAAAAAAAGTGCTTCAAAAGAAGCATGGACAGATGCTTCCCTTAAGACATGGTATAGATCAAAAACAACTAAAAGGAGAGTGAATGTTGGACTTATTCTCTTGTGGAGTCCCCCAAGGCACTGTATTAGGACCACTGTCATATAAAATTTATGAACTGAACTGTTAAGCACTGAGCTAAAACTGGCTCCATAAAGCTAAAGAGTTGCAGATAATGATTTGCTATGGATTTAGAGTAGTAGTCGCTTTTTTATTCTTACACTGTATACATATTCTCATATGATACACTGGTAGAGAGACAGCGTAATGAATGACAAAGAAATTGCTCTGCTTTAGTATTGTTGGGTCACAGTAAAGCCTTTGATGCACCAGACGCAGGCAACGTGTCAGTATTTCTGGGTCAGTTGCTGGTTTTTTTTTCTACTTCTTAATACAGGTATTTTTCAGATACTGTTCTTAATTCTACCACCTCATCTATCTATCTATCTATCTATCTATCTATCTATCTATCTATCTATCTATCTATCTATCTATCTATCTATCTATCTATCTATCTATAT
>NW_005187445.1:1757479-1760073 GCF_000239375.1 Pundamilia nyererei | reverse complement strand
TATATATTCTTTTTTCATTTTTCTTTCTTTCTTTCTTTAGCCTTTTAACTGGAAGATAACTACTGTAGCTAGATGCATGTAACAGTATTAGATATATTCAAGGAAAGTACAGATACCTCACATTTTTACCAGTGTAATGTACTTGAGCAAATTCACTCTGTTATATTCCATCACTGCTAACAGCTTACTGCTCATGTGTCTGTGAACAGTCCTTTAAAGATGAACCAGTATAATCAGCCATGAGTGTTTCGTAGAACAGATAAACTTTCATCTGAGGGTGAAGTAATATCTAGATTCCCACCATGTTACCCTCTTTATATTCAGATGTTTACTGCTTTTGCAGGAGAAAATCTATTTTTCTAAACATTTGTGATGTGCGTATGATTTTGATCTACATATATGTAAATCAGGGTGATTATGGCCTAGAACAAGGCAGTATTCTTTCAAAGTGTTTGATTTTGAGAGTAGAGTACTGCCTTATCTTTGATGATCTGATATGTCTCGGTTGGATATAATCCTTGGGGACTCCTTGGACAGGCTGATGTAGCAAGTGGTCCTCTCTCTGCAAGAACATGTCAACGCATCTAATATATCTATGCATAGCCAGATCTGGCTATCGATGTTTATTTTTGACCAGTGATGTCTTGTTAGCAGCTTCATCCACAGGGCTGATGAATAAACTCTTAAGTCTCTGGTATATGCACGATGTTGCCCTCCCTCAGAGTGTAAACAATGTGCAGACAGATTAGTTCTGCTGCTGTGGGTGAAGCAGATTAGCAGAGATTATTAACAAACATGTTGAATTAAACAGACAGTATCACTTATTTCTTTGCAAACATCCCAGCTGTGTGGTTAAGGGTGCAAGTGCTTAAACCAGCATGGTAAAAACACCATGTCTCCCCACGGGAGCAGTCATCACCTTGATTGGACACAGAGCTGCCTGGATTCAATCTTCTTGGTCCCAATTACGGTCAGATGTACTGACATCAGTCACAGTTCATCACAGTGATTATGCTCAAGCTGTTCAGTGAGGAGATGATACAGAGCTTATGGGAACCACCACTAATTGGTGGTCTTCACTCCCTCACTTTCTGTCTACTCATATCTATTCCACTGGGATACATACAGATTTGTCACATCTACACTGCATAATCCTTTTGGGTTACAACAATTTTATAATAATGTATTCGAGTTTTCCTTTATGTACTCTCCCAACTGTCTGAAAGCCTCCACTATCATTCTCATCCCCAAAAAGACTAGTATAGACAGGCTCAATGACTACAGACCTATAGTCCTCACAGCATATAATGTTAAAGTACATGAGAGATTGTCTATCCCCCTCCCTTGACCCCCACCAGTTTGCTTGCAGAACTAATCGGTCCACGGAGGATGCCATCACCATCACCCTTCACAGAGCGCTGAGCCATCTGGAGAACAGGAAGAGCCACGTGAGGATGCTCTTCTGGGACTACTGCTCAGTGTTTAACACCATAATACCAGACATCCTCACCACCAAACTGGACCACCGTCAGATACCCCCTGCCACCTGCTACTGGATCAAAAACTTCCTCACCAACCGACCTCAGTCAGTCCAACTCAGCCCCCCATCACTCAGCACCAGATCTCGCTGGGCTGCATTCTCCGCCCTCCTACTGCACACCAATGCATCCAACCAACGTTATCGTCAAGTATGCCGGTGACACCGGTGACGGTGGTTGGGTTTATCTCTAATGGAGATAATACAGTGTACAGGGCAGCGGTAGAGAACTTGTCCTGCTGCTGCTCAGAAAATAACCTGAAGCTGAACGTCCTTAAAACAAAATAACTCATAACTCATTCCCCACTCATTCTAAACAGAGGACGGGTAGAATTCGTGTCTACCTTCAGGTTTCTGGGCACCCACATCTCAGCTGAGCTCATCTGGACCCACAACATCAACACCCTGGTGAAAGCCTCCTGTCTCAGAAGAACGCCTTGCACCCCACCCACCACCTGTTTGATCAGCTGTCCTCTGGTCAGCACCTCAGGTCAATCAGGTCCCACACCTCTAGACTCGCAAACAGCTTCTTCCCTCTGCCATTTGGAGTGTCAATAAACACTATCCCCCCACACCACATCCCTGTCCACCCACTGCACTAATCTGAGCCATGGTCTGAGTAACCCCCATCATTCAGGTCACTCACACATAGACTCTATTCAGATCAAGTCTTGTCTTTGCACTACTTCCAAGCACTTTTCAAATTGTATGTACCTCTACAATGGCAAGGGGCTATTCTATTCTGTTCTATGCTATTCTATTCTACTGATACTCCACTGGTACCATCATTTTCTCCATGGTTTGGCTTCAAATTGTATTTACTCCAGTTTTTGTAGAGGTACATAACTGTTAATAATATGCTCTTTCCCCTTTTAATGTCATGTTCAGAGTAGTGGAAATTATTCATGTTCAGTATTAAGAAGAAATGTGTCGCTTTGTGAAATATTGTCTTCTTTACTTAGCAGCTGTTAGGTGTAGCTGTGTGCAGGCAGGAATTGGACCCAAAGTGCAGACTCCGGAGACAGAATTTAAACAAAAAACAGCTTTAATGCTGAAC
>NW_005187445.1:1712762-1751273 GCF_000239375.1 Pundamilia nyererei | reverse complement strand
GAACTCAAAGAAACCAAAAGCTAGAAAGTATAAATAATATAATAAACTCAAAACCCCTGGGTCAACGACCCAGGCATCCTAACAGCAGCAAGATAGAGTCATTCTTTACTTTTTAAACTTATGAACAAAAACACGACTTAAAATGACAAAAACTGGACTAAAGTTACAGAAATAATTTTGGACTTGGAGTATTAGTCAGGTAAATGAGGACAACTGAAAATGTCTCTTTGAGGTCTGGGTAATTGTGATGAAAATGTATTCCTGGTTATCTTCCATTTTACAAACCACAAAATGAATGTGCTGGTGAGAAAATAACAGACAGAGATAGAATGATAATGATCATGTTACTGATAAAAAAATATAAATTCATTAAAAAAACAAACAGAAAATAAATAATAACCCTTAAAAACAAACTCCTCAACAACGATCAAATTTGTAATTAATTCACGAGAAATCAAAACATATGTAAACCAGAGTATAATATATTTTTAGACGTATGGAAATTAAAGCAATTTTGTGGTCGTATTCGAGTGATCTTATTCAGCTGTCTAATGAGTGAGTCATCGCTTGCTATGGTATAATCAGCATAAGGCACCAACTGAAGAGGAGCAAATGGAAGCAAATCGAAACAAGCCTTTGTTACACGATCATGACCACTTGCTCTTGTCAAACAGAAGGACTTAGAAAGAAAACCCTGTCTCTGATGCAAGCCTGGCTCAGATATAGTGCTGTTGCTTTCTGCAGTTGAGATAAATAAATGTCCTGCCACTGAGAAAATGCAGTATATACAGTGGATACATGGATACATGCTTTTGAGACTTTTCATTTTCAATACTTCTCTACAATTAATAATCTTACCAGTTTGGCTCATTTGTAATTCTACTGTAGAAAAAAAATCTTTAGGTCAGATTAGATTCTCATACCATTAAAACTGGATCAAAACAACCCAAAGTCAGTCAGACTTTCATTGTTGCTACTTTTGCCCAAACTGGATCTGATCAAATGATGCCTAGTTGACTGAAATTGGACTAAAATCCAAAAAGAAGTTCATTCAGCCATAACAAAGGGATTTACACTGTTTATCTGATTTTTAAGTAACATTACTTTACACTATACATTAAAGTATTGATTCACTCACATGAGCAATTTTTGTTCATCCAGAAAGGGAGTCAATATTCACCTTACAGGCACATGATGAGGATGGATCATTTAAGCATACATCTGTAATAATAGCATTGTTCATTTTTTATGGCTTGCACATGAATCTTGTATTGCATTAGTGCTTGAGGATGCATTCTAAGGGTTTAAAATCATGATGTGCGTGCAGAGAAAGGTTGACCTATGGAGAGACGGGCTGACCTGTCTTGATTGTCCATATGACAGCAATGTATATGTTCATTGCAGATTCACATTCATATCTAAAGGTCTGACCTACAGCTTAAATGTGTTATATGCACAATACATTTTTTTTTATGTCTGTGAGGATAAGTAAAGCGTTTCATTTCCTCAGCCACACCTGCAAATCCAATCTTATTAAATGCACATTGGGTTCACCACACTTATTTAAAAGTTAATTCTCAAATATTTCCATAACTTCATACTGAATTTTTATGACTTCACTGAAGCTATGCTGCAGTGAAACAACTTTTACAGATCCCCATGACATTCAAAATGTGTTTTACTGTAGACTAGAACATAAAGAATGAATCTTCCTTTCGCCTTTTTAGAGTGAGAAGGATTTCAGGGAAGCTATTTAAGTCAGAAACTGCAGTCTTCACAACAGACACCTAAATTTTGTTTTTACTGTTGCAAATGTTGTAAACTATTCAAAATAGCTATCTTCCCATTGGGCCGGGGGTCATGACCCAGATTATGGAAAGCGATGCTGTAGAGAACTGAGCCCGAGGCATGAGGATGCCTGTTGTTTAATTGAAGTTTAATGGAAAAGATGTGTGTGGCTTCAGTTTTCATGTGATAGGGTTCAGTGCCATCTAGTGGTAATAAGTAACACAGTTTAGTAACACTAAACTGTGACTGCATGTGGGTTTGGACTTCTTTTCTTACATTATTCAGAAATAAGAGTCAGAAGATTTATTATTATTTAATTGATGAAGAAACCAAATGAACTGCTTAAGTTTATAAAGCCATAAGGATTGCATTAGAAGGAACATAGTTAGTTCCTGGAGATTTATTAACAAATCCATGAGAGTTACATATGCCACACACTGTAATAATAATAATATACGTAATATGAGCATTTACAAAATAACAAATGTGAATCTGCAAATATGTAAAAGTCTAACTACTCTAACTAAGTCATTTAAGGTACAAAATACATTTACATACTGCATAAAAAGCCTTTGTAGTGTCATTTTGTATGCATCCACTGAAATAAAGTCATAGTCAGCAAGTTCATTCATCTGTTTCATTCATCGTTCTATCAGCCTGGTTCATTTTTAGTTGTTCTGCCTCGTCAGAATTCCTTGTCTCCATTGCTTTGCTCTTTCCGCGCTCCTCATCCAGTTTTTTATAGTTGTAGTAATGCATAACGAAGAAAAATATGCCAGAAACCAGCATGAATACACCGCATGCATAATACATGTATTTGTAATCACCAAAATAATCAACCAAAGCTCCTGAAAGAGAACACACATAATCTGTTAGTAACTCCATCTTGGAAATTTCTATACTTTGCTTATATGTATAATCAAAATCACAATTCAATGGAAAAAAAGAGAAGAAAAAAAACACCACAAACCTGCCATTGGAGGTCCCAGAAGCACTGGCCCACACTCAATAATGGTGACAAGTCCAACAGCAGTGGAGAAACGAGGAGCTCCAACAAGGTCCATTAGAACTTCAAAAAGGAGTGCAGAAAGCATCCCAAATGCCAAACCAAAGAAGACAGCATATACAACTAGGCCCGTATAGCCAGACGCCAGTGGGCACATTAGGTGACATACGCCATTGTATGAAACAGCAAAACTGAAAAAATACTGTATTCTCGGCCTGATCCACTTGGTGTTGCCAACTAAGCCAGTTGTCGGTCTAATGAACATGTCCGCCAGAGCAAAAATGGAGAGCAAGAAAGCTGCTGAATATTCATCAATCCCTTGATGTTTGGCATATGGAGCCATGAAAACCACAGGTGCAAAAAAGCCAAAAAACAAGACCACATTACCAATTAGATAAATGAGGAAGCCCCTGTGTCTGAAAAGTGAGAGATCTATGAATTTCTGCACAAAGCTGTGACCCTTGCTCTCACTTTGATCTTCAGTCTGAAGGTTATCAGAGTGGGTAGTGGTGTCTTCAGCAGCAGGGTGTTCCTCAGCTTTGCTTTCACACTTTGATGACTCATCTATTGTTTTCCGTGGTATGCTTTTGTTGACTGGTCTCATCAAAGCACCAGCTACACAGCAGTTCAGAACAATGGATCCCAGGATGAGGAAGCTTCCCCTCCAACCAAAGGAATCAAACAAAAACTGATTGAGAGGCGCCAGAGTGGAGAGAATAACCGGACTTCCAGTCATAGCGAGTCCATTGGCCATGGGCCTTTTGACCTGGAAGTAAGTGCCTATGATCGTCAGGGAGGGCTGCAAGTTGAAGGCGAGACCAAAACCTGTTAAAAATAAGGTTAAAATTACACACAGTAATTTATGAATTATTCCCTTTAGAATATTTTGAATAAAGTGCCTAAAGTACTTTTAGACAGTTGAATGCACCTCTTATTATTATCTGTGACATTAGTTTTATATCGGTGATGATTTGTTTACAGAAAAAAAAATATAACTAGTCCCATGGTTTGGGCATTTCTTTTCTGTACGTCTCTGACTGGTGCAGTGCTACTAGATTAAAGATTAGGTTTAAAGTCTGAGAGGTTTGCTTGCTCTCAGTTAGTAAAATGATCGTGTGGTTTTGTCTGCACATGTGCATGTGTGGATGTTCCAAATGCACCTGAATTAACAGGACAAAAAAGGTTTTACCCAAATCTAAACATTGCTTTGATGTTGTAAGAGGGGATTATAACTTATATTATATCATAAGGGTCATTGTACTCGCTGCACTGAACGACCAACTCTGCTTTACACAGGGACATAAACAATCCCTGTGGATTGATCCTGATAGTAAAAGACTGAATGAGAGTTACAACACAACCACTCCTTCCTTCAGTGTAGTCCAGTTACAACCAGGTATCATAAAGCAAACATTATAAAGGACAGCAACAGCTATACCAGAAAAATAACACAAAACTGAATTGAACATGTGCACTGTAAGAAAGTGAATCGTTTTAAAGGATAGTTTTTTAAATTGTTGGACTAGCCTATCTGACTGTTAACAAAAAAAGGAAACATAATTTACCTCCAATTACTCCAACACAGAGGTACAGATGTATTATATTAGTTCCAAAAGAAGCGAGAGCCATGCCAGTGCAAACCAGGACCCCACCAACTAAAACCACAGGTCTGCTGCCATAGCGATTGACCAGTATACTGCTGACAGGGCCTGCACACAGGAGAGAAATATCTTACATTTTTGGCAACGTTCTGAGGGACAAATGGGATACGCTGCTTGGGAATGTGCCAATACTTGAAGTATGACGGCCACTAACCTCCTGCATACATAGAAGCAAGCATGACTGAGGACACCCAGGCAATCTCACTGTAGGAAACTGAAAAATATTCCTGAATCTCCTTGAAATAGATGGTGAGGGACTTAGGAAAGGCATACGAGAATCCTATGGAGATGAAAGCGCCGAAGACGACAGCCCAGCCCCAGCCTCCGTCTGGTGGAGTGTAGCCTAGATTGGTTGCTGCTGCGGGGGGCATGTTCAATTCTCCGGCTAGAAAGCGGGAACAGCAAAAATAAGTGAACAGAAAATAAACAAGTGCAACTTTTCAAAGAAAGAGTTAGATTCACATATTTTGCATCCATTATAAGTTTCACAAGACCTCACCTCGGCCCAGTCCTTGAAACTGTATCGCAAAGTCTATGAACTCAGTCCATGTGACACAGTCTTGCACTGGGACAGAGTTCACTCTGCTGTAAGCTCTTTGATCTCATCACGTGTGCTGTCATGCAAAATATGAGTGGCCATACAAAATAGAGCAATAGCCAAGCACTAGATATTGATGACAATAAATGCTTGTAGGAAGTGTAATTCAACTGCTAAAATATGTTTCTTTTAACATACGACCCTTTCATAGACATACATTGGTTTTACTGCCGAGGCCCTTTGAACTCATGTAAGCAGTGTTTGTCTACTCCTATGTGTTTGTGCACTGCAGGTGGGTTGGTCAAAATGACATTCTCTTTTGGGAAACCTTTAAAGCTGGGATTTATGTTTTGATGTCATGCCCCCAATACAATGGCACCCCCCGATGGCAGGGGGTCTCCCTCAGCAGGGCTAACTGAAAAAAAAAATGCTTGGAACTTCGTGCCAATCTAACTAGATCCCCAGAGCTGTTTTTTCAGTACATGTGGGAGGGACTTATACAATATTAGGAAGGCTTTCTTAATTTTATGGTTTGTCTGCACGCTTTGATTAAGTAAAAATTAATTAACTGAAAAACTGTGTTTTGTACATGTTGTGAAAAACAGCGCTGGCTACAAATTCAATGTCAGCAGTGTTGGGCCATGTGGTTGCTGAATGTGAATGCTGGAAATAATTGGTCTCTATTTTATTTTCTTAAAATTATGAGTTGTTTAAATTGATGTAGTCACTGGATATTCTTTCAGCTTAGCACAAAATCCCTAGTTTTTATGCTTCAGCTCTATTGAAGAAAAAAATCTGAAAAATGCTTTGTGAGAAATTACAGGAGAAAATAAACACTCATAAGTTTGCATTATAGATGTTTATGGATCTTAAAATATGGGCTATGAAACACAGTACTGTATTTTTCCCCCTAAAATTTTATTATATGTACTTAAGGCTTGTTATGGAATAATTTTCGGCCCTACTGCAGATCTCACAATATTTTACATCCACAGACAAATTAGATCTGTACAGAAAAAAATACAGCTCTGTTCAAATGTGTATTTGCTTCTAATAACTAATCTCACAACCTTGGTATTCTATTCAAATTTCCAGCTTTCAGTATCGAAATTAGCAAATTAATCCGGTATGGATTATTGGTGTATCTTTTAGAGGTGCTGTGAGCTCTGTTTTTTTCTTTCATGAGTTATTTAAAGATGTCTAGATGCTGAGCGATAATGTGCTCCAATTCAACCTCCTCATTAATCAGCTATTGAGACTGCAAACCGCATGTTTTGAAAGAAATACAACAAACACTACATAAAATTCAACTGAGAGGATAATAATTACAATTTATGGATTAGAATTTAAGGAAATTAAACAGCTGACATATCCTCACTAGCCACTTCATTAGGTACGCCTGAGTTGGGCCACTTTTTTCTTTCCGAACTGCGTGCATAGATCATACAAAGGTGCTGGAAACATTCCTCTGAGATTTTAGTGTATAAAAGTATGTTAGCATCACACAGTTGCAGCAGATATGATGTTGCACAAACATGATGTGAATCTCCGGTTCTACCGCATCCCAAATATGCTCTGTTGGCTTAAGATCTGGAAAGTGTGCCAGAGAAACCAGTCTGCTCAGTTGAGTTGGTACTAAAGGTCTCAAAGTGTGTCAAGTTTGGTAAAGATGTTCAAACTGTAGCATCCCTTTCCTGTCCTTATCTTTCACAACCGGCACCAGGTGTGGTCATCTGCAGCTCTAACCCATCTGCTTCAATCTTTAACTTGTTGAGCATTTAGACATGCTCTTCTCCATGCCTTGGTTGTAATCAGTGGTTATTTGAAATGCTTCATTTTGGCTCAAAGCACCTCTGGCATCAACTTCATCAATCAAGTTTCCACTCGGAAAACTGGTGGTCACTGGATATTTCTCTTTTTTTTGACCATTCTCTTTATGGTTGTGTGATCCAAGCAGTTTCAGACCAGCTATCTGGATACCTGCAAAGTCACTAAAATCTCCTTTTTCCCAGTTCTAAAGCCTGTTCAGTTGGCTAATTAGATGTGTGTAAAAATAAAATAAAAAATCAAACTGAAAACTAAACGTTCAAAAACATGGAATGTGGAAATGTAAATAAATACTCAGCATTTCTGTTTGTAGACGTAAGTCAGGGAACTTCTCGCACTCCAGTCCACTAGATGGCGATAATAAAACAAAGCCTAGATTGCCTCAAAGGGGGAAGAAGAAGTTATTCAAGAGTTATTCAAACGCTTGTATAATCTGGTTGTTAGTTGGGGAAAAGTCAGGTTGATTCCAGTGCAAGTTAGAGCTGTGTAGCCATTTGTAGCTTCAGATGTTTTCAAAAGTGAGAACATGTTTGACTTCGGGTTTAGCCAGATTGCCCAGTTGTGTAAATTCAAGAGTAACATCTGTGCCCTGCAAACATCAGCATCGCACCTTCAGTTCTGAGTCTGCTGGTGTCAGGGTGAGTTGCTCCCACTGTCTCTGTTTCTGCTAAACTTGTCTTTAAAATTTTAGTTAGCGGTCTGTAAAACGGGTAAACCGTTTTTAGGATAACATACTGGTTAATATGTAAACCCTGTAAAGTAAATGATTCCGCGTTACTGGTTGAAATGTCTCCAGTTTGGCAGTATAATATAAAATGATTTAAAACCACGCTTACGATTTCATAACGCTTATTTTACATGTGTAAGACTCATTTTTGACCTTGTCCTCACTGTGTGGTAGTATCTGTGCCAGCTGAGCGAAATGAAAGTTGCACTTTGAACGTTGTTAACTTAAGACAACGCTGTGGCAATACGCAACTCAATTTTTAGTTGATGGACGTTTTCCTGGGCCAAATTCAAATCATTCAGGATCTTTGATGTAATGACTATTAATGAGGTAATCTCATCAGGGTTAACATGTCTTTTTGAAAAAAGATTATGATTTCTAATGTCAGTCACATGTGTTCAGTGTGAACCTGCATTTATTTGTGAAGCGAATGGGGTCCATCGGTGGACCTGCCAGTCCTGCTTTTCTTTGGTAAACTCAGTTGAGCTGCAAGGTCAGGCCCTCATGTCATGCACGTGGAGTCTGGTTCTTCTTACAGTTTGATCAAAAGCTGGCACAAGTAGGTCATTCTCAAGGGCTCTGTTCCTCCTCGAACAAAGGCGCAGTTATCTCTCCTGCTGCTGCGTTGATGCCCTTGTGCAACCCTGTCCAGCTCTTCTTGTGTAGCAGCCCGTCTCCTATATGTCCTCCACTCTCCTGTGCTGAGACTGAGACTGTAAACCATCTTGTGATGGCATATTAGTATATGGAACTACCTGTGCAACCTGAATGGGCTGCAAGTACCATCTAACGCTACCAGTAGAGACAAGGAAACTAGCAAAAAGGAAAGAGAAATATCAGTCAGGAGCGATATGGGGAGAGCAACAGTCTCACCATTTTGCTGCTTCTCCAATGCAACTGTTGTACTTTCATTTGAACCAAAGCAGGTTAAATGAATCCACAAGGGTTTATGCCTCCCAACAGGATTGATATCCTTCAAGTTTAACGGAATTTTGGAAAATTAGGGATAAAATATCAGACAATTCCTCATGTAAATGTCTGTTCTCCACTCTTTTCCAGGTTCTGTATGATGGGCTTTGTCCAATATGTGTGACTGAGATCCGTTTGCTCCAGTTTCTGCAGAGAAACCGGCCTGAGAAAGTACATTTCATTGATATCTCTCTGCCAGGTTATGATGGAACAAAATACAAGGCTATCACCTATGAGATGGCCATGAAGGAAATGCACGTGATTGATAAGAAAGACAAGGTGATTATTTAACCAAGATTTTAATGAACCTCACAATATGCAGTTTAACCTAAGTGTTGTATTATGCACCTTCATGCTGTGTGTTACCAGGTTCACAGCGGAGTCCCAGCGTTTGCAGTCATGTATAGCGCCGTAGGCCTCGGTTGGTTGGGTCGCTTTATGATGTGGTCACCTGTGAGACCATTGATGGACAAATCCTATGACATCTTTGCCAGGAACCGCTTAAAGTGGACCGGACGTGGAGAGGAGTGCACCACAGGACGCTGTGAAAAGAAAATACCCTGACGCTCCAGCACTGTTTTATAAGTACTGTAAATATATGAAGAACTGCATAAATATCATGCTGATAATCCTGTAAAAAATGGTTATGTTGGTTATGTAGTTCACCTAAAGTAATTTAAAATAACAACAATGATGCAGAAATAAAATTACAACTGTAAAATAGAGCTGAAGATGAATGTATTCAAATAAATATTTCTGGATGTACAGGTTTCATTAAATGCAGTTTGAAAATCTGTTTTTGACTGATAACAGCATTTTGTCATGATTTTTATTCTTCCTCTGGTGTGTATTCGTATCAGCAGATTGGTCCAATCTTACTTCTAACAAAATCACTGGGGAGGTGGCAGTCAGACCCAAGATAGTGGCTATGGAAACAGATTTTTAAAAAAGAAAAAAGCTTTGCTGTACATGGAAAGAATCATTCTTGACAGAAAGGATTGTGTGTTCTGTAAAGGACTGTCATGTATTCATCATATACACGGTGCAGAGATAAGACTCAAAGTCACTGAAGCGGAATATGATCAATTTCCTGTCATGCACAGCGGTTCATTCAAAGCCGATTAAGAACCAAACTGTCAAGAATCTGCCACTAGATGTCATTGTAAGTCTGCGAGAGTGAAATCGTTCTTTAGAAATTGTGCTGAATTGTAGCAAACTGATCAGATCATAGCCAGAAGAACAAATACGAGCAGAAATGTCAAATTTAGTGGATTTGTTTAACAAAAAAAAAATCAAAACTACTGAAGCTCTCTGATTATTTATGTCTTTTTTGTGACTATTGTTTTGAAAGTAACGTCAGTGTCTGTGTGCTGGAGAGAAACACGTGAGCCCCTCCTCTTATGTTTCGCCAAAAATAAACAGCTGTGTAGAACGGCATGTGCTGGTGAAAGATTACATGAGATCCTGCAATAGGACAAAAGTGTTTATAAAACACTGTTGGTTACAGCGTAAATGTCAAATGGAATTTACTTGTATGGCACTTTTTTCTTCTTACTTAATCAATTTGAGCATTCGAAGTGTTTTCTTGCTACAAGCTTCATTCACCCATTCAAACATGCCTAATCAATTTGCATAAAATTCACAAACACACTCGTGCTCCACTGGGGGGAAATTTGGGGTTCAGTATTTTGCCCAAGGATACTTACACGGATACTTACAGACCTGGGAGACGATACTCCGGACATACGCGCCAGGGATCGAACGCTCTAGGTAGGGGACTTGCTTCTGCCTCCTTGGGCACAGCTGCAAAGAAGGAACATGACACAAGGTCACATAAGCACATATTTAATTGTTTTTGCTGAATAACATTGGCCCATTTAAACCATACATCCAGGCTCTAATTTAAAACATGAGCACACTTCGTAATATCCATTTACAACTGCAGACTTCCAGTTGTTTGCATCACATGTACCTTCCAGCTTGGGCACAGCTTCTAAGAATTGGAGTGCTGTTTGCGGTGATGAGTCACAGCTCTGTCTGTTTGGTGTGTGTGATGTGTGGTGATGTTTAAAGCACCCAACATGAGTTCACTGAGACCTTAAGCTGTCACCCCATCCCTAATTTTAGACTTGTGCTTGTCAGCAGTGACAACACATGACCTTAAGCCTGTGTGTCTTATTGAACACTGGCCAAGCCAGTTCGCACCCCCCATACACACCCCCAGCCCAGCCCAGCAAATGAGATTAAAGTCCTGCGTGTAGGAAGGATTGAATCAAGTGTCAAAACACAGCAGAAAAAAAAAGCGACTCTGACAGTCTGTCAAAACTGCTGTTCTGGATTTTAGAGAGCAGGCATCTGCACGAAGAGGAATTGTGAAGACAGGAAAACTTGGTGTTATGTTTCAGGTAAATCTTTAGTGTGTACGCTTTCAACACATATTCTGTCAAGGTTACATTTTCTGTCATTCGTGACCTCTCCTTGCTTAAGTGGAAGACTTTAACCTATGTCGATGTTTGATTATTGCATACCCGAGCTGTCTGCCTTTTAGTTTGTATAGCCACCTTAGTGCATGCACTTCATTTTACATGGTATTAACCATTCCACCATTATTGATAAGGATAAGAGATTAACTACAGGCAAAGCCGTGTGTGTGTGTTGTCAAAATGGAAATATGGAAGTACAGATACACCATAGAGAGTTATTTATAGGCCACGCTTTTTTCTGGAGGTTTCATGTTACATTCTTGTGGAGACAGCATAAGGAAAGAAAGGCACCAGACTATTGTAAAACATGATGCCTGTAGTTTGATCAGTCAGAGTTGTTTATAGTTGTTTATGTGCATGTCATCAGCGCAGACAAGCTTTGGAAACATGAATGCAATAATTTTATAATTTTATGTAATATCCCTAGTATTAATATTTCATCTTTGACTCACAACTTTCTCATAATTAGATTTACAAGTAAAAATGATGAAACTATCATGAGCTGCACTTCTTTTTGTTATAATTAGCAAAGTTTCTGATCATGTATGACTACTAAAGCTCAACATGTCAATATCATGTGTCATGTAAGCATTTTGTTTAACACACTCCTGCAGCCACAGAGCGTCATTATTGTGTAGCGCTGACTTAGTTGTTGTTCAAATGTTTTGTTGACTTTTCCAGATTCCTGCTGAATATGCCACTGCAAGCTGACTCAGTGCTGAGTGATATTTAGGCTTTGACTGAGTGCCGCTCATCAAGACAACATGGGTCGTTACCTGAGCACAAAATTGTGTTCATGTTGTGTGAACAGGACATTGAAATTGTACAGCAAATATAAATACACAATGAACCTTCTCAGAAAGGACCATGGTCTGACTAAAGCACCACTCTGCCTTGACCTACATAGATATTTACAGCTGTCACCTCCTCAACCTTCCAGGTTTGCAACAAAAGCCACTTTTAAAAAAGTAAAGCACAGCGATACAACCTCTACCTTTTATAGCCTCCTTAGAGACCTTACAGAAAAGTCGAGACATCTTCAGGCTCTGCGTTTTTATTCATCTTCTAATAAGGATGTCTTCAAAGCCAAAGCTCCAGTTGGGATTTTTGACGAGGCTCAGAACAATTCTCTTTTAAGTTCGGTTGGAGGGTGTCTTGGTCAATCATTTAATCAATTGTCCAGACACATTAACATTTATTTCAAAAGAAAAGAAGTTTTAAGTCTGTCTGAAAATGCCAGTGTTGTCATGTCTACTCCAGAGTATGCTTGCAGGTCACAGAGGATTAGTCAAAGTCAGCAAGCAGCCACAGAGGAAAATATACCTGAAAGCAAAGACACAACACAGACCTTGAAATATAAGGACAAACAGTGGGACTCTGTAACAAGTCATTCAACTCAAGAAACATCTGGACTGCAGTTATTTCACATCAGCTCTCTCACGACAAGATTTGGTGAGGGTTACGATTATGTTGCTCATCACATTAACACAGTTTTCTCTCAGGGTTTGGCAAAAGTTCAAAAGCAGGAGAATTTGGAGCCTCCTTCCAAAGAGACAAACAGACG
This sequence comes from Pundamilia nyererei, assembly GCF_000239375.1. Classification (NCBI taxonomy): domain Eukaryota; kingdom Metazoa; phylum Chordata; class Actinopteri; order Cichliformes; family Cichlidae; genus Pundamilia; species Pundamilia nyererei. Next base: position 1,738,710 of record NW_005187445.1, on the reverse strand, counting down.
GGAGAAGAGACGAAAAATACAAATCAGAGGTAAACAGTCTCAAGTAAAGGCAGCACTGGAACCCGACAGTAACTCCAGTACCTGGGAGGAAGGATACCTTCACTTTGCAAGGCACATTAATAAATACTTTGGTGCCAAAGTAACAGATGAAGCTCAGAATACGAAAGAACAACCTCTCATAGAGAAGGATTGGACTTACAAGAAACACCTTTTAACACAATCCACCTCACAAACTCACAGTGCCAGTTTACAACTGAAGCAAGAAGAATCTATCACCCCAGGAGCTGCAGGCAGTTTCCACAGCAGCTGTAATACAACTAAAATCAGTGAGAACTATTTTCAAACATCCCAACACATCAATCAGTATTTCAAGGGTCAAAGTGGAGTGAATGAGGACACTGAATCCCAAAAGTCCCCCAAGAGACTGAAGAGTGTATCTTTTATGGATTACCTCTGCAACCCCACAAGTACCATTCCAGAACTGCTGGGTGTTTATCGAAAAAGCAACTCCAAAACTGCCATCTCTGCCCCGCGGGCAGTATTAAATAAAAAGGTGAGTTAAAGTAACATTTTCATTAATTCCCAGTTAATGCCCCGATGAACTAAGTAAGATAAAAATCTGCTCTCATTAGTAAGAGGCTAAAATACATAAAAATGAACTTTGATGCGATTCTGCTTGTTTGTCAGCTTGTCTTGAATAGGAAACAAGCAGATGAAATGACATGTGTGTTCGCTGATAGCCTGAGACTGGCTTCTACTCCAGAAGATCTGACTGACTGCGTAGAAGCACTCAATGAACACCTTATCCACTACCCCTCATGCAAAGCCTTAATCTGGAAGGTCTGTTGAGAATTAAACACAAATACTTATATTTAACAGTTGTTTTAATCTCATTAAATTTAAAACATGTGTTTGTTTCCAGGAGAAAATTGCAGTTTCAATGCTGAGACAACGGAAGAACTATGAACATAACCAGGAACTTCAGGCTGCATTAAGAGAAACTTTGGCTCTTATCGGATATGCGGATCCAGTCAAAGGCCGTGGCATAAGAGTCCTCTCAATTGATGGTGGTGGAACGAGGTAAATGTAAGAAAAAATAGATCATTAAGCACTCAAAACAACTTTAACTACACATTCATGAAGCATTTTGTTTAGTACACATTAAGCACCATAACTAGCTAACATTCATGGTCAATTCAGAATTACCAGTTAACCTAGCATGTATATCTTTGGACTGTGGATCACAGGTATTCCTTGTATGTAAAGTGGTAAAGTACCTCCTTGAACTCTATCATTCAAAACCACCCTTTTCTTTGATTTGATCCATGTCGGTTAGGCTAAAATCCATCTGAATACATATAGGTGAAATCTGACCTGGTACAGCCTCTGTGCAGAAAAATTTGAAGCACCTGTACAAACTACAAATATTTTTCATTTTCGTTTCTTTTGTATTTTGGGTCACTCCAGGAAAAATCAATCAAATACATTTATTGTGTTTTTACTGCTGTTAAATGTCAAAATGGGTTTAATTTGAGCCAAACAGTATATAAAGGTTAAGCTGTGCCTGATGGTATCCACTGTTTCTGTGTATGACTATGCTAATGTGTTCATATTTCTGGGGGTTTATGTTTTCCTTTTTCTTTGCATTTTTCAGAGGTGTTGTGCCTCTTCAGATATTAAAGCTGTTGGAGGATCAAACAGGCAAAAAGATTCACCAGCTGTTTGACTACATCTGTGGAGTGAGCACAGGTGACATATAGTAAACTGAGACTAACATTTTAATGCATGCCTGTCTGAATCTACAGCTCTATTTAAAATGCATGTCTCCGCATCTGTTTGTTGAAGGTGCTGTCCTAGCCTTCATGTTGGGTTTGGCCCGTTTTTCTATAGAAGAGTGTGCTGACATGTATCGTCGTTTTGGTTCTGAAGTATTCCGGCAAAACCCACTGGTTGGTACTGTGAAGATGGGCTGGAGCCATTCTTACTATAACACTGAGACCTGGGAGACGATACTCCGGTTTGCACATAAGAGACACATTAAATGTGCTTCAGTCCTTCAAAGGAGTAAATTTTTAACAAGTTAATAAGACACTGCTTGTTTTCATTCTCATTAGAGAGAAGCTAGGTGATAGAGTACTTATTAAAACAGCCAGAGATTTCTTCAGTCCCAAGGTAAGAATATTGCACTTTCACAGAACACCAATAAAAGGACTTCCAAGCTGCTGTATTGGAGCACCCCGCTGTGGTGAGATTCCATGTTTTGATTCCAGCTTAAAAACTGGAGCTTGCACAGCTTTAACAGTTGGTTTTGTTGGTGTCTGCTCAGGTTTCTGCAGTCAGCACAGTGGTAAACTGGGGTACCAGCCCTAAGGCTTTTGTCTTCCGCAACTATAACCACAAACCAGGTTCTCTCAGCCGTTACGCAGGAGGCTCAGGCTACCAGATGTGGCAGGCAGTGAGGGCATCGTCAGCCGCCCCAGGATACTTCCAGGAGTTTACCTTAGAAAATGACATTCACCAGGTTGTTAATGACAGTTTCCAATGTTGACATGTCCTTGTTTTGTCTCAAATGTGAATAGGCGAAATAAACATGTGATTAACTGAAGGACTATGAAGGGGGTGAAGGTTAACCTTACTTTTTGCTTTAAGAAAAAAAAACATTAATAAATAAAATGCCCCAATAACTAGTGGCAATTGTTAGCCATTAATCTTTTTTCTAATGACAGTCAATGAAGTGAACACAAAAATTGGTGAATTGCAGTGATGATGCAGGCACACACATAATAGATGTGTGTGCCTGCATCATCACTGCCTGCATCATCACTGCAATGATGCAGGCACACACATCATTGCAGTGATGTGTGTGCCTGCCCCAATCTTCAGTGTAAGAATGTAAGTGAAATAGCATTAATGGAGTTGGTTTACAAGACCTTATGTGCAAAAAAGCTCCAAACAAGTGTTAAACAGTATAAAAGCATCATTGTAGGAGCTTTTCAGTGATGTCAACACACTATGGTCATCCTTTATATACAGTCTTTGGTTGGATACAAATTCCATACAAAAACCCAATTCAACATATCGCATTCCGTTCAGGAAAAAAGAAAAATGCCAGTCGCTCCCTTTCCTATCACTCACACCTTAATACTTTTCTACAATTCTTAAATCAAAAATATAAGAACCTCTGTTGATATTGTATTTGTTTTACTTTAAAGGAGTTCTAATCATTCAGGCTTTTTTTCTTAAGCTTTTTTGTGCAGGTTTGATTTGAACAAAATGCTAATTTCTCGGCTTTATAGATTAATTTGTGTCTTATTAGGATGGTGGAATCACCCTGAACAATCCCTGTGCCGTGGCTGTCCATGAAAGCCATTTGCTGTGGCCAAACCAGGACTTCCAATGTGTGCTGTCCCTGGGCACAGGTCGCTATGACAGTGCTAAGAAGGGACCTGCTACCTCCACGAGCCTGAGGGCCAAAATCAGCAATCTGATCTGCAGTGCCACTGACACTGAAGGGGTTCACACCCTTTTAGATGACCTGCTGGCCCCAGATGTCTACTTCCGCTTCAACCCCATGCTGAGCTCTGATGTGTCGCTTGACGAGAACCGGCCGCAGGCCTTGGACCAGCTGCAGAGAGACACACAGAACTATCTGGAGAGAAACCAGCTAAAACTGGCCAGACTTTGTTTAGTGCTTTCAGCAGAACGCTCAGTTATTAGGAGAACGAAGGACTGGTTCAGTGAGAGGGCCTGGGAGATGAAACAGAGATTGATGTGAGTAGGTGAGATAAAAGATGTCTACAAAGAGATGTATATCATATGCATAGAAGCACACATAACAGAAACACTTTAAAGGCAACATCCATGATATAAACGCTGTTTGACAAAATTTCGTTTTTTGGCTTGTGGTGTATGTCATGATTTTGAGTTTATGTGAGGCAACCAAAAGCTCATCATCTGAGCTTTGCTAAGCAGTTCAAATGTGCAGAGGTTTTGTGTGTTTTTGTCTGATCTTTTGATATATTTTCTTTTGACTTTATGACCTAGACAGAACAAATACTCACAAGCACTTTGATGCACTTTTTTAAAAAACGCCTAATGTATAAATATAGTTCACTATAGGTCTTTCTGTCTTTGAAAATCAAAGAATATTTATTTAAGAGTCTATGTTTCATTAAACATATTAAATGCCACTCTTCAGGGTTTTATTTTTCAGATTACTGCAGTCTTTAAAAGTTTATAAGTGAAAAAGAAGTCCTCCAATCACTTGACTACAATGGGTTAAATCCCCCCCATGTGCCTGGAAGCCGTGCCTCCGTGTCCACAAAAAGCTGACTTTGTTTCAGACAGAAACGCTTTGTCTAAGAGAGAGTGTGTATTCGTGCCAGCCAGTGTGAAGATACAAGGTCAATGACCCACCCCCATCTACCATCTATCTCAAAATCAGAATCAGCACAGACAAAAGAAAAAATATCACCTCTTACAAAGCTTTAAATTATTTTTAATAGATGCTGGCTGGATGCCCCCAAAACCTAATCTATGAGCTGGTGCATGATATAGCAGTTCTGTTTTAACTTCCCACCCATCACAATGAAGATGACGTTATATTTATGTGTGGATTTCACAATGGATTTATTATAACAAGCTCTCAGGGCCTGTTCGCCAAGCGTGTGACCCAGGCTAAGGACAGCCATCCGAATCAGACTCCCTTGCCAGGCTCTGTCACCTTTTTTAACATAATGGAATAAAAGAATTGTACTATACTCAGATGTTGCTGGAGAGGTAAGGCACAGTGTGGACATGTTGCTGTGACAGAAGATCGGGAAAAGGTAGGGATCTGCTTTCAGCTGAACACGAAGTGGAAGAAGCAACCAAAGACCAAAAAAGACTTAAAGGTAGGACACTACACATTTACCAACTGTAATTAGGACTACAGTATATGTGGTGTTATAAAGAACATTAGAAAACTTTAGATTAGCATCAAGTGTCTTGTTGGGCCAATGAGTGTGTTATTCCTTGCATCTGTCTTTCAAGGAAGTCTTAATGATGTCATAGTGTGAACTGAGATGTGGGGCTGGTCGACAAATGCATCAGCAGATTTATGTGAGAGTGAGCGCTATGTTGTGCAGTTCCTGCGCCTGACATTTAGAGAACTGATATGCATTAGCATCATTTTTGGAGCGGTGATGTTATAACATGAATGAGGTGGATTCGGTGTTCATGCATGATGTCCCAGGAACAAATCCATATGACTCATGTAATCCTTTGGCTTTTCCTCTAACACCACTATCAGGTCCATCTTTTGAAATATCTATGGAAATGTGCCACAATTTTCTAGATTAATTGACACACAGAGATTTTGTACAGATGGCCACTGACTTCTTCCCATGAAAGTGACATTTGTAGTTTAATTAGTAAAATTTATAACATCTATGCATACCCCCATGTACTTTGTATTCAGTGCAAAATGACAGCTAAGGTACAGTAGCTGATACCTTTTAAATATTAAAATATGTGTGCATAAGATGTTAAACATTTAGATCTCATGTATTTAAAATATGGTAACATGTGTAGTCATACAAATATAAAAAAAAATACAGATATTATATTGTATTTCATTCAACTGAGCACTTCTTCCCAATAAAGTGTATGCATTTTTTCCACATGGACATTTTTGGGGGAGAAATGTTGTTACAGTTTGCGCTCATCAAACTATAAAATGAGTATTCAGCTCAGTGAGGCAGTATTGTTTTGGCTGCACAGTGGTGATGATGTAATTTCGCACAGTGTCCTGCTCAACAGAAGTTTCTTTCCATCCTATTCTTCTGCTGTCTCTGATGCAGTGACGTCAAAGCGCAAACGATAGGTGCTCTGACTCTGAACAAGCATCTTGTGTGGTTGAACACTCCCTCTCACATGCCATCTGCTCTTACCCGAGCCCTGGGCACTCGTGCCAAAGGGGACCTACGAGCATAGAGACCTTTTTGTCGTCACCGAGCTGGCCTCGTCTGCCTCAGTGCCATGCAATCTGGTGCATGGCACTGATCACGGCTCACTTTCAGGCCTGCTTCAGTCCAATCTATGGGGGAAAAATGCTTATTCTGAGAGCCAAAGGGCTTAACACACCCCTTGTGCTTTTGTGTCCTATGTGAGCCAAGTCAAGATGTGTTTCTGATGTTAATGGAGGATTGTAATGGTGTCCATTGTAGATGCACTGATATTCTCTCTTCTCTGAATTCTTTTTATTCAGTAAAAAGAAAGAAAGAAAAGAAATCTATTACCATGATAAAGCACTACTTAATCATAATATTTAGTTTTAAAGATTTGGAAATACAAATTTTGACTATACTTTTATTTTAATCCTTAGGTTGCAGTGCCACCTCATATTACCCCACCTCAACACCGAGCTATTGTTCTATCCAGTCGGTGCTGGTCTGTACATGCAGCATGTGAATGCCTGAAAGCCTACACAGGTCAGGACACTGTCAACAGCCGTGAGATGGCTTTTGTCTAACACAAATACAGCTTCTCCTGCATCTTTGGCACCTTCTAGAAAAGAAAACTGCTCTCCGCCTACCCCGTAGGATTTTCTCAGATGAATGGTAATGACCTTTTCCTGCTTTCCAATGAGTGTGAATGACTGAGTGTAGAAAACTCTCTTTCACAAAAAATTCAATCAAATCATAATTGGTATTTTGAAAAACAAAAAAACAAAAACAAAACATTAGTCTTGTTTCAATTGCCTTTGTCAGGATGTCATGTGATACGAGATGTGCCAGATGCAGTATTTATACACTGGAAACAGATATTGCTTTCATGCTCTGCTTCCCAGTTCTCTGCATTCAACAATAAAGCCCACATTTTGATGTCATCATAACCAGCAAGAATGCAAACTGTACAGAATCTGGGTTGTTCTCTGCTTTCATGTGGTCCAGCCTCATTTTTACTAAACAGATTTTGCTCACACCGGATCAAGCAAACATTTTTCAGCTGAAGAAAATACAGGTGCTGCCAAAATATGCTCAACCATGTAACAAGCCTCTCTTGATATACCGTAGTCATTTTTTAAAAGTTATTCTTTGAACTTCATTTTATTTATTGTGCAAAATTAGTTTTGTGACCACGTTGATGAAGTGTTCAGCATTATGACAGCCTGGTCAGAGCAGTGAAGTGGGTGAGGTGGAGGTGTTGTGTGGTGCTCATTCATTATTCATGAGATGGGTGGGCAGAGTGTAAGTGGCAGTGACGGACAGAAACTCAATTACTGATGTGTATGAACTCCTCTAGGGTTCTTGACCTGATATTTGAAGGGCTGGAGTATTAATTTCTACACTGCACGAACAAGAATAATTTCCTGAAGTCATTGGATTATTGTTGCTGTGTGAAAGTAACAGAGATGGGGAGGAGAAAACCCTGATTTGGCACAAGTGAGGTAGGTTCGCATAACTTTTTTGTTTCAAAGTCCTGACACATTCCACAGTTCATTACATATTAATAGCAAACAGTTTTAAATAGAGGCATCGAATGAATTGGTTTTTGTTCACACTGACAGATTAATTGTATTCGACCTTCAACATGAACTTAACCGCAATTTATTCTTGTCAGGCATTCGGAGGATTCATTTACATATGTGGGAGGCAGTCACTTGTAGACAGCTTAATAACCACAGATTGTGTTGTTTGTGTAGTTTGCTCGCAGTTGTGAAAATATTCTGTTAGTAAATCTAACACAGCAGCAGCTTCTAAACAAGTCTTTCTAAGTACAAATACACATCACGTAAACTGCAATTTTATGTCACTTTTTTTAGGTTTTCAATGGGAAATATTTTACTTTCTACATCTACAAGATTTTTCCTTAAAAAGAAAACAGTTTAATGCTAATAGATTTTAATACTACATTGTTTTATAGTAAACCAGTTATTCCCATAACTGCACCTCAAGCGGCACTCATAATAACTACAATATACGGTTTTCATTTGTCACAGGAAAAATTTAAAGTATATTTGCTTAGGTACAGTTTAGATTGTGAACTATGAGTAAAATGTTTTCTTCACTTTATAATTTGTTCAAGATGTAATGTCTGCTAGATGTCTTGTGTTACTTTTCGTTCAAACTAGGAGTAGAAAAATAGGTGATCACAATCAATTCTGGACTAAATGAAATATAAAGATGGGGACACTGGTCAAACCAGCGCTGCTGCTACTTTTATGGCAGAGTGTTGGGGCTTTGAACGTCCCTCTCGAAGGTAAGCGAATATCTTAAGACCATTGGCTAGTTGTAAATTTATGTCTATGAATTGTTTTTTCACATTACATCTTAAACTGACTTTATTTCTCTGCCTGCAGTCAGACAACCCCCTACTATCATAAAGCAGTCAATGAAAGAGCACATTGTTGACCCCAAAGGGACCATGGTAATAGAGTGTGAAGCCAAAGGAAACCCTCATCCTATGTAAGACCTAAATAATCCACTGAACTGATTTTTTTTTTTTAAACTTAGATTGGCAAACCACTGATTTTTTTTCCCCGGCGTTTTTTCATTTGCTCATTTATGAAGTTTCTCATGGAGGCGTAATGGGAAGTATTTCAATGTGGCACGTGACTCTCAGGTGTCAATGCGCAGGCGCTCAGGGACTCTGGATATCTATGCCCGGAACAATCCAGAAAAGTATGAGGCAGAGTATCAGTGCATTGCCTCCAACCAGTATGGATCTGCATACTCCCACAAGATCATACTACAATTATACAGTAAGTTTGTCTGAATCTAGCAGTGAAAAAGATGTACAATGACTTCAGTGTATTGGTTAAAAATATCTGGGATGTATAAATAAATGACAACAAACTGTTTCCATCCCAAAAGGCTTTCATTGTTTAAAGAATAATTTGCTATGGTCTTTTCCATTTATTAAATTAAATTTAAACTTAAAATACAACTAGAAACACAGAAAACCAGAAGATCCAAGACCCAAAACAACAATATGTATATTAAATATTAGCAAGTATACCAGTAAGCATGGGGCCAAAACATCCAGCATCAGCCAGTATTTAATGAGCAGTGTTAAGCAAACTTTGCAGCTGAGAGGAGTTTGATTCTATTTGTGCAGGACCCCCTGTGTGGCCAAGAGAGATTGTGGAGCCTGTGGTGGTGAGTGCTGGCTTACCGCTTGTCCTGTCCTGTGACCCTCCACCTGGCCCACTTAAACCTGAAACATACTGGATGTCCAGTTGTAAGTGTCTGATACCAAATGAAATGCTAGATCAAGTCTAGGGTCAAATGAGCAAAAACAGGAAGATTTTGATGATGTGGTATCTATGTTGGCCCTAAGAGGTCAAATGCACTGCAACCTAAGAAAACATCAGCAAAAAGAATAATGCTACAAAAGCACTTAAAACACAACAAAAGTGGAATAAAACATAATGAACATAGAATAGAGGGAGATAATAGCATGATGTAACAGTTTCAGACTGCACTGATATGCACTGAGAAGAACTGCAGGATTGATCTATGTTGTGAGGGAAATGAAGATGCAAAGTTTTGTGTGTTCTAATCGCATGATTCATATAATACTGTAAATACATGCTTGCTATTATTTGTAACCAGTTCCACCTGTCACGGTGGGGTGTGCCGGTGTTTTAGAAACAGGACCCAAAAGCAGAAGCTGACAGAGGAGTTGCAGGTTCTAACACAAAACGAGCCTTTATTTTGGCTGAAAAAACAGCAGCAAACAAGAAACTATTTTTTTTTTAAAAACTAAGAACACTATGAAAAAACTGTGAACAATATGACAGACTATGAAAACTGTGGAGAGAATAACAGACAACCTGACAATGAAACACAGAAAACAGAAGACTTAAATACACAGGAGCTGATCAGGGGAAGTGAGAACACATGGGGAAACAGCTGACTGAAATTAAGCATAATGACTCACAGGGACGTGAAGCTAAACACAATCACAAAAACACCGCAGACTCTTTCAGAATAAAGCGGGAGACAGGGAAAAATACAATAATCCACGAAATAAAACTAAAATACACACACCACTGGGTCTCAGTACCATGACACCATCAGGCTACTGTCTCACCTAAATAACTTCTATTATTTTATGAGCTTTTGTGGTGTTTTTCTACATCTGTTGTGTTGTATTGAGGCTTCCACCGTGACTTTTTTTCTACTTCTGTTGTATTTTGTGCACTTTTGATGCATTTGTCCATTTGATGGCATTTCCTTGGGTTGCGGTGCATTTTACTTTTCAGGGCCACCATTGGCATTACACTTCTAAAGCAATGTGAATAAGGAATTTTTAACTCTGTCCTTCATTTCAGGTTCATATGCGAGACCTTTCAACTGGCCCATTCAGACAGCTTTCCCCACCATGCAGCCTGTGCGGCAGGACCGCAGGGTTTCCATGGGAGTCAATGGAGATCTATATTTCTCTAATGTGTTGTTCAATGACTCTGTTGCTGATTACTGCTGTAATGCCCGATTCCCGTACAAAAATGTCATCCAGCAGAAGATGCCTGTAGTTGTGAAGGTGCTTACGAGTGAGTATAACTGTGTTCATAATTATTTCTAAATGTCCTACATCCTCAAGGCTTTTCAGTTTGAAGGTTCTGCACAATATCTAATCCTGAAATCAGCTGGAGCCACTCTTCCAGTTTCCCTTTCACAGCACCTAATAGTCCTATTACATGGGTCTACTACTGGGACCCTTCTGGACTTTATCCTCCACATCTGCTCCTTTTAATATCTCAGCTCTTGGTACTTCTTAGTTCCATTGTGCTAATCCTTTAATGTGGCTGTTGGCTGGTATTAGTTTATCTATCAGAGCTGCTATCTTTGGGTTCTATTTGGGTTCCTATTCCTTTTGGAGCTAGTTTAACTCACTGGTTGAGTAGGTGCCCGTGTGCCACAAGGCTGAAATGTTAATTATTAAGCTTTTATACTTGCTGTTGTGGATGAGGAGTGTGATGACTCAATGTTTGAGGTGTTTGACGGGGATTTTCTGGTTATTTTTCTCCAAAGCTCATGCAGTGGTTGAGGCTGCTCCCACCTGGCTGTCTCCTAAAGGCTCATCAAGCTCAATATTGGTCCTGCAGGGGGAGGAGCTGCTCCTGGAGTGCATTGCTGCAGGAATGTGAGTCTTCAATAAGGATCACACACACAAAAAAAATTGTAATTTCAAGTTTATGCCACAAATGATTATACAACAGTTTATTTTGTGTTTAGTGTAAGTATTTTCACCTTGAATTCATGAAAGTTATCCTGTGTAAAGCCTTGTTTGTCATTATTAAGGCCAACTCCTCACATTACCTGGGCCAAGGATGGAGAGGACTTGCAAGTGGCATCTCGCATGAAAGTGAAGAACTTCAACAAAATGATTCAAATCCCAAAAGCATCTTTTGAAGATGCCGGTGAATACACCTGCACTGCTAAAAATAGGTTAGGCTACGCTGAGCACACAATAACTGTCAGGGTCAAAGGTGAGTTCTTCAGAAACATAGAGTATTTTATGTTTGGACTGATAATTATAATCCAAACTAATAACATATTTTCTCTTTGACAGCGACTCCTTTCTGGTTGGAAAAACCCACCAACCTGATTTTGGCACCAGAGGAAAATGGACGGTTGGTGTGTCGCGCTGATGGGGCTCCTCGTCCCACAATCAGCTGGTTCATTAACGGAGAACCGATTGAAAGTATGTTTTAGGAGATCTTGTCTAAAAGGCATAAAAATGAATAAAAAAATATTGTGCCTAACTTTTATTTTTCCTTTTTGGTGGGTCTTTTTTCAGCTGCTACACCACTGCCTAACAGACAGGTTTCAGGAGAAACGCTAATCTTCCGCAGTGTAACAACTGAAAACACTGCTGTCTACCAATGCAATGCTTCAAATCAGTACGGCTACTTATTGGCCAATGCATTTATTAATGTGCTACGTAAGTTACCAGCCACTGTCATTCATAACATTAATTAAAACAGAGTTATTTTTAAAGAAAACAAATGTGTACACTTATGTCTGCATTTTTATTTTGTTAAATATGAACAAAATTATAGCAGAAGTGCTGCTACGTATCTGGCCAGAAAGACCAGTACCAGTGTGTTAATTTGATAGTTCAATAAAAGGCTTCATTTAGTTAAGAGTGAGAAAAAAAAATGAGTTCACGTTGGCAATTTTGTCTCGTTATACAATATTTTAGAAAAACAAACAAAACGCTAGATTTTTGCAAATATTTATGGGTGTTTTCTTGTCTTTTTTTCTGTGCTACTTGAACACTAAAGTGGCCCTCCAATGAGATGACAGTGCCAGCAGTGGCCCACAGCTCATTTAAGTTTGAGACCCCTGCTTTACACCGATTTATAATTACTCATTTGAAAAGTTACTCTTTACGAGAGTGAAACTGTTTGTTAGCATTTTTTTTTAACTTTCTTTACTCAAAACTACATTTGAAAATGTAATAGGTCAATTTATTAAGCACAATAGGCAGTCACAGTTCCATATTTTATATGGTAAATATTACATTTAAATAATAATCCTTTAATTTCGCTGCCGATAGTTTTGACGTAACATTGAGTTTTTATGTGTATCAGGTTTAAAGATTTGCAGTTCAGTCTAGGCTTAGGATAATAAAGAGTAATAAAATCAACCATGCACATCTATCAACAATGGCAAAATACTTAACAAATTATGTAGTTCAGTTCTTACAGATGAGGGTTTAATTAAATAATCACATTTTGGACCGGTCATTCCCTATCTGAGGTAGAAATAACACGTTTTTCTACCGCTCGTGTCCTTGCCATGATGCATTGTTTAGGCCAAATTTGCTTTTTTTATATCATGGGAGAGTATACTGGGTGCATATTGAAGTCAAATAATCACTGATGATGCTGCAGTTGCTCCCTTTTCCCATAGATGCAACGCCACGAATCCTTGGGGCAAGAAATGAATTCATCAAAGTGACTGAGGGTAGTCGTACCTTTTTAGATTGCCAGTACTTTGGTTCTCCAGTGCCTGAGTTGAGATGGTAAGATGGCGTGTGACACTGTTATGATTTATAAATCCACTCACAGTAAGTGTGTGTCTTAACATATGTCCATGCTTCTTCTTACACAGGTCCAAATATGGGCAAGGAAATCTTGAAGGAAATCGTTTTAAAACCCACAGCAATGGGACTCTGGAGATCAAACATATCAAGATAGAAGACCAAGGAACTTACGTGTGTGTAGTCAGCAACATTGCAGGGAGAGATGAGGATCAAGTCAGAGTAGAGGTCAAAGGTGAAGAGTCATTAAAATAAAAAATAATTGAATTGGCAATAAAATTTGACATAATTTTTTTTTCATTGTACATTATTGTATTTATTTTGTTTGCAGAACCCATATTAATTGTCACAAGACCACAGAGTATGAAAGTCATGCGTGCAAGTGATGTCCGCCTGGAGTGTGGTGTAACAGCAGATGTCACGACTCCTATCACAACCACTTGGCTGAAAAACAAAAAGCATCTCACTCTTGGTTGGAGGTAGGATTATTGTGTATTATTTACTGTTAATTAAAGTACATTTATGCATATATGAGTACATATATGAGGCCCGTTTGTGCAACTAAGGTCATATTATTAGTTTCAGTGTAATCAAATGAGCTTCTAGGTCTCACCAATTTTATTCAATTTCTCAGAATCTCAATGGATGAATCAAATCTAGTGATTACTAATGTAAACACAGGCGATGAGGGAAATTATACATGTGTCATCAAGAGTGAGCTTGAACAGAAATCTGCCTCAGCACACCTAATGGTGATGGGTATGAAACACTGAAACCAAAGATATTTTATCAACCATATGACATGCTGAAATGTCTTTTTAATTATTTCTGTATTTATTTTATTTATAGACCGTCCAAATCCTCCCACTAACTTGGAGTTATCTGATCCATATGAACGTACTGTAAGACTGAGCTGGGTTCCTGGAGATAGCAACCACAGCCCCATAACAGGTAAAAGATGAAAACTCAAAAAATTACAAAAGTAAACACTTTTTTAAACATTATTACCATTTTTGAGGACTCTTTTGCTGTATTAACTAGCATTTTGGTTGTTTTTGCATTCTTTGTTCTCTCGCAGAGTTCTTAGTGCAGTATGACGACGATGATTGGTTGCCTGGAAAGTGGAGAAATCTTTCAACGTACCCAGGGAACCTCAACTCTGTCATTTTGCATCTCATACCTTTTACGTACTATGAGTTCAGAGTCATCGCTATTAACGAAATTGGAGCTAGTCGCCCTAGTCGTCCATCTAAGCGTTTTCAGACCAGCGGTGCACGTGGGTGTCATATGTTTTTGTTTGGGACAATAAATACTCAGAGTAAAGACTGGGATATATGACAATGTTGTGCAAAAGTTTTGAAGTACCTCTTATTTCTTTATATTTTGCTAGGAAAATTGTAAATGTGTGGAAATACAGTATATGAGGCAAAAACAAAGTTTTTATAAGTCTGATGAGCTTCAAAGTTAGTATTTGGTATGACCACCTTTATTATTTAACAAAGCCTGAACTCTCTTAGGCAAGCTTTAATGTAATTTCTATAGGAAATCTTCTAGAATAGTTCTCTTTTTGGATATTTGCAGTTTTTTATTTTTCTGTCAAGAAGATCCCTACAAGCTTCAATAATGTAGCTTTCCAGGCTCTGGGGAGGCCAATCCATGGCTGAAGTGTTCCATTGTGTGTTTTACTATCCAGGTATGCTTTTAGTGCACTGGTTGTGTGTTTGAGATCATTGGCGTTGCTGAATAATGAAGCCATTGCCAATCAAATGCTTTTCAGATTATACGGTAGCTCATCTGTCATTACATTTATGCTATCATAATTCCATCAATCATGACAAGATCTCCAACACTGCTGACTGAAATGCAGGACCAAACCATGGCAGAGTCTCCACCATGTTTTACAGATTTGAATCATTACTCCACAAATCGCTACCTTATCGTGGTGGAGGGTTTTGTGTCCCAGGGATCCCAGGGGCTATGTTGTCTGGGGGCTTTTGCCCCCTAGTAGGGTCTCCCATGGCAAATTAGTCCTGGGTGAGGGACCAGACAAAAAGCAATTCAGAAGATCCCTATGAAAAGACCATCGAGGGAATAGTTCACCCTGCCCGGGATAGGGTCACCGGGGCCCCGCCCTTTAGCCAGGCCCGGGGAGGGTGCCCAAGGGCAAGCATCTGGCCTGGCCGGGCCCCATGGACTAAGGCCCGGCTAGGCACAGCCCAAAAAAGGGACATGGGCCCATCTTCCTGCTGGCCCACCACCCGCAGGAGCCACCGTAGGAGTCGGGTGCAATGTCAGCCGGGCAGGAGCCAGGAGCGGAGGTCCTAGCTACCAAGACTGGCAATTGGGACATGGAATGTCACCTCTCTGGTGGGGAAGGAGCCTGAGATAGTGTGTGACCTCACCTCAACGCATGGTCTGGGCTCTGGAACCAGCCTCCTGGAGAGGGACTGGACTCTGTCTCAGTCTGGAGTTGCCCCTGGTGAGAGGCGGCGGGCTGGGGTGGGTATCGTGGTATCCCTTGGGCTTGGTATATTGGGGTTTCTCCCCAGTGGATGAGAGGGTTCGTTCCCTTCGCCTTCGGGTCAGGGAATGGGTCTTGACCGCCGTCGGCACTTATGCGCCGAGCAGCAGTTCAGAGTACCCAGCCTTCTTGGAGTCCCTGGGTGGGGCACTGGAGGGTGCTCCTCCTGGGGACTCCATTGTCCTACTGGGAGACTTCAATGCTCACGTGGGCAATGACAGTGAGACTTGGAGGGGCGTGATTGGGAGGAACAGCCTCCTGGATCTGAACCCGAGCGGTGTTTTGTTATTGGACTTCTATGCAAACCACAGTTTGGCCATAATGAACACCATGTTCGAACATAAGAGTGTCCATCAGTGCACGTGGCACCAGGACACTCTAGGCCACAGGTCGATGATCGATTTTGTAATCGTATCGCCAGACCTGAGGACATGTGTTTTGGACACTCGGGTAAAGGGAGGGGCTGAGCTGTCAACTGATCACCACCTGGTGGTGAGTTGGATCAGGTGGCGAGGGAGGACGCTGG
Organism: Pundamilia nyererei; assembly: GCF_000239375.1. Lineage (NCBI taxonomy): Eukaryota > Metazoa > Chordata > Actinopteri > Cichliformes > Cichlidae > Pundamilia > Pundamilia nyererei. The sequence goes on along the minus strand of NW_005187445.1, from coordinate 1,722,628 downwards.
ACAGACCTGGCGTGCCTAAACATACAGTGAGGGTGTGCTGGGAACGTCTAGCAGAGGCCCCAGTCCGCAAGATCTTCAATTCACACCTCCGGCAGAGCTTCAACAGCATTCCGACGGAGACTGAGGACATTGAGTCCGAATGGACCATGTTCAGCACCTCCATTGCGAAGCCACTGCACTGATCCACGGCAGTGGATCAGTGCAAGGTACTTGGTACTTGGTGCCTGTTGTGGTGGTAATCCCTGAACCAAACGGTGGACCCCAGAGGTGAGGGGAGCCACCAAGCTGAAGAAGGAGTCCTATCGGGCTTGGTTAGCCTGTGGGACTCAACCAGTCTACATGTGTTTTGTGGACTTGGAGAAGGCATTCAACCGTGTCCCACGGGGGTGCTCCAGGAGTATGGGGTGTGTGGCCCATTGCTACGGGCCATTCAATCCTTATACAACCATTGCAAGAGCTTGGTCCGCATAGCCGGCAATATTCAGACTCGTTCCTAGTGGGTGAAGGGTTCGCCAGGCTTGCCATTTGTCACCAATTCTGTTCATAATTTTTATGGACAGATTTTCTAGGTGTAGCAAAGTGGCGGAAGGCTTTCACTTGGGTGGTCTCAGGATCTCCTCTCTGCTTTTTGCAGATGATGTGGTTCTGTTGGCTTCATCGGGTGATGGCCTCCAGCTTGCCTTGGAACGGTTCACAGCACCTCCAAATCTGAGGCCATGGTCCTTAGCCGGAAAAGGGTGGAGTGCCCACTCCGGGTCAGGGACGAGTTCCTGCCCCAAGTGGAGGAGTTTATGTATCTCAGGGTCTTGTTCTCGAGTGATAAAAAAGATTTGTTACTTTTGCAGTTATTTTTCTTTTTGAGTAAATAAATGACAAGTAATAAGTTAATCACTAAAAGTCCCAGAAATAAGCTTTTAGATGTTTTGCAAAACCAGGCACCTCCCAACTCCCAACTTCTGATCTTTATGCTAAGCTAGGTTCCATTAGCTAGCTAGCTTATGTTTCAACTGTAGTAAATGTATCTCTCTGAATCACAAACAGTTTTTCAAAATTGTGTTCATTTTTTTGCACAGCTCCAGATATAATCCCAAAGAATTTAAAAGGCGTAGGTACATGGAGAAATAACATGGAAATCAGCTGGGAGGTAATCAGAACTTACATAATCCTTCTTTTATTTATCACTAATATCTTCACATATCTTCGCACAATAAAGCTTTCTAATTTTATAAAAACATGCTTTTAGCCTCTAACCTACAGAGAGTGGAATGGACCCCATCTAAAGTATCTGGTCTGGTGGAGAAGGAGAGATTCTCGAGAGGAGTGGAAGAATGCAACCACTAAGTGGCTAAAATATTACATCTATGATGCGGATACCTTTACTCCTTATGAGATCAAAGTCCAGGCAGTGAATGACTTTGGGCTGGGACCAGAGTCTTCTGTTGTCATTGGTTATTCTGGTGAAGGCCGTACGTACCTACATTTCTTTTATCATAACATAGTAAGGAGTAGGAATTTTAGAAGGAAATCAACACATGTTGGTGAACTTCATTGTACTTTGGTAGATTCTCTGCTTCACTACATTAGAGATTACAAACTGTTCTATAGATAGACTTTCTTTAATTTGGTATAAAGCACCATCTAAAGCCAGACTGTTCCCCTGATTAATTTTTTGCATTTAGTTTTTTGTCAGACTGGCTGTCAGCTGATATTCAATTTACAATAATGGTGGGTGTTCAGTATTAGTATCAAATAATGAGGTCAGTTTACATCCAAGTATTCCTGGTGAGACAAAAGCAGGGAATCATGAATAATTTCGTAGGAAAACGGTTTTTGTCATTACATGTTTTATGCTCACTGATAGCAAAGACGAAATTCAGTGCCATCTCTGTTTTCCCCAAGGCCCAACAACAGCACCCCTGAACCTGAGAGTGTCCGACATCGAGAGCACTCAGGTGACTCTACACTGGGATCCAGTGACAAGTGACACAATTATGGGAGAACTGAAAGAATACAAGGTGAATTCAGCATTTGATAATGGACAGTAAATTTGCACTACATTTTTATTTATTGACATTCAAAACTAAGGGCATTTAATCATTTTAATTTAATGAAATGCAGCTGGTGATGAACGCAATCAAAAGACTAAAATATACCAGGTTTCATTTGATATAATGGTGTCTAAAACATTAATACCAGCTGAGAAAGAAGTCTCAGAGTGTGCTCTGTGTGAAAAGTTATATACTATACATCTAAAAGAATCAAATGCAAAACAGTTTTTAAGCTAACCCAGTTAACCCATTCTGCATTTTCCATAATTGCCATTCAGTTAAATTACATTTTGAGCTGTTGCTTTATCATTTGATTTCTAAAATTTCATTTTTCACTGTATTATCAGTACACCGGGAGAGCAGCTTGCAGCAACCACATTATATATTAAATAGTGGGCCTGACCATCCAGTAATTAATCAGTTACACTATACATTAGATATTACTGAAATTCTGAATAATAATATAATTTTTTATGTATGAACTTATCTATCTTTTCGGCTAATTTCAAGGAAAAAAAAAACCTTTACCCTCATGTAAAAGAAACTCTGGCTTAATTGGTCTGTCATTGTTTTATCTGCTTTTCCCATCTTAAGAGGAAATCAAGCTTAGGTTGATAAAATCATACAGTAGAAAGATTTTTTAGTTTCATGTTGCTATGTAACGTGAATACTCGATTGCTTGTTTGGAGAGCAGAAGATCTAAAATGTGTGTTGTCTCTCGTCTCTCAGGTCTACTACTGGAGGGACAGCAGCCAGCTGAGGTGGCATTGGGTTGACAGAGGGATGAAGTCCAAAGAATTTCCTATCAATGGCCCAGACCCCTCTGGGGTCCTTGATGAGCTTATTCCCTACAGCAACTACAAAATGTACATAGTTGTGGCAAACAGTCGATACGAAGGGCCGCAAAGTAATAACATACATTTCTCAACACCTGAAGGAGGTAAAAGTGTTACCACTTTGTCAACAAAACAATAATTTTAGAGATTAGCCTCTATCAATCACAAGCAATTCACAAATTAATGTGTTTTTCCTCCCCCTGGTATGTTTATCATCTGCTGCTGTGTTCTCTCCTGTAGTACCATCTGCTCCTAGATCCTTCAGGATCCAACAGCGACATCTGGACAGTATTTATGTTGACTGGGGCCTGCCAGCAGAGCCCAATGGCATAATTACTGGGTATTCCCTCAAGTACCAGACAGGTATGAGCTGAAAACACTCTGAAAGAACAGGAATCTGATTATTCTAGTAAAGCTGGCAAAGGTCCTCATCTATGTAACTCAACAGTGCTCTTAAATAAGCACTCAAAGATCAGAATATGACTAAAGCACGTTCTTATGAACACTTGCATAGTCACTCTCTGAGTAGGGGAGGTAGTTAATAGCTCAGCACCAGTATCAACAGTTCTCCCTATAAAAGGAAATGCCCACTCTCTCCACAGTGAACGCCACCAGGGGAGAGGAGCTGCGAGTTGAAGAGCTTCCTCCTAATGTGACAAGCTTCTCAATCCGCCGATATGACCGATACACTCGATACAGATTTTCTGTGGCAGCACAAACTCGCCTAGGGATAGGCGAATGGCATACAGAGGAATCACCCCACTACACTACAGAGAGTAATTAAGTCCTTTCTTCAGCTAAAACTGCTTAAAGCTGCTCCATTGTCACAAGGGGTCACAGCAAGTAGCTCAGCACATGCCCAGCAAATGTGTAAATCACAACACTTTAGAGCCACCTACTCAGACAAATAAAATAAACACTAAATGACTATGTTCACATTGGTTTACTTAATGATGTGTGCCCTTGCGTGTCTCAGTTTATGCTCAGGATCAGGTGGATATCACCACTCAGGGCTGGTTCATTGGGATAATGTGCGCTGTGGCTCTCATCGTGCTAATCCTTCTCATCGTCTGTTTCATCAAGCGGAGCAGAGGAGGAAAATACCCAGGTAGGGTGGTGATGCCTAACTGTAGCTGTAGAAAAATTTTAAGGCCTTACATTTTGTAGTGTTGGTTGAATAGAATTTTAAAACATCTTGGGTGTTGTCATTTGGGATTGTTTTACCAAATTTTAATACAGTATAAAACAAACAATTAATTTATTTTTTAAAAAGAAATACAAACTATCAAAAAAATTGTTAGTTATAGTCATATTCAGGCTCCAGGGTGTTAATAAAGCTCATTGGTACTATTTCAGTACGGGATAAAAAGGACATTTCACTGGAGCCGGTGGATGACAAAGATCAGGAGGGATCATTTGATTATCGGTAAGTTTTACCTTCTCTGGAAAATGAATGAATTTTTTAATTCAGACACTAACAAAAACTTTTACTGCTTCTCCCTGAGGGAAGTTGTGATTTAACAACACCTCAAATCAGTAAATAATATTATCTTACCAAACTGCTTTACAAAGTATTCAATGTTTGCAATGTTTCTTAAGTCATGTAATTTATTTTGTAATTGCACAGTAATAATACTCGACAAGGAAGATGTGTATTATGTTTGTTATTGTTATACTGTAACACTGCACCACACTATCACTGTTGAAAACTATAACTAAAATTAAAACTTTGAAACCCTGAAAAATTAGATAAAAACAGCCTATTTGTTTACCTATTATCCATTTGCTCCTGTGCATTTTTCTCTTGGTTTCATAAATTAAAGCTGCCCAGTGGAACTGCTGTTCCCGTGTCCTTCATCATAAACACGTTACACTTAACATTTTATTTTGCTAGCACATTGCACCCTCCTTCTGCATGTATGTGATCAGTGGAACAGCAGGGAACTAAATACTTATATACCATTATTTCTTTATAACTTTAATGTTGATTTAAAACTCCATTGGGTATCTTTAATTTTGATTAGATTTTAGCATCACAATGCACAGGTTCAAATCTTATTTTCATTTGATTTATAATAACTCTTTGATCATAATTACATTAATCTGTGTTTTTCTTTTTTTTACTCTGCCTTTTCTATCTAAACCCTTCCCCTCCAAAACCTCAATCCTTTTCTTTTTCAAAGGTCCCTTGAAAGGTATGAAAAAAACCCCAAATATTGACACTTTGTATTTATACCTGTGCGATCCTGGAAAGATGCTACAGATTTGTGAAGCTGCAAAAACTGTATTTGTACTTGCAATGTGTAGTCAGTCCTCTGACACACTGAATTCTTTTCATATTTTAGAATAGCACGTGTGTCCACTCTCCCCTACCCTCGCAGGTATGATCATTTAGTACTGCAAATTCTTTACAACTACTTTATAATAAGATTGAATCATTTTATTTTTTTATCTTTTCCAAAATATCTTGAGTTTTTATTTATTTTTTAATCATTCATTCCTTCATTGTTTTTTGTAGAGAAGAGGAACGAGGGCTTCAAAGAGGTCAGCCATCTATTGAGGCAATGATGAAGCGATCAGACAGCGATGACAGTCTGGTGGAATATGGAGAAGGGGGCGAGATACCATTCAATGAAGATGGCTCATTCATTGGCCAGTACACAGGAACCAGGAGAGACGTCAGGGAGTTGGACTTTGGTGGAAGTCTGGAGCTGCACTCACCAATAAATACCATCTACTCCCTGGCTTAACACTCAGATGTCAGACTGTGCTTCTGAAATACACAGAGCTATTTGTCATGTGGTTTCACTATCCCTGCATCCTCCACCTTCAATTTAGAACCTGGAGGAACTTTTATTTGTCAGCAGGACACAGCTTGAGAGTAAAGTGCTGTTTAAGCCCTCCCTATCCTTGCAGACAGCACAACTTTCAGGCATTTATGGAATAAAATGTAGAAAAGTTGGAATAATTTTTCTATAGAGATGTGATTTTCTTTTTAAACAAAGCTTTTATCTCTTTTGTAAAATACAAATATACATTGTTCAGTTATCCTATTAGGAAAGAGACACTTGCTGCGGATCACAGGAGATGGAAGTGGAACAGTTTATCATGTTGATAAAAATGGGTTACAAGGACTGATCTAGATTGGTTCTATCATTTTTTTTTCCTGCTAATTTCAAGAAATCTATTATTTTTGAATACTTGCAGTTTCATAGAAGGGAAGTATCCTACTTTCACCTGAAGGGGAACCATCTATCAATTCAATTTTTTTCTGCTTATCCAATTCACAGTCGCCAAGGGGGCTAAAGCCTATTCCAGCTGTCCTAGGGTGACAGGTGGGCTATACTCTGAACAGGTGCCCAATCTGTCACAAGGCTAAAATGCAGGACAGACAACTAGTCACATTCATACCTATGGGCAATTTAGATAATAAAATATCCTAACCTCATGCCTGTCTTAGGACTATGGGAGGAAGCCAGACTACCCAGAGATAACCCACACAGACATGGAGGTTATCGTGTCCGCAACTGTGCCACAAAAAGGGAACTACAAATAAAGGAAAATAAAATCTCTCCATGGACTAACAATTCATTTGTCAGTTTCAAATCTGATTCTGTATGAAACAAGATGTCAAACCATTTGAGGAATCAATTGTGAGCCATAAATCAACTATAAAATCAGAGGTCACACATGAACCGGTCTCCTAATTTCACTCACAGTAAAAATGATTAATATTTATGTAACAGCAGGTTTTTTGTTTTTTTTTGACTACTAATGCCACCTCTGTATTAAGACTGTTATATCTAATTTTAAATAAAGTGAAAGTATTTCTAGGATGTTTCATATGACTAAATATTGAAACCAGCTTCTGTATCTTGGAATTTTAAAGGGATACCCAAAACTTTCTTTTATTATCATTCTTAGAGTTAGCTTTTAACATCAATTTAGGGTTAACCACTGTAACACATGACCACAAAATAATGTTCAGTCATGTTATTGCAGAGTGGAAAGAACATGAGTAACGCACACATGTCCAGATGTTACAGTCACATGAGATAAGTATATATGGGGCGATCGTGGCTCAAGAGTTGGGAGTTCGTCTTGTAATCGGAAGGTTGCTGGTTCGAGCCCCAGCTTGGACAGTCTCAGCCGTTGTGTCCTTGGGCAAGACACTTCACCCGTTGCCTACTGGTGGTGGTCAGAGGGCCCGGTGGCGCCAGTGTCCGGCAGCCTCGCCTCTGTCAGTGCACCCCAGGGTGGCTGTGGCTACAATGTGGCTTGCCATCACCAGTGTGTGAATGTGTGTGTGAATGGGTGGATGACTGGATATGTAAAGCGCTTTGGAGTCCTTAGGGACTAATAAAGCGCTATATAAATACAGGCCATTTACCATTTACCATATATACATATATATATATATATATATATATATATACTTATCTCATAGTTTAATCTATCATTCTAATTGTCCACAAGGATGTTTCACAAGTGGAAAACATTCATGACAGTTGGTGGTCTTCCCAGTCAGCTTTGTCAAAATTGGGTCATGCAACAGGGCAATGACCTCAAGCACACCATGAAATTTACAACAGAATGACTGAAAAACAACAGAATGAACGTGTTGCAATGGTCCAAAGTCCAGCCTCCAGCTTAATCCAAATGCTATGGCAAACAGGAAAGTGAACTGAACTTAAGCAACACTAAAAAAAGAGTGGGTTAAAATTCCACCACAATGATGTGAGAGGCTGCATGACTGAAAGTCATACAGAAAAACATTAATATGTTATTGCTCCTAAAGGTGAATCTAGAATCTAATTAATCTTTCATACACTGCTTCTGCTTCTGCTTCTGCTGGCTTGATTTTTGTTAAATAAATATTGACTTCATATATTATATCATGTGTTCTTGTTCACTTGAGGTCGTTTTAAGGCTCAATGATGGTGTTAAAATTACAAAAAATCGAATTGAAAGAGACTGTTAATTACAAATTGCACTAAAAAGATAAAAACACTTTAATTCCCCTGAACCTTGGACAATTCACTACGATGTGGCAGGTTCACTGTAATCCATCATTACACCATTGGGGATTAACTTAAAGACAAAACGATATGTTATCTAAAATCTTTCTGGTTTATCTGCTATAGCTCTGAGTTATCGTTGTCATGCCCCTCCAATCAAGCATACCTAGGGGTTAGCTGGTAATGTTAAAGGGTTCAAGACTATGAGAGAGCTGAAAGAAAAACAATGTTAAATGAACTTCAAATTATCAAAGATGTTAGATTTGGATCAGAAGGTTCCAAAACTAGATAAAAATTTATCCTTTGGAGGTTTTTAATCATGTATCATATAATAACATTCACTGAGCTTATCAATGTACTTTAAGTTTTTTATTTAGAAAAATATATGTTGAGATTAAAGAAAAATAATAAGCTGTTTTTTTGTTTTTCTTTTGTTTTTCTGTGAGAGGAAAAACATCTAATAATATCCTGAAACTGTCTTTCTTGTTGTTCTTATCCTTCTGAAAATGTTCATCTTTAAGCTTGGGACTGATAAATGCCAACAACTGAACAACAACTGAACAACTACAACAATGATCCAAATCATTAATTAAACCTCTATTATCAATTATTTTATCAATTACATCTCATTTATAAAGGTGATTACGTGTTTATCATATAAAAATTACAGAAAAATGATCATCTTTGGGTTTCGGACTGATTATTTGTAATTGCAAATAAACACCAACAAACTATTTTTTATCGACCAAGTGATCCAAATTATTAAATAAACCATCAATTATTTGATCAATTACTTCATAAAATAATCTCATCATTAATAATCTCATTATTTACAAAAGTGATACAAAGCTGCAGCGCTAATTTATTTGAGGCATAACACGAAGCAACAGTGTGTAACTAAACGAAAGACCACTTTGAAGTTTGTTGTTAGCTGTTTATCAAGACATTTCTATGGAAACCAGTATGATCATGATGTTCTGTAAAATACGATGCATCGGCTCACAATGTTATCAGGTCCTCTTATCAGCAGGAAATGACCTGAGGTGATTTCACTGTAGCAGGTTGAAGAAATTTGGAGTCAGATTTATCAGGTAATAAAAGCTATAAGCAGTCATCTTATGACTGATGCATTTATTACATTTTGTTGGCACACAGCCTTTGTCCCTGCCCTATCGGAACTATAAAAAGGACTCCCTGGAGTATTTGTGTCAAACTACCTGTGAAAAGTTCATCATCAGAGCAAGAAGGTTTTCGTGACTTTAATATGCGTAGCAGCAGTTCACAGAAGAATTAGCTGTAGAACGCAGAGTTAGTTTGATTCTGTCAAAATCAGTCTTACAGTGATTCATGAAATTTTGAATAATTATCGTAAATAACTATTTGTTGGTGTTGCAGATCACATGTTGCAGATAGAAAAAGGATCAACTGATTCAACATGGCTCAAGTAACAATCTTGGCTGGTAAATAAATCATCATTATTTCAGTTACTAATTGATTCAAAAGTGTAAAATTCTGCAAAATAATAACTAATATATTTGTTTTTCCAGGTTTGTCCCTTTTGATTTGTCTTCAAGTTGGTATGTATTGATCATCTATATGTATTACTGACACGTGTTTCTGAATTACATGACTTAAAATGAGAAAAAAAAATTCTCCTCTTTGCAAAAGTGTCTTCAACCAAACTGGCATGCTACTTCACCAACTGGTCCCAATACAGACCGGGTGCTGGGAGATACATTCCTGAAAATGTAGACCCCAACCTGTGCACACACCTGATCTACGCCTTCTCTGTAATCAGCCCCTCAAATGAGATAACAATGTACGAGTGGAATGATGATGTTCTTTACAGATCCTTCAATGCCCTCAAGAACAGGTGCGTGGTTGAAATATTACTTTAACCGTGGCTTTGTTCTCAATCATTAATAACAAAAGTGTGCAAGGTTCAGCAGCTGTTCTGGCATGAA